>NC_051319.1:61921747-62229229 GCF_015220235.1 Choloepus didactylus | reverse complement strand
GTAAAACAAATGTGAATTGTTTTCTGCCATTTGTTAAACTTTACGGAGTGAAAGACAAAATACACCAAACAATTAAAGGAGATGATTTTATTCGGGATATTGCAATAGGGAGAACATTTATTAATTAAGAACACCTCAAAGAAAAGGAAGTGGACCTGAGGTTTTACAGCAAACACAGGAGTCATCTGCAAGTCCTGTGGGAGTCATGAGGAAGAATGGAAATGCGTCTTATCTAGGAATATGCAAAGGCGCTGTGGTCCTTGCCCAGACTATAGGGTTGGGACAGAGGGGAATACATTGATGGTTCTTGTTTTCTGGGAGCACAGGACCTGGACAAAACTAAGAATTTTCCATGGAAATGACAAAATGATAAATGTTGATAGTGTCTGAATCCTCACACTGAAGTGAGAGCTATCATATGCTAATAGATATGTAGTTTGCACTATGGACTGTGAATATATAAAGAGTGTAATGTACTCCATTTCCTCCTCAGTACTGTGCATGCTGTGTTCTGTTTGTATTGTGGTAGCTCATGTCCCACATATGTGCTGCTCCTGAATTTGGGACCCAGTATCAGAAGATACACAGAGTAGAGCCAATCAACTCCCAGCTGACACAAAACATGAGTGAGAATGAAGTTTTGCAGTAGTTGAGTTATTTAGTTGTGGAGGTTGTTTATTAAAAAAATTCTACCATGTCCCACTATAATTGTATTTGTCTTTACTGAATAGAAGTTTCCAGGATCTGATGGCTATACTTTAAACATTCAGGTGAAAGACACTTTTGATATATTAAATAAAGAATAACAAAAGTAAGGTTCACCAGAAGACTAATATTTTTAGAGAATCCAAATTGTATTTTGAAATTCAGAATTGTCAAGCAAGAATAGTAATTCAATTCAGTTATAATTATATAACTAAGCCATTGCATTTTCTAGTGCATGGAAGTTGAAAAGGGCAATTCATTTTCCCTTAAAATTCATTATTCTTTAAGCATAGTCCTAAGGTAAGCAAGATATGGGAGATGGGATAAGTTCACATTTGTATTTTCTTATTGCTTTTATGCTTGTTCTAAATGGGATGTGTTCTAGTTTGCTAATGCTGTGGAATGCAAAACATCAGAGATGGATTGGCTTTTATAAAAAGGGGGTTTATTTGGCTACACAATTACAGTCTTAAGGCCATAAAGTGTCCAAGGTAACACAACAGTAATCGGGTACCTTCACTGGAGGATGGCCAATGGCGTCCGGAAAACCTCCGTTAGCTGGGAAGGCACGTGGCTGGTGTCTGCTTCAAAGTTCCGGTTTCAAAATGGCTTTCTCCCAGGATGTTCCTCTCTAGCAAGCTTGCTCCTCTTCAAAACGTCACTCACAGCTGCACTGAGTTCCTTCTCTTTGAGTCAGCTCATTTATATGGCTCCACTGATCAAAGCCCACCCTGAATGGGTGGGGCCATGCCTCCATGGGAATATCTCCTCAGAGTTATCACCCACAGCTGGGTGGGGCACATTCCAAGCAAATCTAATCAGCACCAAAACGTCTGCCCTACAAGACTACATCAAAGATAATGGCGTTTGGGGGACACAATACATTCAAACTGGCACAGGATGCTTCTCAGAAGTTACTAACAGTTCAACTTCCAACCAATTGGATCTTTCTTCCAACATACTCATAGAGGTTCTCAATTTTAAAAGCTTAGCTCTAAAAGAAAAAGCAAATGCCAGAAATCACACTGAAACCTTACTAACCACATGCAAGTTCTTAATGAGTTCCTTAATAAGTGAAAAAATTTTGGGTAATTTTATCCCAGAGAGTGGTCAGGTGGAACAAGCCTATAGCTGGCAAAGCAGAAAAGAATTTAGAAATATCTGTTCAAATGCAACCTTTGATGCTGTCAAAAGATTTCCTTCACAATACTCTTAAGAAATAGCACAGCTTATTCAAACTACATAAACAGCAAAACACTATCCTCTTTCCTCTCATGTCTTACTATCCAAATTTTATTACAAACATGGAAATATTTGATAAAATGTCATTGAGCAGTGTTTTTTTTATTTGTTCATTTGTTTGTTTTTACAGACTTAGTGAGACCTTTTTATATTGGGACAGAATATAATTTTCTTATGGAACTCTAAGGACAGTTTTCTTTCCTCATTAAAGAAGTTGTGGGTTTACAGAATAATTATGCATAAAGTACAGGATTCCCATCTACTTCCCCACCACCAACACTTTGCATTGGTGTGGAACATTTGTTACAATTAATGATAGCACATTTTTATAATTGTACTATTAAAGTCCATGGTTTAACTTAAAGTCCACTGTGTAGTATAGTTCCATGGATTTTTTTTTTAAATTTTTATTCTGTTACCATATATATGATCTAATATTTCCCCCTTTAATTACATATAGGTATATATTTCAGTGCTGTTAACTGTGTTCACAATGTTGTGCTACCATCATCATCATCCATTACCAAAACATTTCCATCATTTCAAATAGGAACCCTGAACATTTAAAGACTTTACTTCCCATTCCCTATTGAGCAGTATTTTATATTTTAAAATTTTAGAGTGGCATCCTTGAATGAGTCTATATACTCTGAGCTTTCCACTGATCATGATGTATTTTGTTTTGTGATTTAATTTGAGATCAGTGTCTTTGGACCTTTTTTTAGGCAGTATGACAATCTTCAGCTGACACACTTCAGTGATCTCCAGAGATGAGGAACAAGAATTCTGGTAAGTTTATATTGCAATTTTAGAAACTCATAATGTAATCCTTTCTGAAAAAGTATAATTCTTTTTACTTTTAATTTTGAAACAATTCAAGATTTAAAGTGCAAAAATAGTACCAAAATTCCATGTATCCCTAACGGTAACATTTTTATCACATTTATCACATTTGCTTTATTATTCTTTCTCTCCTTCCCTCCTTTTATCTTTCCCTTCCTCCCACACTCTCTCCCTGTCAATAATGATAATTATAATTTTTACAACTGTTGGAGATTAAATTGAAGGCATGATGCCCTTTTATCTCTACATATTTCATTGTGTATTTCCAAAAACCAAGGATATGCAAGAGAATTGAATGCCCCACATAGAGAATTGAATGCTACCACAGTACAATTATCAAAATGAGGAAACCGACACAGATCACCACTATCTTACCCAGGAGTCAGCAAACTTTTTCTCTAAATGGCCAGATAGTAAATATTTTCAGTTTTGTACACTATATGGTGTCTGTCACAACTACTTAACTTTGTCTCTGTAGACAGGAAACAACAGTAGACCATGCACAAATGAATAGGTGTGGCCAGATGTAGCCTACAGGCTGGAGTTTACCAAGTCAAATTAATTTATAGACTTTATGCAAATTTCATAATTATTTCATAAACATCCCTTATAACAAAAGAAAAAAAATCTGTTCTAATTTCAAACTCAGGATCACTTCTTGAATTTAGTTGTCTTGTCTATTTAGTTATCTTTTAATCTGGAAGAATTCCTCAACCACTTTTGTTTTGTTTTGCTTTGTTTTTCTTTTTAAAGGCATTTTATTTGGAAAGGACTTATAAAGAGTACAGACTTTAATTTGAGTTTGGCCAAAGTTTCCTCTTGATTAGATTCAGGTAACATATCTTTGATAGAAATACTACAGAAGTAATGCTGTGTCCTACCAGTGCATCCTATTAGAAGCACATTTGCTTATTACTGGTGATGCTATGATCGCTTGGTTAAAGTCAATAGTGGATACCAAATGCTAATTTTTTTTTTCAATTTCATCCTTCTTTCTACATTTTTTAGTTGGAATTCTGTATGGCAGCATTTTCCCTCCTCCACCATTTATTTATTATTAATTTATTCATGGCTATCAGTATCTACTTCTATATTGTTATTTTATTCAGTGACCTATAATCTGCTAACATTATTATTTGTTTTGTTGTGCCTGAAATTAAGCTGTTGATTACTACTTCAAGCTGGATACTTGTTGGTTTTTTGGTTGTTTGATTTTTGTTTTGTTTTTTACATGATCCGTCTTTCTTTGAGCACTTCCCTATTTTCTTAAAGAACATGAAGTTCTAGGTTAGGTACATCTTATACATTGCTTCATGGATCTATGTGTCTATTCTTTCCCCAATACCATCTCGTCTTATTTATTGTAGGTTTATAGTAAGTCTTGAATTCTGGTATTGTTAGTCTCCAACTTTGTTCTTCTTCTTCAGTGTTCTGTTGGCTATTCTATATCTTCTCCACATAAATTTTGGAATCAGTTTTTCGATATCCTCTGTTCTGGTTTGCTGACGCTGCCAGAATGCAAAATACCAGAAATGGATTGGGTTTTATAAAGGGGGTTTATTTGGTTACAAAGTTACAGCCTAAAGGCCATAAAGTGTCCAAGGTAAGACATCAACAATTGGGTACCTTGACTGGAGAATGGCCATTGGTGTCCGGAAAACCTCTGTTAGCTTGGAAGGCACATGATTTGTGTCTGCTTGCTCCCACATGGCATTTCAAAATGGCATCCTCCAAAATGTCAATGTCAGCTTCCAACAGCTGTCTTCAAAATGTGACTCTTAGCTGCAGCTCCTCTCTCAGCTCCTGTGCATTCTTCAAAGTGTCCCTCTTGGCTCTCCCTCTTGGCTGTAGCAAGCTCACTCCTTTTGTTTGAGCTTATATAGTGCTCGCTGAATGGGCAGGGCCACACCTCCATGAAAATTATCCAATCAGGGTTATCACTTACATTTGGGTGGGTTGCATCTCCAAGGAAACACTCAATCAAAGAATTACAACCTAATCCACACTAATATGTCTACTAACACAAGATTGCATTAAAGAATATGGCTTTTTCTGGGGGACATAATATATACAAACCAGCACATCCACTAAAGTAATGGATTTGTCTGCCAAAAAGAAAATATGTTCAAGTCCTGACTCTCAGTACTTGTAATTGTTACCTTATTTGGAAACAGCATCCTTGCATATGCAATCAAGTTAACGTGAGGTTATACGGGATCAGGGTGGGCCCTACATCCAACAGCTGTTGTTCTTATAGAAGAGGGAATTTAGAGACAGAGACACAAAGAGACACAGGGGGAGAAGGCCATGTGAAGACAGAGACAAAGATCGGAGTCATGTTGTCACAAGTCGGGGAACACTTGGGAACACCAAAAGCTGGAAAAGGCAAAGAAGGATTCTCTATTAGAGTCTTTTGAGGGAACATGGCCCTGCCAGCACTTTGATTTTAGACAGACTTCTGGCCTCCAGAACCGTGAGAATAAACTCTTGCTGTTTTAAGCTACCCAATTTGTGGGACTTTGTTACAGCAGCCCTAGGAAACTAATGCATCTACCAAATAGATTGCTTGAATTTTGATTGGGATTGCACTGAATCTATAGGTTAAAATTAAGGAAGAATTAACATCTTAATATTGTCTTCTAATGTATGAGCACAGAATAACTCTCCATTTATCTTTATCTTTGATTTTTTCATCAATGTTTTGTATTTTTCCACATATTGCCTGTACTGTTTTTTATGGCTGTTGTAACAAATTAACACAAAACAAGTGGCTAAAACATTGACTTTTTGCATTCCTGTATCTGTATGTTTTAGCTAAGTTGTTTGTTAATAGCTATAACATAATTCTTCAAAGATAGTTTTGCTGAATATAAATTCTAGGTTGACAGTTACTTTCTTTTAGCACTTTGAAGAAAATATTGCAACCTATTTTGGTTTCCATCATTGCTGTTGAGAAGTCAGCTATCAATTTAAATGTTCTTTTGTGAGCAATTTGTCTTTTCTTTCGTGTCAGCGGTTTCATTGTTATGGTGTACGTGCAAATTTCTTTGTATTTATCCTGAGTGGGGTTAACTGCATTTTCTAAGTCTGACATTGTTGCCTTTCATTAATTCTGGAAAATTCTCTTCAAATATATTCTCTTTACTTTTATTTCTAATAGCTGTGTCTATAACTCTTATATTTAAAATTTCTCTTTGATTCTTCCTCAAGTCTGTCTAGTATATTTTAACAGGCCCTTGCTACTTCATTATATTTTCAATTCCTTTTTTGTGTGTCTAAATATACTGAATATCATTTTCCTTTTAACTATTATGTATTTAATTAACTCTGGTATATACAGTCTATGTGTGCATAATTCTCTATGTGTTTCTATTGACTCTTATTTATGTTTGCCTCTCCTTACATATATGTTGTGCTGGTTTGAATGTATTATGTCCCCCAGAAAAAGCCATATTCTTTGATGCAGTCTTGTGGGGCAAATGTTTTGGTGCTGATTAGATTTGCATGGAAATGCACCCCACCCAACTGTAGGTGATAACTCTGATGAGATATTTCCATGGAGGCATGGCCCCACCCATTCAGGGTGGGTCTTGATCAGTGGAACCATATAAATGAGCTGATGGGCAGAGAACTCAGTGCAGCTGTGAGTGATGTTTTGAAAAGGAGCTACAGCCAAGAGGGACACTTTGAAGAAAGCACAGGAGCTGCAGATGAGAGACGGTTTGAAAACGGCCGTTGAAAGCAGACTCTTGTTCCAGAGAAGCTGAGAGAGGACAAATATCCTAAGTGCAACTAACAGTGACATTTTTGAGGAACTGCAGCCTAGAGAGGAACATCCTGGGAGAAAGCCATTTTGAAACCAGAACTTTGGAGCAGACGCCAGCTGTGTGCCTTCCCAGCTAACAGAGGTTTTCCGGACACCATTGGCCATCCTCCAGTGAAGGTACCCAATTGCTGATGTGTTACCTTGGACACTTTATGGCCTTAAGACCAAATAAACCCCCTTTTATAAAAGCCAATCCATCTCTGGTGTTTTGCATTCTGGCAGCATTAGCAAACTAGAACATATGTGTAAGTATAAATATACATAAAACTATATGTATATCACTGTAAGTATACATCACTGTATATTCAATACTATATTTTATATATATGTATGTATATATGTAAAATTGGCTTGGGTTCTTTGTAACTCTATATTTGGTAATATGTTGACATCTGAGTTCTTACAGAGAGGGTTTGCTTTGCTTCTGCCAGACACTTGATACTCGATGGCATTAACAAATTGGGAACAAAATAAATTTTTGAAATGGGAGTTTACAGGTCATTGAGGTAGTTTAGCTTTGTGGATTACAATTCAACAGAGAATTTTGTTTGTTGGTTTATTTATTTGTTTATCTTTCTGCACCAGGCTTAGCCAAGGCCAATTCGGGAACACATCTTCATAGTTACCCTCTGCAGGAGAGGTTTTCTAGTACATACACTGAGCAGATTGCTTATCAGAAATTCCAGTTTTCTCAGGGGTCTAAAATTTAAAATCCTCCCCAAATTATCTGAACCCCAGGCTTTGGCAGATTTCCTCTTGAGCAAATGTAGGCTTTGGTATTCATTTTTATGAGTTCTGACATTCTTATTTCTGCCATTCAAGGAATTTCTTATTTCCAATATCATAGACAAGGTTTTACAAAAGAAATGGATATGTTATCCAGTATTTTCATTGGTGTTATAATAGATGAGTTTCTTTGTTTTTAGTCTTCAAACTGGAGCCTGCATACCCTTCAATATACGTGAACTCATTCCAAGTGGTATATTTATCTGTAGGGGTTTTGTGTTCTTTTTTCATGATTGAGATTTGCCTATGGTTTTCTTTTATTTATTTATCTTTTTTTTATAATTTTAGTGTCTTGTAAAGATACCTTAGAAAATGATTTAAAATGCTGTCTTTCTTTTCCTTGGCTCTACAATAATTTCTGTAACATAGGCATACCCATTCCTTGGAAGCTTAAGTTCTTTTCTATGTAGAGATTTTACCAGTATTGCCTTAGTGATAAATTCTGGGGTGGCTATGTGGTTTTAGCATCATCCAGAACTTCTACCCTCCAAACCCTGGAAGAATTTAGAAGGGAATAGTACCATATTGTCATTACTTTGAAATCAACAATTATTTCCATTTATATATAAAAGGGTTCTCAGCTTGCCATTGGTTTTTTTTATTATCATTTTGTATTTTAAACTTCCTCTTGGATTTTTATTTTCCTTGCTTATTTTCATTTTTACAATCAGAAATTATTTATATTCATCAGTTGTATTAACTGGTATCTCTGCTAAGCAAAAATTATCATAACTTCTATTTGCAGCCATATTTTCATCTTGTCATAGTACAGTCCAGTTCATGGATAGTGAATTATTGCAGCATTTAGATATCTGAAAATATTTTGGTTCTGCAATTTACCTAAAAGATTCTTTAACTTAGTATAGAATTCCACTTGTAATACCTTTTCTCTCAGATCTCTGAAATTCATTGCAGTGATTAAAGCATGAGTGCTAAAACAAAGTTGGCTGGATTTAAGTCCCATTTTTGCCCATTTCTAGCTGTAGGGCCTTGGACAACTCATTTAACCTCTGTGCTTCACTTTCTTCATTGTGATCTGGGCAGTTTTCTAACTTTTGTTGGTGTTATTTGTTCTTGGGGATACTGACCAAGACAGCCTTACATTCCCTTTAGCTTAACTAAATTTTAGACAGACTTCACCCTGACTCCATGCCCCTGACTTCCCTCTCACCCTTGCCCTTACACTATCCAAGTGTCTGAGAGGCACCTAATGAGGTGGTTGCCAATCTCCCCCTTCATTTCTCGAGGCTCTTACAAGCTCCAGGTACTCTAATCATAGCAAAAGAAAACACACTGAACTAAATGGCCCTGGTTATGTACTCGGTAAATTACTCACCCATCCCTATGATCAAGCTCCCACAATGTTTTCCAGTACTTTTCCACTAACCCACCCTATCCCTTAACAACCCTGCTGTTCTTTGTGGATGAAGTTGAGTTCTACTCTCTGTTCCCTGTGCAGCAGTCCTTGAAGAAAGCCATTTTTGCTTGTGTAACAATGTTGCTGCTCAAAAGGGAGTCCTTGCCTGAAGCACAAAGTCCATCAGTGGACAGTGGGATTTTGAGAAGACAAGTTCATTTAGCAAAGGCTAGCCTCAAGAAGACAGGAGAGCACTCCTCAAATCTGCCTCCGTGAAATGTAGAAACTTTCAGTGTTTTATAGTATTCAAATAAAGGCAGACAGGCTTAGGATAATAAGTAAGGTGGTTTGAGATGATAAGGTCAGAGATAGTCTACTGAGTATGCAGAGAGTAATTACATAATTGGGCTACTGCACATGTCGGGTGTGCAAGCTTTTATTTGAACTGGCTTGCTTCAGCAAGATAGTTAGGAATTTGGGTTGTTTAGTTCTGGGCTGACTCATATTAATCAATAAGGTGGTACATGGGAGGGTGCCCTACTTCAGTGTTGAAAAACAAGATAAGGGGATATGAAGGGGCCAGTTACAAGTTGACTTGTTATTGTCCAGTTACAAGGTGCAGTTTCAAAACATAGCATCAGCAAAACAAGGCATTTTACAGTTCAGTGAGTGTGAGTTTTTCTATTGTAATTAGGCCAAGTTTTCTCGTAGGTTTAACCTTCTTTTTAATTGCACATGCTTGGCAGTTAAAGCCAATTAAGGCTGGTCTAGCTGGAGCTGTTAAAAACAATTTATCTGTGAGGTATGTAGGTGGGGATTTCGGAGATTAGAGAAAAGAGAAATGGAAAACTTTGCAACAAAGTCAGGGAAGGAGCTGCTTCAAGATGTGGTGGTAATGGGGTGGGGATGTGGAAAACAGGTCAGGGTACCCTAAAACAATGGTGCAATTTCTTTCTTTCTTTTCTTTCTTTCTTTCTCTTTCTTTCTTTCTTTCTTTCTTTCTTTCTTTCTTTCTTTCTTTCTCTTTCTCTCTTTCTTTCTTTCTTTTTTTTTTTTTACAATACTGTATGAGAATTGACCCAGAATTTTATGAAGTTATAATTCAAATCCATACATGCTGAAGGTACAGTCTTCATAGTTAGGCAGTAAAAGGAAAAATTACATTTAGGTCACTGTCAAGTATCAGTAAAAATATAAGTTCTTATTTGAGGCAATACTCTTGGATATGATGTAATATGATATGATATGACATAAGAATTATGTGCAGTCCTTTGTCTTCTGAATTTCCTGTCTATAGGATTAATTGAGAAAGATTGATAATTAATTGTAAATGATCAGTAAAATACATCCCTACCTTTGTTTTTTTTCACTGCCCACCAAATGCATGGACTGTCAACATACTATTGTGTACCTTACAGATCAGTGCCTCCCTGACGAGTTTATAGTTGGATTATGACTCCAATTTAAGGACTTTCCCTGAACACCAAAATTCTTTCAACGTCTGCTGCTTTTGCCATCAAACTTTGGAAAACATGAATAAGGCAACATTATTTATTTAAAAGACTTATTTTCCTGGTTGGATAGCCATCTTTCTGTGCTGTTAGAAAAATACATAATCTAGTTTACTTCAACAACTTTTAATATAGTAGTACTATGAAAGGAAATGAGTTAGTTTGGAAATATAAGAGTTAAAAACTCAGGAGGCTTCAAGTTGCAGTGGTGTTGGGTAAATTAAATCACTAATAAAATTGCTGTTGATCAGTTTACCTAGCACATTATGTTCATGTGGCTTTCCAATTTTACAGTTAGAAGAATTTTTAGATAAAATTTAAGACTATATCCCAAATTAGTAGCCATTTTGTGTATATTAGGAAATGCAGTTAAAATAGTAAACAGGATGACTGAGTGAGTATGTTAACCAGGTTAACTGTGCCGGTTTTCATTTCCTGTCTCTTATACATGAGAAGGGGAAAAATGGGTGTGTTTTTTTTAGCCCCTTAGTACATTCATTTCCATACAAAATAGATACCCTAAGTGAGGGTTCCTCATTTCAAGACTACATTCTGCTCCGCATTTAGAAGTTGGCAAACACGACATCACTGCATTAAACAGCTCAGGCCTTTGAACTAGTCAGTTGCAGTCAGTTTAAAATCCCTAAAATATTTTGAAAAGAGTAACGTGAAAGGGAAATGATTCATCATCTCGTTCTTTCTGGAGGCAATAAATCAGTGCAGTTGGCAGAACAATGTTCTCATCTGGGTTTTGCAAAATCTTTTTAACAATTCTAATGCAGGATATGTAAGGAATTTTCTTTAAAAGGACATTGCACATATTTCTTAAATACTCTGAGACAAAAATAATTTTTGATTTTTTTTTACTTCTCCTAAGTCACTAACTACCATGATAGGCTACACATTATATATCATATATAATACATATTTTTATATCTTATATATAATTTATATATACATATATAAAATATATGTACATATGTGTGTATATATGTAAATTACATGTACGTGATTATGTCTTAAGTATTACTATTTACAAAGCTGGTGTTTCACAGTGAAAACTGTGCTATATTTTACCTGTGGTAGGATTGGGCCTAACACTCAGTATCGATCTTCCCCATAAAATAAGTTCATTTATCTTGATCATTGTTGCTTTAAATTTTTGTTGACTTCCATCATGTAAGGCTTTTTGTCTTATAGTAGCATGTTAGCATATGAAAAACTGCACAACACTCGGGGTGTAAATAGAGTCACACTCTTTATTTTTCTCAAATAAATTAAAATTGACTCAAGTCCTCATGAGTTAGATTAACAGGAGTCCCCCAAATTGTTCCTTTCTCCACTGCCACCACTTCCCCCCATGGGTGACCTGAAAACCTCCAGGGACTTGAAATTGAACTACAAAGCACAAGTGCATTGATTCTCCCTCCCAAGAAGGAAGGATCCCTGAAGTCTATCATTCTGCTATAAATGTTGGTGTTTTACTCACAACAGTATGATGCTATTGTTGAACACGCAATCCTGCACCCTTAGTAGCAGTACCACAGAGCTCCACTGCAGCTGAGTTTCACTGACCAAATTTGCAGCAAACATGTGCTACCAAGGCTACCTGGATTATTTTCTAGTTCCAGGCAACATTTGCCTTTCTATCTTAAATTCAAAGAGTTAATAACTTCTTTTTCTGGAAAATAGGACTTGATGATTACATATTAAAGCCTAGATTTGAAACACAATTGGCTACCCTACCCTTTTCCTCCAGCAATACTTTCTGCTCCTTGGTGATAATTTAACCTCACAAAGGTCACTAAACAGACTTTTCACCAATCCCTTTACAGAGCTTCAGCTGGTAAAGAAAAAACCCTCCACCCACCACCATACATATAAACTTCAATAAGGCATGTTTATATGGATACAGATGCAGAGGAGAGATTTTACACATGATAAATCACCGAGCAAATGAATTAATCAGACTTCTTCCTGAAAGATTTGAAAGGGGAGTGTTCAGAAACTTTATCAAATATGAGTTGTCTGGTGGAAAGTGTCACAGTTAAGACCCTTACTTTATCTACTAATTGCTGACTCACCAAATTAACATTCTTATTCTTATTTTAAAACAGCATTGATTCCCACAATACACAGATTTCTCAATGCTATTAGTTTATTCTCTAGTTACCCAATGGATTTCTTTTCCTGATTGTTGAGTTGGGTACTTATCGTAACTTTGATTATGCCAGTTCAATTTATAATTGCAACTTTAATTTAGGTTCCCATAAACCTCTGACTGGAAAAAGGAAAAGCTGCTGGTTGTCTGAAAGTAGGTTAAATGCTTTAAAAAGACTCAACAAAGATAATTCACTTAAAACAATTTAGAAAAACAGGACTATTTGTTGAGTTATATATTAAAGTATAAATTTGATACAAGTTTAAAACATGACTTTAATAAAAATATAAAATGAACACATGCCACTAGGTTAACTCACTAATATAGGAACTAATAAGATGATAAGTTTATTTCCAAGAGCATTTGAGAAAACGGTTTTTAATAAACATTAAAAAGATAAAATGTTAGAATAATGTTGCTAAGTTAGTTACAAACCTGAGTTAATATTCTGAAAGAGATCAAAACCATAACCTTTTGTCAGTTAGGTTCACATGTAACTTCACCATATCTAGGTTCTAATCAAATAATAAATTGCAAGTATATTTTCCTAAAAATTAAATAATCCTTGGTTGAGGCCTATTATGACATTGAAAGGACATGCCACACATATAGCCACTTATTTTGGGGGGAATAACATAATAAAAACATAATCTGCACTCAGAGTGCTTTGCATCAATCTTTAAAATTTTACTGCATTTTGAAGAAACCAAAACTAAAAAGACAACTCAGAACTCCTTTAAAAGGACACAAAAAGGACAAATACTCCAACAAAAGGATTCAGCCTATACCAAGACTGGCACACGCACACACACACACATCTCAGTATTCTCGGGTGAAATGATATTTTAACTACGTATGCAATGCTTTCATGATTCTCCATTGGTTGCTGATATCATACTAGTCCGGTCCATATAGACAGAAGCACACTTCTACTCTATTAGGATAGTGAAGAATTGCAAGAATTGAAAAAGTGTGACACATTTTGCATTCTTTTAATTTTTGAATTACTTTGACCATTTAACAGCTATATGACCTTGGCAAGAATTTAACGACCTCATCCTAATTACATCATCTGTAAAATAATGTATCTGATATATATGAATGTTGAAGTGTTGTATATTTCAATGCATGCAATGAAACTACCTACCACCTGGTACATGGTAAGTCTTTCATAAATTGAATTTTCAATTTTTCTGGATAGTTATGAGGGCAGACTTTCTGAGTTACAACAATTCTGTCTTTAAGATCAATAATACGTGAACTTTTTTTACATTTGCAATATGTAAATGCAGTAAAATTTAAAAACCAAACCTAAAGATTCCATTTCCAGATATTTAATTAAACCAGAATTAGAATTATCTATCACAGGGCCATAAAACAAAATTATATAGA
This sequence comes from Choloepus didactylus, assembly GCF_015220235.1. Lineage (NCBI taxonomy): Eukaryota > Metazoa > Chordata > Mammalia > Pilosa > Megalonychidae > Choloepus > Choloepus didactylus. The sequence goes on along the minus strand of NC_051319.1, from coordinate 62,215,406 downwards.
AAAATAGTGATAGAATTTCTGCAATATTCAGACAAAAAAAAACCTACAGAGTTTCAGCCTGGTCACCAATTAGCTGTTTGGATTTTAATAAGCTACTTAATTTGACTGGGCTTCTAAGATGTCTAATATTCTATAATCTTGCATTTCTAGTGACTTCTGGATGCTTGAAGGTAACAAAGACAGCCTTTAAATGAGATGTAGCATAGTGTGTTCAAAAGGTTTAGACTTTTTTCACCAAATAAATGAGCATTTACATTTCACCTCCAATAACTTAGTAGTTATTGACTTGGTTGCAATTCTCTGAATTTCTGAGGACTACTCTTTAAAATAGAGGTGATAATTATATGCTTTGCACATATGTTTTGAAGATTAGAAAAAATGAATGATGAATAAATTATAACTTTAACAATTACTATTTACATACTTCAACTACATTTATAATAAATTAAAATGAATAAAACATCATTATCAATGAATTCAAAGTCAACTCAGGGGAGAAGCATACTTCTATATTTTTTATAAATATTTTTCTAACTACTGCATTGCTGAGATATACTGAGCATTGCCTAGGCATTTATACATGTAACCCAAAAACTCCTCAGGGGCACTATATCTCACTCATTCTTGATTACTCAAGGACATTAATCTAGAAATTTTTCTTTCTCCACATCATCAGTATTTCTCACTCTAACAAACTTTTCTTGTGGCAGTAAATAAGCTGCTTTACAGATGGGAGACATAGAAAACAAATAGAATCTTTGGATGGATTTTAAATGGACCATATTAATGAATTCTGACAATAGCAGACAGTGAAATTGATAGGACATGAAGAATGATTAGACAGGGACAAAGGGATTGTGAGGAAGAAGGCAGTCAAATGAATTATGAAATAAATTGCCTATGTCATTTTCACAGCATGCCCATAAGTATAAGACCTTCTTTTGTGAAAAGCGTTATCACTCCGGCATTTTTCTATTTTCTGAAGTATTTTAGTATAATATTCTTAAATTATGTGAAAGAAATTTGTTTTGAACCTTTTAAAATTATTTCAAATGACTAATTCTACTTAGAAAATATTTGTCTTCGCTATTCAAAAACACAAATGATATTCAAAAATAAACCTGGATTTACTTCTACCTCCCACTACATTACCCCACAGAAATCTCTAAAATTTCTCTGGTAGGTGGTCAGACTCTTTGAAGGCTGTCAGGAAACTTTTTCACTTTACTAAAACAAAATTTACTGTGTTTAATATTCATTCATTGATCTACATTTTGGCTTCTATGGTGTGTCTATCGTCTTTACTATACGAAAATCCTTCAAATGATTTATGAGAGGCTAAATCCCAACACTATCCAGATTGCCTTCTTTTGAGACACATCAGTGTCATTTGCAGGTATGTTAGTATACATTCAAAATCAATATTGGAAATTAAAGCTAATAGAAATGTTGGTAATCAATTAGATGAACTCTTCATCTGATAGAGACATTGAGGTTCAGAGTTGTGAAAAGACAAATCATGCACCTATTAGAGCTAGAGTTCAAGAATGCAGATCTTCTTCCTTTCCTTTTAATGCTTATATAGTCATTTATCTGTTTCTGCCATGCACAAGGCCATTTTAAAGGGTTATTGGTAATAGTCAGATGAAGCAGACAGAAAATATGCCCTTAAGGTCCCTATAGGAATTCAGATGACACTACCTTCTTGCAGTAAACTGACATTGTTAAGACCTTTTTCATGTTAAATACTGTTATGTCAGATTTATTCAAACTTGTTTTCTTTTTTAATATGCTTTTTTAAACATGAATGTAGGACCTTAAACTTATTCATCATAAATTGCACCTTTTAGTTTTTAATCATCATTTTAGCTTGCTGAGGTCTATTTGATTCCTGAGTCTGTGTTCCATCATTATTCATCACTCATTTTCTAAAATTAAATTAGCATGTTTTATATTTTAATAATGCCTGTGATCAAAGATTTAACCTTGAAGAACATCATTAAACCTTTTTACCAGAGGTGTCAATGAACAGAGGAATCAGAGAGATTAAATACTCAGATAGCAACCAAATCAAACAATGCTTTGACAAGAAAATATATTAAAATCAAGCAAGCCTTATTAAATGTATTTGTGTCAGATCTATACAAGTATCCCAGAATGAGAAAAACATAGATATAGGTCAAAACACACAGTGGGCATAATTAACAGTAGTAGTAAACTAATAATGGTTTTAGAGAATAAACCTTTTAGTGTGAACTACAGATTTATAGAGTAAATTATATTTGAACCAGGAATAGAGCAGAAATTTGATTCAAGATGAGAGAAAGCTAAAACATCAGTATATATTTGTTACTGTCTTGAGCCTTATTTCCCAAGCTTGGAATTTCTTACTCAGCTCTCAATGGGAATTGGTCTGGGTTAAGCAGAAGTATGAGGACATAGTCAGTAGTCAAATCAACTGTATGCGTGTGAGTGTGTGTGTGTTTAATTTCTGAAATAAGAACTATCTTTTCGTTATAGAAAACACAAGTCCCTCTTCTACCTGCTCTATTTTTTAAAAATTCAGTTTTATTGAGATACATTCATATACCATACAGTCATCCACAGTGTACAATCAGTTTTCACAGTTCAGCACTATCATATCATTGCATATTCATCACCACAATAAATTTTTGAACATTTTCATTACTCAAAAAAATAAAAATAAGAATAAAAGTGCAAGTGAAAAAGAACACCCAAAACATCCTATCCTCCCATCCCCTCCTATTATTCATTTAATTTTTGTTTCCATTTTTCTACTCGTCTGTCCATACACTAAATAAAGGGAGTGTGAGCCATAAGGTTTTCACAATCACAGTCACACTGTATAAGCTACATAGTTATACAGTCGTCTTTAAGAATCAAGGCTACTGGGTCACAGTTCAACAGTTTCAGATATTTCCTTCTAGCTATTCCAATACCCTAAAAACTAAAAAGGGATATCTATATACTGCATAAGAATACCCTCCAGAATGATTTCTCAACCCATTTGAAATCTCTCAGCTGCTGAAACTTCATTTTGTTCCATTTCTCTTCCCTATTTTGGTCAAGAAGGCTTTCTCAATCCCATGATGCCAGGGCCAGGCTCATCTCCACAAGTCATGTCCCATGTTGCAAGGGAGATTTACACCCCTGGAAGTCATGTCCCACCTAGGGGGAGCCAAGGGTGGGCAGTGAGTTTACCAACTGAGTGGGCTTAGAGAGAGGGAGGCCACATCTGAGCAACAAAAGAAGTTCTCTGGGGGTGACTCTTAGGCACAATTATAAATAGAGTTAGCCTCTCCTTTGCAGTAACAAACTTTGTAAGTGCAAGCCCCGAGATCCTGGGCTTAGCCTTTTCAGTTGGTAGTCCCCAGTGCTTATGAGAATATCAGTAACTCCCCAGGTGGGAAAGTTTAATATTTCTGCATTTTTCCCCAGTCCCTTAGGGAGGCTTTGCAAATACATCTTTATTCTCTGCCTAAATTACTTTGGAATGTATTGGGATTTCACACTAACCTATACAAATCAATCAGACCTCACTCCCTATTCAAATTTCCATGTAATCATCTACCTGTTCTATTTTAAATTTGAAAATATAATTTCAGCTTCATATAATTTTACCGTATTGTACATATTTAACTGAGAATTTCTTGTTTTCCCTGTTTTATTCCTTATCCCAACCACCAACTTTATTTTGCTTGTTTTATTAATGCTAATAAAAATATTCTAATGGCCGAATGTTTCAACAGATTATAAAACATTTTACTTTGGAGACGTCCATTGTTATTGATAGGTGTTGTGTTTGTCTTTTGTTCAGAAGCACATATTTATTAAGACTTTATTTCCTTTTGTGGAAGTTGAAATATGCCTGTATAAAATGGTCAAGAATGCTTCTGTTTTTTATGCCTGGATTCTTTTCCTAAATACAGAAGGCACCAAAATAATATAGCATGTATTAAAATATCTCAAAAAATAAGAAATCACTGCAAACTCTAAATAAAACAACACATTCTTGTGCTTAAAAGCAAATTTTGGTGCCTTCCATGGGGTAATGTGTATTAGGTAGTATCTGGTGATAAACTGCTGTCTATGAACATGTCGACTGTAACTACGCAGCTGTCTACCTCTCAAAGGACAAGTAACTATGCCAGGCAAGTGCTGCATCTGTTTCACTGCCTATAGATCTCCTGGGAAGTAGCTGGCAAACTGTCATAGTAAAAAAAAAATCACCTGTAAGTTTCCTGTGATCCATAGCTTTCCTTGTATACGGACATTTTTTTCAGACCATCAAATTTAAGAGCAAAGCAACTAGAATCTGAAATATTCAAGGCCAGTTTTTAGTTTTCCTTTTGGACAAGGACTGAACACAAAATTCCTATTTTCTCTTAGAAATGTCTTCAAGAGGCACACTTTTCAGGGTACACACCTCACCTTAATAGAAACTTCTTGTGAATGGTATTCAAATATATCTGATGCATTCCAGATTCCTATCATTTCTCACCTTGATTACTGCAAAATTCCCCAAAGATATCCCAACCCATTCTGTCACATAGGTAGTGCAATTTATCAAAAACATAAACCTATCATACCATGAAACTGTTTAAATTCCTTTCTTGGCTTCCTATAAACATTTCAAGCTCTAAATTTTGACCTTGCACCTCAATCATACTAGCGTCATCTTTTTCTTATGCTTATTTTACAGTATATTAATAGCATACCATGTGATGTATAGTTACACAAACACAGATACCAAAACACAAACACACACACACACACACACACACACACAGTAGGGTTGTTTGTTTATTTTAGAGAGGTATTAATTTAGAGAGCTAACCTTAATGTCAGGCTGTCTTTGATCTACAATTTATGTTTAATAGTGAGTGTGATGGTTGGGTTCATGTGTCACCTTGGCCAGGTGATGGTTCCTGGCTGTCTGGTCAAGCAAGCACTGGCCTAACCATTACTGCGAGGACATTTGTGGCTGGTTAATAAACCAGAAGGCTGGTTTATTAAATCATCAGTCAATTGGCTGTAGCTGTGACTGATTACACCAATGAAGGGCATGTCTTCCACAATGAGAGAATGTAATCAGCTGGATTTAATCCAACCAGTTGAAGACTTTTAGGCGAGACAGATAAAGGACCTTTATTTCTTCTTCAGCTAACCAGTGAAACATATCCTGAGGAGTTCATTGAATTGCCAGTTGGTTTCCTGAGGAGTTCATCAAACACATTCATTAAAGTTGCTAGTTCGCTGCCTGAGGAGTTCCTTGAACATCTTCATTGGAGTTGCCAGTTTGCTGCTTGCCCTACGGAATTTGGACTTTGTGCATACCCACAGTTATGTGAGACACTTTTATAAAATTTTATATTTATAGATATCCCTTGTTGATTCTGTTTCCCTAGAGAACCCTAACTAATACAGTGAGTATCAAAAAAGCTCTACTCTTCTATATCAAAATTGATTAGTAAAAAATAACTGCTGAAATCTACCCAAACAGTCAGAGCATCAATAGGATGTGATATAAAAGACACTAGAAGCTGTTACATTTAATTAAAAATTCCATTTTTGGTCACACAAATCATTGTTCATCAAGGATCTCTTTTCAGTGATGCCTTTCAAAATGGAGAAGTGGAAACATAGTGAGTTTTTGCCATCCATTTGTAATGTTTATACACACAGTTTATCAGCATGTTACTTTAACATGTGGAACGAAGATTTCTAATCTGTAAAATGAGTTATACTAACAATGTCCTCTGAGGTTGTTATGAAAAAGTATTGTTTAATATAAAGAATACTGTAAAGTTCCTGACAAATATTAGATATTCATTAAGTTGTTGCTATTATTATTCATTATAACCTGAGATCTATTTGATTGATAACAGGGCTTAGATTAAGCATATAAAGAGTTTTCATTGGATTATTACAGTCTGTTAAAGAAATTATTTCTAAAAATATGTGAACAACCAGGATAAGTGACATTTCTGAATCAATGAAGACAATGTGTGATGGAAACGTTATCATTCTTTATCTTGTATACCAGGTTGAAATCTTGTCCCCACTCACCTACTGGCAATGTTGAATTTAATAAAATAAGGTACAAATTAAATTTAATGAAAATGTGTCCTTGAATCATCTCTGGTTATGCTACCAGGTGATACTAGATAAGGTAACTTTGATGTATGTGACACATTAAGATTCTTTGTTTGGGAAAGGAATCTAATAGAGGCATGTGATTAAATATACCTTTATATTAGAAAAGGAGAGGATGTGAATTCCAAAGCTCTTTTGTAGTTTAAAAAAGAAATTGCACAAGGATTCAGAGCCTTCAGTAATATAGCTTAATTTAAGTATAGTAAAGTTAAATAAGACAACCAATTCAAATTAAAAGTTTTAGAGTTATATATTATACTTCACAGGACATAGCAAAAATTTCTGAATTTGCAGTGACTTGAAAGATTGTATATACAAATAACTTCTCTGAGGATATTTTTACAGATCTGGAATATGGTTTTGTTCACTATTTACCATGCTTGACAGGACTGTAGGACTAATATATTGGAGAATTTTGTCAAATCACCACTAATTCAAAAGATTTTTCTTTGAAATTTGGTTCATACTTTTTAAACTTCCTCTACTTTGCGTGTGTGTGTATATGTGTGTGTGTGTGTGTGTGTGTGTGTGTGTGTGTGTGTCAGGGGAAGGGAAAGAATGTGTCTGGCTGACTCTAATTGGTGCTTTAATACCATGTTCACATGACAATTTCTCCAGAAAGTATGTCTTAAATGCTTAGTTTAGCGTATGATCTTCACCTTTGTTCACACGACATTGTGTGTCAGTCTTCCACTATAGGTTCCTCAAAAGCACAGAGCATACCTCATTCATATTAAACCCCAAGACATAGAATATCTCATATGTAATGTGCATTAAAAAATAGTTCTAGATCTGTAGTTATGCATTTTTCATATTCAGTACTTCAAAATGGACTCAAGCCTATTTCTTTGAAATACAATAGAAAAGGTAAAAATGTCTCCTATCACATTAAATAAAAAGGATGGGGTAGAGGTAGAGTTTGGTGGGCAGGATCTTCAATAGGGAGCGATCTTAATGAGCACTGCTTACGGAGTGATCAACACCTGTGGAAGGAAGGGAAGGGAAGCAGGAGTGGACAGAGAAGCTCAAAAATGCTCCAAGAACAGCTTTGAATCACAGAAAACTGCGGAGCTGGAATGCCCTTTCACATTTGTCCCAAATTGGTCTGAGATGGCCAGGCCTTTATTCTTCTTCATCAATCAGACGTTGTTTGTGGACCTGACAAGAAGAAGCATAAATTTGGGTGAGGCAATCCCCCAAAAGGCCTGAAGATGTCCCAGTTGCTGGACAAGTTCTTCATTAAGGAGCCTCTCCATCGTATCACAGTGCCCCCACACCATGGTAACTAAACAAAGAATGAAGAATACGTGAGAAAAAAGAACTAATTGTAGGAATTATTAATAAACAAATACTTGATAACACCTGAACAAGGCAAGAAAAGGAAGAAAAAAAAGCATTCAATAACTGGAACAAATAGAAAACAAATATGAATGTGGTAGTTTAAAAATAATACATGTGAGTAATTACACTACATTTAAAGATAATAATATGTCAAATAGAATTCAAAAGTTGATGGACTGGATTAAAAATGCAGACTATATGTTTCTTAAAACAAACTCATTTAATATAAGTAAACAGAAACTAAAACGGTAGTAGTTGGAAAAATCATATACCAAAAATTAAGCAAAATATAATAGCTATTCAAAGCAGATATTTAAGGAAAAAAGATTAGAGAGAAAAAAAGAAAATTTTCATAATTTTAAAAGCACCAACTACCAGGAAGATATAAAAATTCTCAATTTGCATGAACCAAACAAGAGGTTCAAAATAGGTGAAGCAAAAATTAATAGAACAAAAAAGAGAAATAGACAAATCCACAATTGTAGTATTTTAACGCACCTTTTATAGAAATTGATAGACTGTGCTGACAAAATACCTATGTCGATGTCGATAGATGTAATTTGAACAGATAACTAACAATTTTACCTTAATTAACATATATGGAACACTCAACCTATAATTTCAGAATGTATGTTCTTTTCATGTGCAATTTGAACATTTACAAACATAAATTCTATGTCAGGCTGTAAAATAATTCTTAACATAGTTCAAAGAACTGAAAATACATAGAGGTTTTCATCTGATAGCAGTGTATTTAAGCTTGGAACAAAAAATAAAACCTGATAACTACAAAATACTCATATATTTAAAATCAAACAATACATTCTGAAACAAACTATGGATGAAAGAATAATTTAAAATGGAAATTAAAATATTTTGCATTAATGATACTAAAAATAACAGCATTTATAATATGTGGTAGGTATTTAATGCAGTGATTATAGGAAAATTTATATTACCAAATGCACATTTTAGAAAAGAATAATATCCGTGGTCTAATGATAAATCTCAAAGAGTTGAAAACAAAAATAATATATACTTAAATGTAGTTGAAATATGGAAAAAATAAAGATAATAGTAGAAATTTGTGATATAGAAAAAAAAAAATCTACCACAGAGAATATCCACAAAGATACAGTTGTTTCTTAAAAAAAGTTAAAAAAAAATTGATAAATCCCTAGCAAACATGAACAAAATACAAACAGAGAAGTTACAGAGACAATTCTAGGGATGAAAAGGGGACATCACCACAAATATTTCAAATACTAAACAAATAAAAGAGTATTTTGAGAATAACTTTAGGCCAAAATATTTGAAAATGTAGATAAAATAGTCAAACACCTTGAAAGACATAACTTAGGAAAACTTACATAGTAGGAGGATATCAATATGGTCCAAATATTCCAAATAAATTGAATATATCTGATTCATAGCTTTCCCACAAATAAACATCCAAGTATTTTTCCTCACTTTTTTAGGGAAAAGAGCCAAATCACATGAAAATCTTTTGTATCTTAGAAATAACAAGGAAAGTTTCCAACTCTTTTTATTAAGCAACATCACCTTAATTCCAAAGAATGATGAATAAATTATGATGTAGGAAAATTTTAGACCAATCTCTCTCATAAAGAAGCAAATAATTTTAAACAAAGTATTAACAAACAAAATCTGAAGTGCCATACCATGACCAAGTATGTTTCACTTCAAGCATGTAATCCTGCTTTAACATTTACAAAATCAATGTAATTTACCCTATTAAGAAAACAAAGAAGAAAGTAATTTAATCACACTGATAATAAAAAAGCTTTGAGCACAATTTCATATCCATGTATGTTTGAACAAAACAAAAATCTTTAGCCCAAAAGTGATATTTTTTAAGATCACTAAGTTTCTTCTTACAAAAACTGTAGCATATAACCTAATTAATGACAAAATATTGAAAGCTTTCTCTGTGAGTTTGAGAATGAGAAAAAATATACCTTATGTTCAACATTGTAGTGGAGCTCTTACTGTGGACTATAAGACAAAGAAATAAAAATCATGAATATAAAAATTTAAAAGAAAGAAAGAAAATTGATATGTACAGCTGCAAAATTGAACGTACTGAAAATAAAAAGGATCTTTCAGATAACAATTAGAGTTTACAGTTAATTTTTTTAGTTGCTGAAATAAAAATCAATGTATAAACATCAGTTCTAGTTTTAGGCACCAGCCACACAAAACTTTAAAAGAGTATGATAAAAATATTGCATTTACTACCATCTAAAAAAACAAAAAGCTAAGAATAAATTTTTTAAAAATCTATTCATTACTGTTACAGAAAAACTACAAAATATTACTGAGAGAAATTAAAGAAGACCCAAATAAATGGAAACTATACCCAAATAAATTTCCAAGTATTGGAAGATAGAATGTTTTAAAGATGTCAATTTTCCCCAAACTAATCTATAGAATCAGTACAATAAATAGTAAAAATCCCTTCAGAACTTTTTTGTTTGGTGGAAATTCATAACTTGATGCTAAAATGTATAAAGAAATGCAAAGGACTAAGAATAGCCAAGACACTCATGAAAAAGAAGAATAAGTTTGGAATTTCACTACCTTATATTGAGTTATTAAAAAAACCACACTAATTAATAATGTATTGGTGAATAGAAAGCTGAAGAGACATTGGAGTTCAGGCTATATTAAAGTGGAGAAACTTGATTAAAACAAAACAAAACAAACAAACAAAAAAACAGACATTCATTTTAGGAAAAAAGAAAGGGAATGCCTTAGGAATAAAGAATATATTCATATAATAGGAACAAATTTGAAATGGACCCATCTAAAACAATCCTTAATAGTATCCATGTATGCCAATGGCAATTTACCTATCAGAATAATTTTCAATTAACATTAGAAGAGGGTAACACCATCTAGAGCCTCTACAACACATCCTTTGCAGTCACACAATAAGTAGTAGTAGCAGTAATAAAAGCAATAAATATCTAGTCACAGAAGGAATAAAACAAGTAACTGATAATTGAGCAATAAAATAATAAATATAAATAGATCCATACAGAACACAGAGTTAAAGATAGCAGTCAAAGACTTCAAAATAATGATATTTAATATACTAAAAAAAATAAATAAAAAATGTGAAAAACCAAAGTTGAGCTTTTCTTGGGCAAGCCTCAACAAATTTCAAAATTTTGCTATTACATTGGAAAATAGAAATGAAATAGACATATTCCTTGAAAAACAAACAAATTTAGTGCAACAATTACAAGAAGAGATGTAAAATCTGAATATTTTTTCTGTCTTTTTTTTTGTGTGTGGGCATTTCCAAATTCTGGAAATCCTTAACAGCTAAATTGAAATTGTTTTCCTTAGTAGATATTTATGAAATAAAAATATGTGGTTATAATTGAGAGAAATAAATGAATTTCCAAAGCAATTTTGCTACACTTTGAAAATGTGTTTACATTTTAATTAGAGCTTACATAAAGGCAGGAACTAGTACAGCACTAAATGGTGTAGTTGCCACTCTCGTTAACAGAAGTTCCTGATTATATGGGTTTATGTGCTTTGTATCAGCAAAAAACAAAGTTATGCTCATCTGAGATGATGTAATCCAAAATGAACTAATCACACATGTGTACTCTCACAGCTATATGCCTCTTTTTCATACTGCTCTGCCTTTTCAGAATGCCTTGCCAACCCTTTCTGCTAAAGTAAAACTCTATTCATAATTATCATTTAGTCAAAAAGTCACCTCCTCTCTTCAGAGCTTTGACTGACCTTCATGATCTTGATATCTAAAATCCAAACTTTTCTTGTCTTTGTAAATTTTATGAATAAAGTTGAAAATATGTGTTGGGCATTGACTCATGCCCCCCACAAGTCATGTTCAGGTCCCAACCTCTGGTCCTGCGGTTGTGAACACATTTGCAAATAGAGCCTTTGAAGATATTACCGGTCTAGTTGTGCCCAAACTGCATGATAGTGGGTCGAAACCAATATACCTGAAGTTATTATAAGCAAAGGAAATTGAAGACAAAGAAGAAGCCATGGGGAGCAGCCAGGAACTGAAAGTCAATAGAACCTGGAAGAGAAAGGAGAAGACACTGCCATGTGACAGAAAAGCCAAGTGTTTTAGTTTATAGGCTGCTTAAAGCAAATACCATGAAATGGGCCAGGTTAAACCATGGGAATTTATTCACTCATGGTTTTGAAGCCAGGAAAATGTCCAAATCAAGGCATCAATAAGGTGACGCTGTTGTCCCAAAGACCAGCTGCTGGCGAACCTTGGTTCCTCTGTAACATGGCAAGGCACTTTGCAGCATCTGTTGGTCTCTCCCTTCTTTTCTGGGTTTATTTGATATAGCTTCTTGCTTACATGGCTTTCTCTCTCTCCGTTTGTATTTCATTCCACTTATAAGGACTCCAGTAATGGGTTTAAGACTCATCCTTATTGAGGTAGGTCACAGCTTAACTGAAGTAGCCTCATCAAAATGTCCTACCTACAACAGGTTCATATCCACAGGAAAGGAATAACTTTAAGAACATGTTTTTTCTGGCATAAATACAGTTTCAAACCATCACACCAAGGGACTCCAAAGATTGTCAGCTAGTCAGAGGACAACGACCCCTGGAGAAAGCAAGCTTTCTAGCCTTTGAAACCATGCATCAATAAATTCCCATTGCTTATGTCAACCCATTGTATGGTATTTGTTTTAGCAACTAAGAACCTAAACAACTATGTTAGAGTCAACAATGCACAAGCATATAGAGGAAAAGATTAAAGCCCCATTTCACTTCTCCCAACTCTCACTCCCCTACTCAGAGGTATTTATTATTTACATTTTGGTTAAACTTCCTATCACCCATCTATCTATTCATATTTGCACACACACATATACCTATTTATACACACACATATAAAGATTGCACACATTTATACATATATATGTTCTAGATGGGTCGATTTTTAACACAGATTTTATCAAACCCTGATGTTCTGCAATGTGTTTTTTTTTCACTTAACACATCTTAAAGACCTCCCCGATCAGTAAATTGAGCATTAAAAAATTCCTTAAAAGGATTCATAGTGTTCCATAATATGGGAAGTGTTCCATAATATGGGAAGGGCACCCTGAGGTAAAATGATCCCTATTAGAGAATATCCCTGTTATTTTCATTTTTCCACTATTATCAAAAGTTCTGCAAAATGCACACAAGATTATTTACTGAAGCATTGCTGTTTCATCAAATTGGATTCCAAATGGATCAATTTACAATAACAATTTAAGTATCTATTTTTCACAAACTCACTAATTTTTTCAATCTCATGGGCAAAATGAAAACATTAATTTTTTTTGCATTTCTCTGATTGCTAATAAACTGAAAATGTTTTCATATGGTTATTGATCATTTGTCTTTTTCATATATCTTTCTCCTGCTTATATATTCTTTGTCTATTTCTTTACTGTGTTTTCTATCTTTTCCTTATTGAGTCATAAGAGCATATGATAATAGTTCATAAATTACCTAATTCACTTTTTAATTACCTATATTATATCCCCTATTTCATTGAATTTAAGTTGTTTTTAAGTTTTCACATTTCCCTTCCAGACTTGTAAAAATAAATTAAATAGCAGAATAGAAACTTAACATCTGTAAAAAAAAATAAGCAAGAGAGAATGTCACATACAATAAAAAAGGTCACTTCTCAGATTGAAGAAGGAAACGCGAGTAAATGCATGGCTGGGCTGAGGAAAAATAAGTATATATTCATGTTTTTCTGGGATCATTCAAATTGTTTCTTGTAGAAGCTTATTTTATACCATCAATGCTGTCTCTAGCCACAATATTAATATGTGTTTAAATAATTAGCAGTCAGAGTACCTGATATAGAAATGAGGAGAGAGGTAGCAGGATGATAATTTAACTTTAGGGATTTCTGGTGTTTGTGTGAATGATTTGAATTAATCTGCATAATAATATCAATAACAACTGACACTTTATAGTGTGCTAGGTATGATATTTATAGTCCTCATAAAAACCCTTCAATTTACTTGTTAGGTCCACACAAGAAATGATGAAACAATATAAGGAAAGAGTGTATAATTTGCCACATTTCTATAGTTTGCAAATGACAGAATTTAGGTCTGCACTAGATCTGAGTGTATCAAAGCATGTATTCCTTCCACATCTCCTTTTTCTTCTTGCACTCAAGTGTTATCTTCAAATATCTGAGCATAAGTGTTTGTGAAATTGAAATTTTGATAGCTATCCAAAATAAGCAAAATAATAGCACTACCATCACCAGCCATGTCCATGTCCTACTCTCTGGAACCTGTGACTATATTTCCTTACATGGCAAAAGGGCAAGTATGATTTAATTTAAGGATCTTGAGATGGGAAGATTACCCTGAATTATCCAGGTAGTCCCAATGTAATCACCAGGGTCTTTATAAGAAGGAGGCAGGAATGTAGAATCAGAGAGAGATTGGAAGATGCTACACTGCTGGGTTTGAGAAAGAAGGGGCTATGAGCCAAGTACTGCAAGTGGTCTTTAGAAGTTGGAAAATTTAAGGAAACAAATTCCCCCCTAGAGCATCCAGAAGGAACACAGCCCAACTAACAACTTGATTTTAGTCCAGTGTAGCCCATTTCAGACTTCTAACCCCCAGATCAGTAGGATAAATCTGTTTTGCTCTAAGCCACTATGTTTATGGAAATTTGTTACAGCAGCAATAGGAAACTAATACAACATCCTTAGGGGCAAACAATGCCTAGTGTGATTTTTTGTTTTAAAATTAAGTATATTATGCTGACTCTGCTTTTACCCACAATCTTACATGACTAATGAACCTTGTTGCTTTGCCTACAGAACTAATCACAAGCCTTTGTGTGATGTGGAAACCTTTCAGTTCTTCAGAGCTGTAGTTAGTCATCACATAATGAGCTGTGGCACCAAATTTTTTAAAAGTATAGTTATCTAAGCTTCCCAGTAGTTTGCATAATTTTCAGAAAATAATTTTACGGAGATAGAGCATAGTAAGGAATGCAAAAGACAATAGTTTGACAGCTCCTTAAGGATGTTTGTCCATGAAGCATGGCCATATTTATAAAATGCCATGCAAAAAAATGTTATAATGTTTGGAGTGCTGTCAAAGGAATACTTAATTACTGTCATAAATGATAATGTGTCTTCTTAGTACATGCCCTTTCTCTTCTACTTGAAAATCATTTAAATATAATTTGATATGATTTGAATTAAATAATCATAACATTGGAAGTAAGATGCTGGCTTTCATTTCCTACATTTTAATGTATTTTTTGTTATGATATTTTTCCTAAAGTTATGAATTGAATTAAGGATAAGGAGTTTTATTTTCAACTTGTCCATTGCAAAAGTGTCATTGAATAGCAAATTTCAATGGTGCTTTAGTCAAACTGACATTGTTATCAAAGATTTTATAATGGAGTCAGGAATTTATTGAGTGCTTTTTTCTGTTTTGTTTTGTTTTTTAAGCATTTTGGGGATGTACAATTATTTTGATTGACTCAGTGTGTAATTTGGATAGAAGTAGAAATTATGGTTGTAGCAGGACAATGGAGCATTCAATTTCTTCATCTTTTTAGCTATTTTTTTTTAACTTATTCAGTATAAAATTCTCTTTTGACCCTGTTTTAGTTTTCTTGACTGTTCAAGCCAATATCATGCAAAGGGCCAGCTTAAATAATGGGAATTTATTAGCTCACAGTTTTGAGACTAAGTCCTAATCAAGACATAATCAAGCCAATGCTTTCTTCCTGAAGACTGGCTTTCTGGGGCTGGCTGCTGGTGATCCTTGGTCCTGGACTCCTCTGTCACATGGTAATGTACATAGGGACTTCTTCTGACCTCTCTGTTTTCTTTCAGGCTTTGTTGAATTGCAGCTTCTTGCTTCCTGTGGCTTTGTCTCTTTGTCTGAATTTAATTCTGCTTAAAAAAGTCTCCAGTAACAGGATCAAGACCCATCCAGATTGAAGTAGGCCACACCTTAACTGAAGTGACTTCATCAAAAAGTCCTACTTACAATGGGTTTACACATACAGGAAGGAATTAAATTTAAGAACATGTTTTTCTGGGGTATGTACAGTGCCAAAACACCATACTACCTATCCAAATATTCTGTATAAATTTGATAATATAATTTATTAAGATTGCAGGGTCCTTAGACATTTATCTAAACCTGTAAATTTACATGACACAAAACTCAGAATTTCTAAGTAATTTATATAATGTCAATTAATTTATCAAACACTAGGCCCAGAATCTCTAATCCCCACATTTAATCATTTAATATAATAGAAATTCACAGGATTGAAAAAAATAAAAATAAAAACTTGGGTAACCCTTGAATCTCATACCCATACCACCAGTTTTAGTTTTGAATTACTGATTAAGAAGACCATAGGCATTTACTTATAAAAAGAAAAGCATGCATAAATCACTTTGTTTTCTTTGAACTGCTTATGACAATGGAATATGAATTTGAATTGTTTGAAAAACCTATTAATGTGCTACAATAAAATAAATGAGCATCATAGTAATGATTAATAAACAAAAGTGTTTGTCAGTTTGTTTTTTGGATAGACATACATACTAACAATGGGAATAAGCTAAAGACAATGATACTCAAAACACCAAAATAAGTATTTCAAACATTCGTATCTTTTATTCTCTCTCTCTCTCTCTCCAAATATATATATATATATATATAAAATTATAGAGCTCTCTTGTGAATTAGTTACCTTTCCATTTTATTTGTGCTATCTCAAATTGTATCTGGTTTTACAACTGATTTTTATAAAGTTTATCTTGTTTTAACTGTTAAAATAAAATTTTAATGTATGAAAATGACTATTTTTCTGCTTCTCTGTTATTGCCCCAATTCACATCATTTTGAAAAATAAGCCTTTATTATTTCATTTGCATTACAGTTATTCAAAATAGAATGCTATTTTAAAGAGTACTTAGCATAGGAATTATAATAAATGTTACAAATTGCTGTAATTATTTATTTGAAAAAGGAAGAAAGATAAAATCATTTAAATTAGAAGAGAATGAGCTTAGTTTTGCTTTAAATAATTGGTCATGCACACCCACCATACAACTCAATTTTTTTAAACAAGTAGTTTTTAATTTCTTTTATATGTCATTTCTGTGTTTGGTACTAAGGAAACAAAGATAAATAGGGTACAGTCAGTCCATGTTCTTGAAAAGTCCATGATTGACCTACTGAAGTTAAATAAACAAACAAACAAATGTCAGGATCAAGTAATAATAACCGACTCATTCATTTACTCTACATGTAGTTGTTGAGCACAGTGTCAGGCTTTGGGAGACAGAAGGGAAAGAAAGTATGAATGGTTTCTGCCCTCCCTGAACCACTTTACAGCTGGTGGAAGTGAAGTGACAGAACAAATGATAACATAGAGAACTGTAAAAGTGCAAGTGCTTAATTGTGATTAAGTTGAGATAGGTGGTGCCA
This sequence comes from Choloepus didactylus, assembly GCF_015220235.1. Classification (NCBI taxonomy): domain Eukaryota; kingdom Metazoa; phylum Chordata; class Mammalia; order Pilosa; family Megalonychidae; genus Choloepus; species Choloepus didactylus. The sequence goes on along the minus strand of NC_051319.1, from coordinate 62,198,361 downwards.
TGAGATCTTGTAATGGGGCGGGGTCAGGTTGGGGAAGAGTTCTAGCCAGGTAGATCAGAAAAAGCTTCAGCTGAGATCTGAAGACCTGAAAAGAAAGGTGTTAACTAGGCAAATCAGGGAAGGAAAAGCTTTCCAGACAAAGGAAAACCAAGGCAAGAGGTGTTTGAGGAGTATGAATGATGCAGAGATGGGCAGTCTGGCAGGAGTAAAAAGATTGCCGGGGAAATGAGGCACATGTGGCCAAGAAGTTTACTGGGTGAAGTATGATGAGAATACTGGAGTTGAGTGATCCCTTGGCAGAAGCAATTTGAGTAAAGTGGAGGGAATGGCACTATACTGAATTGTGGTGAAGTGAAAGAGTGAGGTGAAGAAATGAAGACAGTAAGTATAGAAAACTTTTTGAGTAACTGGCTGTGAAGAAACAAGGACAGGCTGATAACTGAAGAGTGATGAGGGTTTGAGTTGAATGAGGATTTTTTTCTTTTACTTTTTTATTGAAGATACTTGAAGCAATTTATAAACAAATGGAGGAGGTTTTTAGAATTCAGGAAACCAGGGATTTATAGTATAAGGCCTTGGAGAATGGAAGAGGCAATAAAATAAACAGCCATAGACATAGACTCTATTTTCATAAGGGCCTAGCATGGATAAATATGTAGGTTGCCTTTTTTTAGGCTCAGAAATGTGCTAGATTTCCAATATATGTCTTCTATTTCCTCTCTGAGATAGGTGATGAATTCAGGAGCTCAGATTTGGGGTTATGGTGAGTAGAACATTCAAGGAAAATGTGAAGTTCTTGAGATAGAAGTAGTAGACCTACATGCATAGGAGTAGCATTTGACTAGTAACCAAGGTTGATTATAAGGCATCGTAGGGACCTATTTGAAGTTGGTGGTCAAGAATTGATAAGGATTCTATTTGAGTTTTTCCTGTGAGTTTTCCCAACAATGATCTATACTGCATGGTTTCAGGCATATAAAAAGAAGGCTTCTGGTCAAAAGATTAGGAGACATCTACACTAAAGCTAATGTGATGAAGAAAAGAAGAAATATTAAATTAGAATGCATAGGAGTTGATGTCTGCTTAAATGTGATCTATACAGGAGAAAATAGCCCTGGGTGACCCCAAAATATTATTTATTATGATAAAAAATAAATAATAATTGGTGGAAAAATATGAGGTCTCCTTAGGAGATGTTGATTTTAGTGTTGTTTTGGGATATTAGGGTAGCAATACTTAGCAGAATGTTGGGTAAAAAGAATCTTGAGAACAGAAAGATATTCCAACCTATTTGTCAAACATTAATTTGGAGTAAGCTTTTAATTGAAAACAGAAGAATCAATGGGATTTTTCCAGGAAGTAGAGTGAGAAAGTAAGACTACCAAGAATAAAATATGACCTCAATATAGTCTACTAAATATATTACTCTAAAAAGATCATTAAGTTGCAGAGTAATAAATTAGTCTTACAACAGCATTTAGTTGTTGGAAAAGAAACCAAAATACAAGGCTACTATTTCTTTATCCCAAGAATGTATTTTTGGAAAATATTTAAACATGGCTTAAAGTATACCTTGTGAAATCACTAAAATATGGTGATTTTCTGCTTATATATTCTAAGAAAGTGCAAGACAGAAGAAGCATATACACAGCTGAAAAGAAATGTGGATTAGATATGAGTGCTCTTCTTGATATGCAAGGGCCCTCTTTAAAAAAAAAACAATACCTTTAAAACAATTGCTCTAGTTCAAAATCAACTTGTTATACAGGTTGTAATTTTTCTAATGTTTCAAATATTTTGTATAAAAGATTTGAATAAAAGAGTCCACATCAACTTCATTTCTAAAGAAAGAAATCTCTAACAGATTTTCCAATTTGATTATAACATACTTTTCTTATTATCTAAAAACAAATATATTTAATGATGTACAATTTACAGAATAAGTTATTATATAATATTACATGGGCCTTTAGACTTTTGCATTTTAGATATTTTATTGTTATATATAGCTTTGAAATGGCAGTAATGATAGTAGCTAATACTTTCTATACAAAAGGAAGAACTTTGTTGCACTTTAAATATAATTGCAATATTTAATTTTTAGTGGTAACTATATAGCTCTAACAATTTTGCCAAATTTTACCTCCATTCATAAAAATGTGGTGGAAACACATTTTTTCCATTCATAAAAAACCTGCTCATTTGCCTCTCGATATCACCTTAATATTACAACTTACACATTAAAGAATTGAGCCAGTTAATATTGTGCTCTTCTTTATAAAATTCAATGTATTACAGTGCTCTTGCTAAAATGATCTTCTTGTATGTTTTTCTTTGAAGGCTGGATGAGTGCTGAATTGAAATTTGGATTTAATTTTGAGGAAAGACAAATTTCTTCACTTCGAGAAAACTCATGCATGTGTATGCACACAAACACATACATAAACACATGCACATACATGTGCAAATAACCCAGATATTAAGTCTGTGTTTGATTACACCAAGATTGTCAATAGCTTCTTCTGGAATGGGGAGTTTCAAGACAGTAAATAATTAATGTGTGCTTCATAATAATGTAGAATTTGTATGTCTTGTTCACAATCTTAAAATATTAAAATACAAAAAAAAATTATTCAATTTAATCCTAAAATTTTTATAATGCAGAAGACCTATTTTCTTGTCTCAAGAAAGCCATTTACTCTAATCTGTTACCAACTTTCAATAAGTCTAAGGACCACCTCAAAAGATTCAGTTCTGATTATGATTGTGTTACATAAGGATCTGAAAGTTATGGGTAGTCTGTCCAATAACTACCGTAAGGAGGAAGACTCCTTCTCATATCCTCACGCTTACATTTGGACACTGCCGTCGTGCTTAGAACAAATGAGGAGGCAAAGAACTTTTCTCAACTCTAAGGACACAGACCTGATTCCCCTCATCACTTGCTTGTGGGTCCAGAACTTTAATCTGTCCCCAGAAGATGAAGGACTGCGCATGTCTTCTATGATTATTGGAAGAATATTTCTTAACTCTTTATTTGCCTCAGGTCCTAGTTTACCCTGCACCATATAACCATTTCAATGTAGCAATCTTCAGAGTACACTACGGAGACGGGAGTGAGAGCCTCCATCAACATCGTCTTAATACCTGCCTGTAAGAGCCACTGGCCCTAATTGGGTCCTGTGAGACTTTGCACTCAATAGCCTGCGTGACCTAGGTCAGTTAATGTTTTATCTACTGTCTTTGTTCCCTAGAAGTGATGTGTAGCTGAACTTCGTACATATAGAAGCCAGAATTCCTACATCAAATATTAGTCTATCTCCTTCCTGAGCTTCTTACGATGTGATGTTACCATTCTTGTTATCTCTACTCTCTTCCTGCACAGCATAATCGATCACCATCACCATCACCCCCTGTCACAGGAACTTGTTCCAATGTCTATGCTCTCCCACCCTTAGGAATGTCTTTGTCTTAAACCCTTATAACCCACTTGACCAGCTAGCTTGATTGTGCGGTCAACTTCCCTGCAAATGCAATGACTGCCCAGTGTAAGAGAGCTGTCATGATCTCTTTATGACTTCTCACCCTGTTGGTAAGCCCTGAATAAAAGTTCATGGATCAGAAAATGCCGGGTGTCTTTTTTGGCCTCTGGACTTGGGCTGTGACACTGCCCCAGAAATAATTTCACATGAGGTGAGAGGACAGATGGTCCCTACCACAGGCCTCAATAAACAATCCAAGGTTGGCACAGGTCTATTCTGGGTGATTTTTTTTCTTATATTCAGTTGCCTTGTGCAAATTGAAAAGGATATTTTTCACTCTGACCAGAGTTTCATCTTTGAAAGTTTTTAGTATGTTTGTTGGAAGTTCGGCCTTAGATCATAAGTTAATGAAAAACTATTTTGACTTTCTTGGAGATTCAAATCCAGGGCCCAGGCTCAAAGATACTGATTTGTGGCTGTAGATGGAACTTGCCACATGAGTATGGATTATGGAAAAATTAAACCAGTGGTAGACTTCATGTAAAGCATCTTGCATTTGGTTCTGTACAATGTCCAATTTAAGGATTTACTTTGATGCATTATAACTCCTTTATTCCCAGTATTTCAATGACATTTTGTGAAATGTTATAGCATTGTCTGAACCATGTTCTGAATTAAGGAAGAGCATTGTTGAAGCTTAAAGCAAAACAGCACCGCATAAGCACTAACATCTTGGAGAAGTTATTTTTGAGAGGAAAAGTGGTGAACTACAGAAAGAAGAAAAGTGGTCATTGGAAATGGAAGGGATATTGGAAAGGGCAACTAACTAATGATGAGTAGGAGAGATTTAGGAAATATGCCAGCTTTCCTCAGGGAATCTCAGAAACACCAGAATGATGGGGGCTTTCTGCAGTTTGCAGAATGTGATTACTGTTATAGAGCCTTCAGGGAAAGTATAGCTCAATGCGTGGAAGTTCTTGATGATTCTCATTGTGATTTTAATCTCTAATACCTGTTTATTTATCCTTAGAAAATATGGCAGTGGGGTCAAGAAAGTGTATCCTCCTAAAGACATGTAAGATATGCTTTTTGCTGAACCGGAATGGCTGTGCTTTGGAAAGACATATATTAAAGAAAGAGTTGAAATTGGCTATTCCAGAAGTTAGGATCAATTTATGGTCTTAATTGAACTTGTGTTTCTGAGCCATTTTATATTCTGAATATGCACACATATGAGAGGATGGTTGGATAGAGGATGTTAAGTATTTTTACATTTGTTAAGAGCACCAAAAAAATTCCCTGCCTTTCTAGATCAGCTTCTTTACAGCCAGAGCAATTTTAGTATCAAAGCTGATCATCTGTCCAGAAATGGTCACTAAACACACAGACCAAATCTGAAAAGCATTTGTAAGTATTTAGCCACTCCTGAATAGCTTTCACAGCTAGCTAAACCATTTTCTCCAAGTGGTAATTGTTGCAATGTCCCAAGACATTAAAAGCTATTAAAGGCTAATGACCCAAGTCTTGTTTTTCCTAAAAAGATGGAAACTTTTCTTGATGTGCTAGCTTTTTCTTTATTAGTGTTTTACTGGCTACCAATTTGACAAAATGCACAATTAGATCTATATATAGACCACAAATCAAATAAATTCAGTAAAATCATGGGTTTGGAAAAGTGTCAGGTTTGCTTCGTTATTGACCTTATGAAAATGCTTTATATCCCCCAAATAGTCATGTTCATGTTCAAATGAAAAGAGGTAAGGCTATCACCAATTGCTATGAAAACCCACATGTAGCAGTCTTATTTCTTATGGTTTCTTTTGCTACTAAGATTTGCAATTTGGATTTTACTAGAGATTATTGGCCTGGTGAAACCCTTTATCATAATTTTGAAAAAAAAATGGTATTACTGGATACTATTTTATATTTTTCAGGCAGTTTTCTCTCTTAATAAGAGTACAATTATGGTACAGATCCTGGGAAAGGCAATAAAAAAAGTTACTTAGCCAATCCAAATGTAAAAGAAAAACATGTCAGGGGATTGGATGAATGAGAAAATTATAAATTTGGCAATTATAAATGCACTGGGAATCCATTTGCATGCACCTTTCTGGTTAATATCAGATATTTTAATTTTTCATACATCAGCTAAAACATTGTCCCAACTAAAGATGAAATCCACAGCAGACAAATAAATAAAAACCAATCTATTATTAATCAAAATGGTAAATAAGATAAGATAGGAAAATATGGAGTTCAAACTAAATACTACACTTCTTCATTTGTCCTGGAAAAATACTTTTTTATCCACATTCTCATGGGCTAAATACTTAAATTCTCATTAGTGGAGGCGGGGCAAGATGGCAGACTGGTGAGCTGTATGTTTTAGTTACTCCTCCAGGAAAGTAGGTAAAAAGCCAGGAACTGCGTGGACTGGACACCACAGAGCAATCTGTCTTTGGGCATACTTCATACAACACTCATGAAAATGTGGAACTGCTGAGATCGCGAAATCTGTAAGTTTTTGCGGCCAGGGGACCCGCGCCCCTCCCTGCCAGGCTCAGTCCCGGGGGAGGAGGGGCTGTCAGCTCCGGGAAGGAGAAGGGAGAATTGCAGTGGCTGCTCTTATCGGAAACTCATTCTACTGATTCAAACTCCAACCATAGATAGACTGAGACCAGACACCAGAGACTCTGAGAGCAGCCAGCCCAGCAGAGAGGAGACAGGCATAGAAAAAAAACAACACGAAAAACTCCAAAATAAAAGCAGAGGATTTTTGGAGTTCTGGTGAACACAGAAAGGGGAAGGGCGGAGATCAGGCCTTCAGGTGCATATGCAAATCCCGAAGCAAAGCTGATCTCTCTGCCCTGTGCACCTTTCCTTAATGGCCCTGGTTGCTTTGTCTATTAGCATTTCAATAACCCATTAGATCTCTGAGGAGGGCCGTTTTTTTTTTTTTTTTTTTTTTAAATCCTTTTTGCTTTTTCTAAAACAATTACTCTAAGAAGCTCAATACAGAAAGCTTCAAAGAATTGAAATTTGGGCACGTCAAGTCAAGAGCAGAACTAAGAGAGCTCTGAGACAAAAGGCAATAATCCAGTGGCTGAGAAAATTCACTAAACAACACAATTTCCCAAGAAAAGGGGGGTGTCCGCTCACAGCCACCATCCTGGTGGACAGGAAACACTCCTGCCCATCGCCAACCCCATAGCCCAGAGCTGCCCCAGACAACCCAGTGTGACGGAAGTGCTTCAAATAACAGGCACACACCACAAAACTGGGCGTGGACATTAGCCTTCCCTGCAACCTCAGCTGAATGTCCCAGAGCTGGGAAGGGGGAGCAGTGTGAATTAACAGAGCCCCATTCAGCCATCATTTGAGCAGACTGGGAGCCTCCCAACACAGCCCAGCAGCCCAGAACTGCCCTGGGGGGACGGCACTCACCTGTGACATAGCACAGTCATCCCTCAACAGAGGACCCGGGGTGCACAGCCTGGAAGAGGGGCCCACTTGCAAGTCTCAGGAGCCATACGCCAATACCAAAGACTTGTGGGTCAGTGGCAGAGACAAACTGTGCCAGGACTGAACTGAAGGATTAGACTATTGCAGCAGCTTTAAAACTCAAGGATCATCAGGGAGATTTGATTGTTAGGGCCACCCCCCCTCCCCGACTGCCCAGAAACACGCCCCACATACAGGGCAGGCAACACCAACTACACACGCAAGCTTGGTACACCAATTGGGCCCCACAAGACTCACTCCCCCACTCACCAAAAAGGCTAAGCAGGGGAGATCTGGCTTGTGGAGAACAGGTGGCTCGTGGACGCCACCTGCTGGTTAGTTAGAGAAAGTGTACTCCACGAAGCTGTAGATCTGATAAATTAGAGATAAGGACTTCAACTGGTCTACAAACCCTAAAAGAACCCTATCAAGTTCAGCAAATGCCACGAGGCCAAAAACAACAGAAAATTATAAAGCATATGAAAAAACCAGACGATATGGATAACCCAAGCCCAAGCACCCAAATCAAAATACCAGAAGAGACACAGCACCTAGAGCAGCTACTCAAAGAACTAAAGATGAACAATGACACCATAGTACGGGATATGAAGGAAATCAAGAAGACCCTAGAAGAGCATAAAGAAGACATTGCAAGACTAAATAAAAAAATGGATGATCTTATGGAAATTAAAGAAACTGTTGACCAAATTAAAAAGATTCTGGACACTCATAGTACAAGACTAGAGGAAGTTGAACAACGAATCAGTGACCTGGAAGATGACAGAATGGAAAATGAAAGCATAAAAGAAAGAATGGGGAAAAAAATTGAAAAACTCGAAATGGACCTCAGGGATATGATAGATAATATGAAACGTCCGAATATAAGACTCATTGGTGTCCCAGAAGGGGAAGAAAAGGGTAAAGGTCTAGGAAGAGTATTCAAAGAAATTGTTGGGGAAAACTTCCCAAATCTTCTAAACAACATAAATACACAAATCATAAATGCTCAGCGAACTCCAAATAGAATAAATCCAAAAAAACCCACTCCGAGACATATACTCATCACACTGTCAAACATAGAAGAGAAGGAGCAAGTTCTGAAAGCAGCAAGAGAAAAGCAATTCACCACATACAAAGGAAACAGCATAAGACTAAGTAGTGACTACTCAGCAGCCACCATGGAGGCAAGAAGGCAGTGGCACGATATATTTAAAATTCTGAGTGAGAGGAATATCCAGCCAAGAATACTTTATCCAGCAAAGCTCTCCTTCAAATTTGAGGGAGAGCTTAAATTTTTCACAGACAAAGAAATGCTGAGAGAATTTGCTAACAAGAGACCTGCCCTACTGGAGATACTAAAGGGAGCCCTACAGACAGAGAAACAAAGACAGGACAGAGAGACCTGGAGAAAGGTTCAGTACTAAAGAGATTCGGTATGGGTACAATAAAGGATATTAATAGAGAGAGGGAAAAATATGGCAAACATAATCCAAAGGATAAGATGGCCGATTCAAGAAATGCCTTCACGGTTTTAACGTTGAATGTAAATGGATTAAACTCCCCAATTAAAAGATATAGATTCGCAGAATGGATCAAAAAAAATGAACCATCAATATGTTGCATACAAGAGACTCATCTTAGACACAGGGACACAAAGAAACTGAAAGTGAAAGGATGGAAAAAAATATTTCATGCAAGCTACAGCCAAAAGAAAGCAGGTGTAGCAATATTAATCTCAGATAAAATAGACTTCAAATGCAGGGATGTTTTGAGAGACAAAGAAGGCCACTACATACTAATAAAAGGTGCAATTCAGCAAGAAGAAATAACAATCGTAAATGTCTATGCACCCAATCAAGGTGCCACAAAATACATGAGAGAAACATTGGCAAAACTAAAGGAAGCAATTGATGTTTCCACAATAATTGTGGGAGACTTCAACACATCACTCTCTCCTATAGATAGATCAACCAGACAGAAGACCAATAAGGAAATTGAAAACCTAAACAATCTGATAAATGAATTAGATTTAACGGACATCTACAGGACATTACATCCCAAATCACCAGGATACACATACTTTTCTAGTGCTCACGGAACTTTCTCCAGAATAGATCATATGCTGGGACATAAAACAAGCCTCAATTAATTTTAAAAGATTGAAATTATTCAAAGCACATTCTCTGACCACAATGGAATACAATTAGAAGTCAATAACCATCAGAGACTTAGAAAATTCACAAATACCTGGAGGTTAAACAACACACTCCTAAACAATCAGTGGGTTAAAGAAGAAATAGCAAGAGAAATTGCTAAATATATAGAGACGAATGAAAATGAGAACACAACATACCAAAACCTATGGGATGCAGCAAAAGCAGTGCTAAGGGGGAAATTTATAGCACTAAACGCATATATTAAAAAGGAAGAAAGAGCCAAAATCAAAGAACTAATGGATCAACTGAAGAAGCTAGAAAATGAACAAAAAACCAATCCTAAACCAAGTACAAGAAAAGAAATAACAAGGATTAAAGCAGAAATAAATGACATAGAGAACAAAAAAAGAATAGAAAGGATAAATATCACCAAAAGTTGGTTCTTTGAGAAGATCAACAAGATTGACAAGCCCCTAGCTAGACTGACAAAATCAAAAAGAGAGAAGACCCATATAAACAAAATAATGAATGAAAAAGGTGACATAACTGCAGATCCTGAAGAAATTAAAAAAATTATAAGAGGATATTATGAACAACTGTATGGCAACAAACTGGATAATGTAGAAGAAATGGACAATTTCCTGGAAACATATGAACAACCTAGACTGACCAGAGAAGAAATAGAAGACCTCAACCAACCCATCACAAGCAAAGAGATCCAATCAGTCATCAAAAATCTTCCCACAAATAAATGCCCAGGGCCAGATGGCTTCACAGAGGAATTCTACCAAACTTTCCAGAAAGAACTGACACCAATCTTACTCAAACTCTTTCAAAACATTGAAAAAAATGGAACACTACCTAACTCATTTTATGAAGCTAACATCAATCTAATAGCAAAACCAGGCAAAGATGCTACAAAAAAGGAAAACTACCGGCCAATCTCCCTAATGAATATAGATGCAAAAATCCTCAACAAAATACTTGCAAATCGAATCCAAAGACACATTAAAAAAATCATACACCATGACCAAGTGGGGTTCATTCCAGGCATGCAAGGATGGTTCAACATCAGAAAAACAATCAATGTATTACAACACATTAAAAACTCGAAAGGGAAAAATCAATTGATCATCTCAATAGATGCTGAAAAAGCATTTGACAAAATCCAACATCCCTTTTTGATAAAAACACTTCAAAAGGTAGGAATTGAAGGAAACTTCCTCAACATGATAAAGAGCATATATGAAAAACCCACAGCCAGCATAGTACTCAATGGTGAGAGACTGAAAGCCTTCCCTCTAAGATCAGGAACAAGACAAGGATGCCCGCTGTCACCACTGTTATTCAACATTGTGCTGGAAGTGCTAGCCAGGGCAATCCGGCAAGACAAAGAAATAAAAGGCATCCAAATTGGAAAAGAAGAAGTAAAACTGTCATTGTTTGCAGATGATATGATCTTATATCTAGAAAACCCTGAGAAATCAACGATACACCTACTAGAGCTAATAAACAAATTTAGCAAAGTAGCGGGATACAAGATTAATGCACATAAGTCAGTAATGTTTCTATATGCTAGAAATGAACAAACTGAAGAGACACTCAAGAAAAAGATACCATTTTCAATAGCAACTAAAAAAATCAAGTACCTAGGAATCAACTTAACCAAAGATGTAAAAGACCTATACAAAGAAAACTACATAACTCTACTAAAAGAAATAGAAGGGGACCTTAAAAGATGGAAAAATATTCCATGTTCATGGATAGGAAGGCTAAATGTCATTAAGATGTCAATTCTACCCAAACTCATCTACAGATTCAATGCAATCCCAATCAAAATTCCAACAACCTACTTTGCAGACTTGGAAAAGCTAGTTATCAAATTTATTTGGAAAGGGAAGATGCCTCGAATTGCTAAAGACACTCTAAAAAAGAAAAACGAAGTGGGAGGACTTACACTCCCTGACTTTGAAGCTTATTATAAAGCCACAGTTGCCAAAACAGCATGGTACTGGCACAAAGATAGACATATAGATCAATGGAATCGAATTGAGAATTCAGAGATAGACCCTCAGATCTATGGCCGACTGATCTTTGATAAGGCCCCCAAAGTCACCGAACTGAGCCATAATGGTCTTTTCAACAAATGGGGCTGGGAGAGTTGGATATCCATATCCAAAAGAATGAAAGAAGACCCCTACCTCACCCCCTACACAAAAATTAACTCAAAATGGACCAAAGATCTCAATATAAAAGAAAGTACCATAAAACTCCTAGAAGATAATGTAGGAAAACATCTTCAAGACCTTGCATTAGGAGGCCACTTCCTAGACTTTACACCCAAAGCACAAGCAACAAAAGAGAAAATAGATAAATGGGAACTCCTCAAGCTTAGAAGTTTCTGCACCTCAAAGGAATTTCTCAAAAAGGTAAAGAGGCAGCCAACTCAATGGGAAAAAATTTTTGGAAACCATGTATCTGACAAAAGACTGATATCTTGCATATACAAAGAAATCCTACAACTCAATGACAATAGTACAGACAGCCCAATTATAAAATGGGCAAAAGATATGAAAAGACAGTTCTCTGAAGAGGAAATACAAATGGCCAAGAAACACATGAAAAAATGTTCAGCTTCACTAGCTATTAGAGAGATGCAAATTAAGACCACAATGAGATACCATCTAACACCGGTTAGAATGGCTGCCATTAAACAAACAGGAAACTACAAATGCTGGAGGGGATGTGGAGAAATTGGAACTCTTATTCATTGTTGGTGGGACTGTATAATGGTTCAGCCACTCTGGAAGTCAGTCTGGCAGTTCCTTAGAAAACTAGATATAGAGCTACCATTCGATCCAGCGATTGCACTTCTCGGTATATACCCGGAAGATCGGAAAGCAGTGACACGAACAGATATCTGCACGCCAATGTTCATAGCAGCATTATTCACAATTGCCAAGAGATGGAAACAACCCAAATGTCCTTCAACAGATGAGTGGATAAATAAAATGTGGTATATACACACGATGGAATACTACGCGGCAGTAAGAAGGAACGATCTTGTGAAACATATGACAACATGGATGAACCTTGAAGACATAATGCTGAGCGAAATAAGCCAGGCACAAAAAGAGAAATATTATATGCTACCACTAATGTGAACTTTGAAAAATGTAAAACAAATGGTTTATAATGTAGAATGTAGGGGAACTAGCAGTAGAGAGCAATTAAGGAAGGGGGAACAATAATCCAAGAAGAACAGATAAGCTATTTAACGTTCTGGGGATGCCCAGAAATGACTATGGTCTGTTAATTTCTGATGGATGTAGTAGGAACAAGTTCACTGAAATGTTGCTATATTATGTAACTTTCTTGGGGTAAAGTAGGAACATGTTGGAAGTTAAGCAGTTATCTTAGGTTAGTTGTCTTTTTCTTACTCCCTTGTTATGGTCTCTTTGAAATGTTCTTTTATTGTATGTTTGTTTTCTTTTTAACTTTTTTTTTTCATACAGTTGATTTAAAAAAGAAGGGAAAGTTAAAAAAAAAAAAAAAAAAAAAGACAAACAAGGAAAAAAAAAAAAAAAAAAAAAGATGTAGTGCCCCCTTGAGGAGCCTGTGGAGAATGCAGGGGTATTCGCCTACCCCACCTCCATGGTTGCTAACATGACCACAGACATAGGGGACTGGTGGTTTGATGGGTTGAGCCCTCTACCATAAGTTTTACCCTTGGGAAGACGGTTGCTGCAAAGGAGAGGCTAGGCCTCCCTGTATTTGTGCCTAAGAGTCTCCTCCTGAATGCCTCTTTGTTGCTCAGATGTGGCCCTCTCTCTCTGGCTAAGCCAACTTGAAAGGTGAAATCACTGCCCTCCCCCCTACGTGGGATCAGACACCCAGGGAAGTGAATCTCCCTGGCAACGTGGAATATGACTCCCGGGGAGGAATGTAGACCCGGCATCGTGGGATGGAGAACATCTTCTTGTCCAAAAGGGGGATGTGAAAGGAAATGAAATAAGCTTCAGTGGCAGAGAGATTCCAAAACGAGCCGAGAGATCACTCTGGTGGGCACTCTTACGCACACTTTAGACAACCTTTTTTAGGTTCTAAAGAATTGGGGTAGCTGGTGGTGGATACCTGAAACTATTAAACTACAACCCAGAACCCATGAATCTCAAAGACAGTTGTATAAAAATGTAGCTTATGAGGGGTGACAGTGGGATTGGGAATGCCATAAGGACCAAACTCCACTTTGTCTAGTTTATGGATGGATGTGTAGAAAAGTAGGGGAAGCAAACAAACAGACAAAGGTACCTAGTGTTCTTTTTTACTTCAATTGCTCTTTTTCACTCTAATTATTATTCTTGTTATTTTTGTGTGTGTGCTAATGAAGGTGTCAGGGATTGATTTAGGTGATGAATGTACAACTATGTAATGGTACTGTAAACAATCGAAAGTACAATTTGTTTTGTATGACTGCGTGGTATGTGAATATATCTCAATAAAATGATGATTAAAAAAAAATTCTCATTAGTAAAATTATCAAGTTGGATCAAGATTAGACTACTCCTAGTTATACCGATCAATTTTTTTTAGTGCCAGTAAAGAACACATATGAAAACTTATCTTTAACTTGTATTGTAAGTTATCCCTATAAAATATATAAAGTTGGTATCTAAATTTTTGGAGCATTTTCTAAATATTACTAGGCTTCTTCATTTGAATGCTTATTACATTGTCTTAATTTTGTACATTTTACTTGTCTTTCATCAATTTTATATTTGGAAATAAAGAGCAAAACATTATTTTTAGCCAAATCCATTTGTTTCTTTGAATCACTTATCACTCATTCAACAAATATTTTATTGGTTTTTAAAATGTGGTTGTTTCAACATTAAGGGTTGAGTAAATGTTGCTGATAGAAAAGAAAATGCTCTCATTGAGAATTTAATAGTGAGAAATCCATTTATGTAATAAAGATAATTAATTTTAATATAAGAAAAATCTTTCAGTAATTCTAGACAAATTTGGTTTTCAGTGAGTGATCAAAAGAAAAAAAAAATACTGCTCTGTCCAACATAAGACATACAAAAAAGGAGTTACTGCAATTTTACTCTGGTGTTGAGACTTTGTGCACAAGTGTGTACTTTTTTTAAACTGGCACAGCTTGATATAATCAGGAACAACAGCCTATTGTTAAACATGGGAATTTAAACTTTGAAGGGTGTCTAAAAATGTCATGTTTGCTTCCAATACCATGTTTGTCATAATAATATGGTGATTTCTCACATATGGTACAGTTCCTAAATGTACTGATATACATTGAGAGTGAAAATAAATCTTAACAACTGTCATCTTTTAACATATGAGAATCTCACAGCAGGGCCTGATAAAACAACACAAATTGAAGAATTCTGAAGAGGAAGGTTTCCTGAGTCACAATGTGGGGAGACCTGTTATAGCAGATAGCCACTTATTTTATGGCCCTTAACATTCAGGTCTAAGAAAAACAAAACAAAAATGTTGCAGTGAAAATGCCCACCATGTCTTCACTGGACTGTGGTTCTGATGTAATTTCTGATTTGGAAATAACAGCAGTGTGGGCATTGACAAAAACTGAAAGGCTAATTAGTTTGAGATGGCCAGGGAAACCTGATATATTTCAGCATTTTGTTATCACCTTTTCTTTAGACCCATATCCTCTCTGCATGTGATATGTTAATTGGTATATCCTAAAACCATCAGAAATGTAATTGGCACAATTCCACCTAGACAATAATATAACAACATATTCTTGTAAATAACATGGACTAAGCCTGCGGCTCAGTGTTATATGTATTTGTGTCAATGCAGAGTCAAAACCACAGACCAGAAAAAAGAAGAAAGGTAGTTCAAAAATTGAACTCATTAGCACTTTACAACTCTGAAATTTACCCCTACAGTCTTTCCAGGCCTCTAGAATGGAGTAATTTTAAAGGTATTAATTTTGGGGGGGGTTGTCCTTCTATTAATGTATTTAATTCTTCAGATCTATAGCCACAGCTCTGAGTGACTTAATTCCTCATAAACATAAAATGGATACAGTAACATTTACTTCTGAGGCTACCGAAATCCAGAGTCTCATAAAACAGGATTGAATGGATTGCTAAAATTTGTCAAATGTATTTTTCCATCAGAAACAGTAAAGAGTAAATATTTAAGAAAATCATTATAAATAATGTTGAACATAAAAACAGGAGATAAAAATTTAAAAATAAAAAAGAATTGGGGTCAATGTACATGTATGAAACTTTTGTTATTTAAACTAAATGATGTTGAAGAAAAAGAAATGAAAAAAAATTAAGTCTATTCAAAAACAGGAAACAATCCCAACCTCATAGTACAAATGCAGAAGTTGTCTGTCAGTTAAAACAGTTTGGAGTAAAAGAGAAGATGAGAAATGATACAGAAGTCCCTTACTCAAAGACATGGTAAAGTTTGAGCAAAATAAGTGAAAAAAATTCTGAAAGACCTTATAAATACTCTCCAACATGGAGGGACCAGAATTGTGGACATGGATGTGTCATACAAAGACATGGAACACTATTCTTTCACTTGAACTTGAAGACAAGACAATTGAGATCATCCAGGTTGAGGAGTAGAAAGAAAAGAAGAATGAAAAAAAAAAAAAAAAAAAAGATGAACAGAGCCCGAGGAACCTGTGGCTTATCATCAACTGTACTGGTTTAGTTTCATAGGCTGCTGAAACAAGTACCATGAAATACGTTGGCTTAAACAATGGGAATTTATTCACTTGTGGTTACATTCCAAGAAAATGTACAAATCAGTGCATCATCGAGGTGATGCTTACTTCCCGAAGACTGGCTGCTGGTGATCCTTGGCTCCTCTACCACATGGTGGCATCTGCTGGTCTCTACCTTCTTCTCCAGATTTCACTGCTTTCAACTTCTTGCATCCATGGCTTTCTCTCTTTCCCTCTGCATTCATTCCATTCATAAAGGACTCCAGTTATAGGATTAAGATCCATCCTGAATTACATGAGTTACACCTTAACTGAAGTATCGCCTTCAAAAGGTCCTACTTATAAGGGGTTACACCTATAGGAATGGATTAGATTTAAGAACAAGTTTTTCTGGGGTACATACAGCTTCAAACCACAACATGTACCAATATATCATAGGAGTCTCAGATGGAGAAGAGAGACATAAAGTCCAGAAAAAATATTTGAAAGAATAATGGCAGGGAAAACTTTCCAAATCTATGAAAGGTATGAATATACAAACCTAAGATGCTCAATGAACCACAAGCAGGATGGACCCAAATAGATTTACAATGAGATACATTATGATCAAACTGTCCAATGCCAAGGACAAAGACAGAATCTTAAAAATGGTAGAAGTGATGGAGGAAGAAGATGGTGGCATACAGAGGAGTAGAAGCTAGTTAGTCCCCCTGGAACACCTAATAACCAGGAACAACTAGTAAATAATCTGGAATAACTGTAGGGGGGACAAATGTGACCATCCACTCATCATACACCAACCTGAATTGGGAGGAATGCCTGAGATTGCAGCATAAAATCTGTAATTAAAAACTGTGGATCTGGACCAGGAGCTCCTCTCCCTACAGCCTGAACTGCAAAGCCTTGCAGTGCTAGAGAGCAGCACACTCTGAGTAAGCAAATATAGCTCAGCTGAGCTCCAACTGGGGTTTCAATTAACAAACGTGGACTGCCCAATACAAGCTATGAATCCCCAACAGGCAGACAGAGGCTTTTGGTGACAACCAACCTTGGAGAGCCAGAGGACATCTCTGGGAGAGAGGGGAAGCCCAGAGGACCTTTTGCTAGCTCTGGCTGATGGGTGAAACTGAGGAGGGTCACAGACTGGCCCTGAAAGGGGGCTTTCTGTCCCTTTTTCGGCTTAGTGGAGAAAGCCTCAGCAATTTACAGTTCCCAGTACTCTGGCAAAGACAAGGCTGGAGATAGCAGAGTCAGAGAGACTATTCAAATGCTGATGACACCCTCAGGGAAACCAGGTACCATATACTATTGCCTCCTTCCAAGACCTGAGCCCATTCTGGTCTGGGAAAACCTGGTTGGGGTGACCAAGGAAACCAGATGCCTAGACAGTAGAAAACAACAACCTACATTAATAAAAATGAAGTTATGGCCCAGTCAAAAGAACAAACTTACACTTCAACCAAGATACAGGAATTTAAACAACTAACACTAAATCAATTCAAAAAGTTTAGGGAAGATATGGCAAAAGACATGAAGCATATAATGAAATCACTGGGCGTACATAAGGTAGAAATCAAAAGTTTGAAAAAACAACCGGCAGAATCTATGGAAATGAAAGGCACAATACAAGAGATGAAAGACACAATGGAGACATACAACAGCAGATCTCAAGAGGCAGAAGAAAACACTCAGGACCTGGAGAACAAGGCACCTGAAATCCTACACACAAAAGAACAGATAGAGAAAAGAATGGAAAAATATTAGCAACATCTCCAGGAACTTAAGGACAAAATGACAAGGTAGAATGTACATGTCTTTGGTGTCCCAGAAGGAGAAGAGAAGGGAAAAGGGGCAGAAGCAATAATAGAGGAAATAATCAATGAAAATTTCCCATCTCTTATGAAAGACGTAAAATTATGGATCCAAGAAGTGCAGCGTACCCCAAAGAGAATAGATCTGAAGAGGCCTATTCCAAGACACTTAATAATCAGACTATCAAATGTCAAAGACAAAGAGAGAATCCTGAAAGCAGCAAGAGAAAATTGATCCATCACATACAAAGGAAGCTTGATAAGACTATGTGAGGATTTCTCAATAGAAACCATGGAGGCAAGAAGGAAATGGTGTGATGTATTTAAGATACTGAAAGAGAAAAACCACCAGCCAAGAATCCTATATCTGGCAAAACTGTCCTTCAAATATGAGGGTGAGCTTAAAATATTCTCTGACAAACAGACAATGACAGAGTTTGTGAACAAGATACCTGCTCTACAGGAAACACTAAAGGGAGCACTACAGACAGATAGGAAAAGACAGGATTGAGAGGTTTGGAACACAATTTTGAGATATAGTAGCACAGCAATGTAAGTACACTGAACAAAGATGATTGCGAGTATGGTTGAAAGAGGAAGGTTAGGAGCATGTGGGGCACCAGAAAGAAAGAGGAAATATAAAAAATGGGACTGTATAATTCAGTGAAACATAGGGTGCTCAATGATTGTAATAAAAGTTACAAATATGTTTTCATGAGGTAGAACAAATGAATATCAACACTGCAAGGTATTAAAAATGGGGTGGGATTGGGGGAAAAATACAATCAATGCAAACTAGAGACTATGGTTAACAGAAACATTGTATTATGCTTGTTTAAAATTAAGCTTTTCCCCTAAGATCAGGAATGAGATAAGGATGCCTGCTTTCACCACTACCATTCAATATTGAACTAGAAGTTCTTGCTAGAATAATATGGCAAGAAAAAGAAATAAAAGGTATTAAATTGGAAAGGAATAGTTATAACTATCTTTATTTACAGAGGACTTGTATGGAAGCACTGTCCACTTTTCAAGCTATGTCCACTGATGATCAGAAATGCCATGTGGGACTAATGGTGGCCTTACAGAAAACACTGGTAAGAAAAATTCATGAATCTGTATTTAATCAAGTATAAGAAAGGACAACAGGAATAAAAGCAATAGAAAAATGAATACAGGAAGATATTAGCAAGTTAATTATATCCTAAACTGCAACTTAATATTGAAGAAAGAACTTGAATTGTGTTTGAATAAATTTGAGAAACAAATTTTCTTCTTTGAAATCATCCATGCACATTAGCAGATTAAATGTTCCCAATAATTCTGAAATTAAGAACCTGTTTAATTTTAAGATTTCAGGGGTTATATACAGAAAAAATTCTGAAGTGAAATACATCAAAATTAACAGGTGTTATATCTGAGTAAAGGCTTATGAATGGTTGTGGTTACATTCTTTACTTTTCTATATTTTCCTAATTATCTGCAATTTTCAGATAAAAAATAAATGTTTTCAGGGATAAATTACAAGTATTTTTAAAATGATCGCTAGTGAATCAATTTTATAACAAAATTTCCAAGAGAATATGGCTTTCTAAAAGATATTATAGTGTAGAAGCTTAATACTATGACTGTTTTCCACTACCAACATCATCTGTTTTCATAATTGCTCATACCTCCTTGCTATTTCAAACATATTTCTTTACCCGATTTCCAAACAATTGTTTCATTGAAGTATGAGTTCCAACTTTCCAAAAGTGTTCTTCTTAGTAATATCGAGAGACATTTTCCTGGAAATGTCATGTTCCTGGAAATATCAATAATAATGAGCAGTTTTGTTTTATTTATTCATTTTCTAGTTTTCAGAAAAATCACTGGAATCACAGGTACTTCTCACAGAGATCCATCCATTATAAGGGGATAAAAATACCTCTATCCAATCTTCCAGCTTGCCCTGATGTATGCCTCCATGGCATATTTTTCTAGAAGCTAACAAATAAATACTACACAGGATTCCCAGAATTTGAAGTTAGTCCTGCCTACACTCCAATCTACATGTTTGCTGGGAATAAAAGGAAATAACAATATGCCAACATCGAGAATTATATAAGAGAACCAAGCAGATCCTCAGTTTACTCTGACTGTAGAGAAAAGCTTGAATAATCCTAAATGCAAATTTACTTGTATAAAGTTCAAGTGTGATACTCCCATTTACACCAGGTGATATCAGTACTCGAAAAAAATTGAAAATAAAAAAAAGCTTCTAAAGCATTTTAAATAAAGCATTATATAATTGATAAATAATGGTTAATATACTAAAATCAGACCCTTTAAGAAATTGTATAAATATACTTAATATGGGACAAATAGTTTTGCATTAAGAGAAAGGCAAAATTGTAGAGAAGAAGGAATTTTGATATCTTCAGACCTAAAGCCTTCAATTTATAGATGTATTTGTTATTCCCCATTTGTTGCTTCAGGTTCCATTTCCACTCTTCTCTATCTTGCTGTGTGCCTCAGGAGGTTGTGGACCTTCTGGACACTAACAACACGTTGGCTTGTTTTGCCTTTTATCTTTGGCTATGTTTGTGCAATGAGTACTTAGCCAAAGATCAGAGGGTAGGGGGTGACAAACGTTGGGGTACTTATTCCCCCTTCCTGTTGAGGCAGCTAATTGCCAGCAGAGTGTTCTTCTACCAAAAGCCACAACTCCTGTAGGGCCTATGGAGAGGAGCAACTTTCACCATTACTAGCCCAGGGCTTATTCCTACTTCCATGTTGGTTTCCACTAATGATTTAAATGATACTGTATTAAACTCTTATCAATTACCCTTCTGAGTGCATAGTTTTCTGCTAGAAAACAGATCTGATATGAAAGATGAAATCTCTTAACTCCTAGAGAGATGAAACTGTAAAGACTAATTTAATTTGGGCATCTTGTCATCTGCTTATGGATGCACAAAAGCAAGGAGTTTCCAATAGCTAGAATAAAAACTGCTCCCCAAATACTGGATCAAAAATAAAATTCAATGTTTCTAGTGTATGATAAAACCAGGAGTGTTCTTACTCCATTCCATTTTATTAAAAATGCTAAGAAAAGGGGGAGAAAACAAACTTACACACATTGGTTAGTTTATTCTTCAAACCAGAGTAAATAACACTCATATGCTTTTCCCTGGGAATGCCACTAGCTGCATTTAAGGGGCTGCATCAAACTGACCCAGGCTAATGGAAGAGTTTTGTAGAACTATAAACCCTTTTTACCCTTGTACTCTCTGCAATTGCTTTCACAGACTGGTAAACAGAGATACTTTTGGTTGATGCTTTTGAGAAAATAATTATGTTCCTAAATTTCATAGACATGAGATGGAAGAAAAACTTTGGAAATGGTCAAGGAGAGGCAAAAGAATGGAATGATGAGTTTAAAAGCAGCACAGAGCCCTCGATCCCCATAAGATTCCCAGGTCCCTCTCTTCTCGTCAAGTAAAAATGAGTTAATGACTCAATCTTCAGATTCCTGGTGAAGAGTGAGAGACTGTGAAACTGATACATACAGTACAAGTGAAACCACAGAGGTTATGGGCAGATTTGTTGTGTTCAAAGAGAAATATTAAGAACATATTGCCTTAATTTTCCTACATTATTTCCAAAAACCACACTATGAACCTGTGTGCAGCAATTCATCCCCTCTCTAATAACACTCCTTTTGACTAGGTTTTAGCAATAGCTTAGCAGCAGCTTGTTGCCATACAAGCTAAAGTATTTAATCAAGCTTCTGAATGAATAATGATGCCATTTTATAAACTATGTTGCATCATCATGAAGGCGTCACTTTTCCATTTTGATCAACTCAAGTAATTTCGGTAAGGACAAACAGTTTACACATAGTAACTATAAAAACCAAACTGACAGATTTCTTTCCAAAACACATTATAAATTCAATTATATATTTTGCTTTCCTTGAGATATAAAGGAAATATAACCCAGTCCCATTTATCCCCACCTAAGCATCATGTTTTTTTTTTTAATTTT
This sequence comes from Choloepus didactylus, assembly GCF_015220235.1. Classification (NCBI taxonomy): domain Eukaryota; kingdom Metazoa; phylum Chordata; class Mammalia; order Pilosa; family Megalonychidae; genus Choloepus; species Choloepus didactylus. The sequence goes on along the minus strand of NC_051319.1, from coordinate 62,176,643 downwards.
TTTTTATGAATTTGTTTATATTCTGCAGAATTTTATATGTCTGCTCTAGGAAGCACTGTTACATCAGCACTCTAGCCATCTCAGCTGTGCACCTAAGCAGTAGTTAATTTGAATAAACATCAGGAAAAATGTAACATTTTAGTGGAAAGAGTCAAGACTGCTAAAATATTAGGGGAAGTTGGGTATTTTTCTTTCTCTTTCACACGTTTAGAATTCAAAGAATGGGCTATTGGATTCCTGTGTGGCATGTCAGAGTTAAAGACCAAGGGCCTAAAGTCGTTTAATTCATCGTAAAATATATGAAAACAAGTAGAAATGGAGAGAAGAGAGTTTTGAATGTATGCATTGCTATGATAAAAAGAAAATGGAAACACTTTTCTTTACTTTTATGCTGATACAAAACCAAAAATAATACATATTTAAAACTGTACAAGGAAACTTCAATTTTACCATACTAATAATCATCATGCTTTAATAATCAACATGTAATCCAAATACAGACCCCTTTCAGAGGGTTAGAACAAAAGATTTGGCTCCCACAAAAATAAAAGTTTCTAATGGTTACAAATTCTTCTCTGACTTGCAGATGTTTGCTTTTGACAAGGCTTTTTAGAGTTTCTGAAATTTAAAATAGCAGGTTTCCAGACCATGAGGTCACTCTTCGAATTTTCTCTTCCAGCAGAAAAAAACCCTCTATGCAATGTACTAGCATCCAGGTTTGTTTGCAGAAAATTTATGTTACATATTTCTATTCAGTTCCAATATCAGAATCAGATCCTAGCAGGTCTTAGGATTGCTGAATACACTTCATTTATTTTGTCTTGGACTGATTCATTCAAAGTGATAGAAAACACAAAAAAACATTAACCATAAATTTGAAGAAATTATCTTCTCAAAACTCATAAAGTTCATAATTAAATTCATCCTTATTGAAATTCATTCATCCCTTCATATTTTCATGCTATTTGCCTTTAATGTTTGCACATTGTTGCCTTCGATGTCTTCAGTAGATAGTTAATAGTGTGTAGTTTCTGATGCTTCTGTTTACAGCCTGTCTCCCTGTCTGTGAACTGCCTCAGGAGGCTGTTTTTGGGTACAAGTCTATTTTGGGTGCTTTAACCTTAAAATACAAAATGAACTAATGCTAAAGCAAACCATTTGTACAAAGGAAAGGATGGAAAACTAATTTTTAATAAAGGAGACAATAATTTTAGATATGTGCAAACATGCTTGTACATGATTGTGTATTTTATATATACATTATTTATAATAGAAAAATAATAAAATAAAATAAATGGGTAATAGGGAGTTCATTAAATATGTATTTCCTTATACTGAATGCAGGACAGAAATTGTAAAAAGCATGTTATATAAGAATATTTATGGACATCTAATACTATTTTCCTATATTGTTAAATGTGAGAATTATGGAAACTAATCTGGCATAATGCACTTATTAATGGATGTATAGTGATTTTTACATTCTTTTTTGTAATGACTTCTGTTTTCACTTTCATTTTCTAATTTTCTTCATGGAACATATATTGTCTGTACAAAAGCTATTTAAAAATTGACACTGTAGTGGCAGTGGAGTCTACTGTGTTTATTCTCTGACATCTCTGCATTTGAATATTTCAAGTTGAAGTATGAGCTAAGAGCAAGAGAAGTCAAAGGTATTAGGAAGAGATACTGAACAAAACATTCATTGGAGGCAAGGCCTTTATGCTTTCTGGTGGAGAAGAGAGGACATAACATAATTGGGGTATACAATTTTGTAGATTGAATTGTACACCCCAAAGAAAGACATGTTCTTAATCTGTGTTCTTGTGGGTGAAAACTCATGGGTAAACAGGACCCTTCGAAGATGTTATTTTTGGTTAAGGTTGTGGCCCAAGTAAATAAGGACGGGCCTTAATCCTTATTACTGGGGTCCTTTATAAGCAGACGAAATTCAGGCACAGTCAGAGAAAGAGACAGAGAGAAGCCAGAAGCCAAAAGTCAGTGAAGTAGGAAGAATGTACACAGGGACGCAGAGATGCAACCCAAGGAACCCCAAGGATTGTGGCTGGACAGCAACAGAACACACTTCAGGGAGAGAGCATACCCTTGCTGACACCTTCATTTGGAACTTCTGGCTTCAGAAACTGTGACCCAGTAAATTCCCATTGTTAAGCCAACCCATTGTGTGGTATCTGTCATAATGGCCTGGAAAACTAAGACAACCTCTTACCTTCTGTGGAAGGCAGTGTGATATGCCTCCCAGACCCATTTCAAGGAAATGCTTTTGGCCTCATCTTCAGAGTCTGCAGATATGTTCACATGTCAGCCCACTCAGAGATTGTCTTAGTCAAAGAGAGCCTCCTCAAGGGATAGCGTGTCTATATCCAATAGTTGATCCCCTTGAGAGTATAAAGGACATCTTTGCCCAACTCTGGACAACTCTGGAGAGTCACTGTGCCTCAGCATCCGGGTTGGATGAGGCTATTGCTGAGCGTGCATCACAACACAACTTCTTGCTTTGTTCAATCCTGCTTCATCCCCCACCTTCCTCAAGTGAGGATCTCAAGGGCATTCGCAAATAAACAACCTGTGGCCAAACTCTGATGCATAGTCTGTGTGCTGGGAACCGAAAGTGAGTCAACAAACAAGCAAAAAGGGGAAAATACATTTTGAACTTAGGCAACACCAACTTATTTTATTATCGTATTTTAGTATGTTTTGACGTGTGAAGAAACAATCCTTTTGCCCTCTTACACATAGTCTCTTCAATACAACATTAAGAGTTTTCATGTCTGGCTCATTTAAATAATCTTACTGGATTTCGTATGTGTCTTGAATTTACAAATGAATTTAGGGAGAGTTACAAATACTTTCATTTTCAGCAGCACAATAATTATCTTCATTTAGTTAAATCCCTTGTTGTGTACTTCAGTAAAGCTTAATTAACTCCTCAAATAGGCCCTGTGTGTTTCTTATTAAGGATATTACACAATCTTTGCAATTGTGGGTGAAATTTTACTTTTCATTGTGGGTACAGATGTATTCGTGATTTTCTTATCTTTGTAATTTGTGCCTTTATTTGGCCACCTTAGTCAACTATCATCAATTCAAAAGTTTTCCAGTTGATTTGAAGTTATTTTCAGGCTAGAAAGTTTTCTCTTCCTTTCCCATACAAGTATCCTTATCTTTTCCAGAATTTAATAGGAATTCTTCCATAGTTTTATTTAAAAGAATATGGTGTTGAGCCTAAGTTAAACCATAGACTATAGTTAATAGTACAATATAAAAATGTGCTTTTGTCATTTGTAACAAATGTACCACCCCAATGCAAGGTTTTAATAATAGGGAGGTATATGGGAATTCTGTATTTTATGCATGATTGTTCTGTAAAAATACAACTTTTCTAATAAAAAAAATAAATTTTAAAGAGAAAAAAAGAATATGGTGTTTATTACAGTTGTGGAGAATACCCTTTTTCATGTTAAAAGAAGTGTCTTTCTATTAGCTTGCCAAGAATTTAGTGTTTTTTTTTTCCCCATTAGGAATAGAAAGTAAATGTTATGTCATTTTTTGAAGTTCATTAAGATGTTCAAGAGTTTTCTTTCACTTGATCAGTTATTATGGTGAATTGCATCTCCCTGCATACTAATGTTAACTCAACTTTGAGTTCTATAATAAATCTGACTTGGTCATGATTCATTATTCCTTAATTATAATAGGGCATTTGATTCATTAATGTTTTACTTAAGAATTTTGTATTTAATTTCATGTAAATGTTTCTTTTTGTATGCTTTATGCATTCTATTTTAATATCACACTTAGCCTCAGAAATCTAAGTTGGGGATTATTCAAAGTTTGGCTGTACTATAATAAGATATTAATTCCTTGAATGTTTGATGGAGTTTAAAATTTTCAAGATGTTTTACTAACGTCTCAATCTTTTGGTACATTTATATGTGAATTTCATCTATGGTGTCTATTGCTTTACATTAGATACTCACATATCTTTTAATAACTTTAATCTATTGTTTTGTTTCCCAGTTCTAAGGCTGCTTTGTGTCTCTTCTCCTTTTATATTACACCAAAGAAAATATAGCTATTTTATAGATTAATATAATTTTTGGGTTTATGTTCCTGCTATTTCAATAATTGTCTTTATTATTTTTTTCTTTTCATTTTTTTCTTTGTTATTTTTCTAGATTCTGGAGATATCTATTTCATTTGGTTTCAATTCTATTTTTTTCTGTTTTAGTTAAGATTATATATTTTCATCTTAGTATCACTTGGGAAAATTCCACAGACATTCTGAAGTGTTTCATACCACGTGTTCTTATTATCATTGTGAAATAGTTTGAAATTTCTAGTTAAATTGATGATTTATGACTTAGCTGAGGAGATGTTTAGAAAATTGTTTAAAGTTTCTAAGTAGAATGAATTATGAGAGGAGTAAGGAAATTTTTCCTTTTGGTATGAAGTTCAGATTTGCTTGTACTTTGGTTAGAGGCTATAGCCTAGCTTATTTTAGCTTGCTGGTAATTGTAGATATTTTCTTTGTGAATTAAGACTGGATAAAATCTTAATTGTTTTTCTCTGAGCATTTGATAATAATTTTTATTTTTACTGGTTGTTTACAAACCTCTACATCTCTAATATAGAGCAAGTTTATTAATTGTATTAAACTAATTCTTAGTATCTTTACCAGACTTATCAACCTTTGAAGAATGAGGATAAAATTCCTCCACTACAGTTTTATTTCCCACTCTATTTTTTAAAATTATTCTTTGTCATATATATATGTATATGTATGTATGTGTGTGTATATATATATTCTCTGTCATATATATGTATATGTATATGTGTGTGTGTGTGTGTGTGTGTGTGTGTGTGTGTATATCAAGGCCAATTTTAGGTTTATTACTCTTGATCTTTGTGGAATATTAGTTTTTATAGCATAATATAGCATTTTTTTTTTTAAATCAGTTTTATTGAAATATATTCACATACCATACAATCATCTACAGTGTACAGTTTTTCACAGTACCATTGTATAGGTGTGCTTCATCATCACAACCAATTTTTTAGCATTCTCATTACTCCAAAAACAAAAAATAAAAATAAGAATAAAAATGAAAGTAAAAAAGAACACATAAAACATCCCACCCCCTCTTCCTACCCTATTTTTTCAGTTAATTCTGTCCCCATTTTTCTACTCATCTGGCTATACACTGGATAAAGGAAGTGTGAGTCACAAGGTTTTCACAATCACACAGTCACACCATTAATATACAGATTTATACAATCATCTTCAAGAATCAAGGCTACTGTTTATTGAAGAGGCTGCTCTGTCCCAGTGGCTCTGGCTTGACTGCCTTATCAAAGATCAGTTATCTGTAGATGCAAAAGTCTATTTCTTAGCACTCAATTTGATTCTGTTGGTCAATATATCTATCCTTATGCCAATACCATGCTGTTTTGACCACTGTAGCTTTGTAACATGTTTCAAAGTCGGGTAGTGTGAGACCTCCCACTTTGTTCCTCTTTCTCAAGATATTTTTGGCTATTCCGGGCATCTTACCCTTCCAAATAAATTTGGTTATTGGTTCTTCTATTCCTGCAAAGTAAGTGGTTCTGATTTTAACTGGTATTGCATTGAATCTATAAACCAGTTCAGGTAGAATTAACATCTTAACTATTTTTACTTTTCCAATCCTTGAACACGGTATGTTCTTCCATTTTTTTAGGTCCTATTTGATTTATTTAAGCAGTTTCTTGTAGTTTTATCTGTATAGGTCTTTTGTGGCCTTGGTTAAGTTTATTCCTAAATACTTGATTCTTTTGGTTGCTATTATAAATGGATTTTTTTTTTTATTGATTTCCTCCTCTTGTTCCTCCTCTTGTTGTGTATAAGAACACTACTGATTTTTGTGTGTTGATCTTATAGCCTGCCACTTGGCTGTATTCAATGATTAGTTCTAATAGCTTTCTGTAGATTTTTCTGGATTTTCTACATATAGGATCATGTCATCTGCAAACAGTGAACATTTTACTTCCTTTCCAATTTGGATGACTTTTATTTCTCTTTCTTGACTAATTGCTCTAGCTAGAACTTCCAGCACAATGTTGAATGACAGTGGTGACAGTGGGCATCCCTGTCTTGTTCCTCATCTTGGAGGGAAAACTTATGTATGATGCTTATCATTAGTATGATGCTTGCTGTGGGATTTTATGTATGATGCTTATCATTAGTATGATGCTTGCTGTGGGATTTTCATATATTGGCTTTATCATATTGAGAAAGTTCCCTTCTATTCCTATCCTTTGAAGTGTTATCATCAAGAAAGAATGTTGAATTTTGTCAAATGCCTTTTTTGCATTGATCGAGATGATCATGTGGTTCTTCCACTTTGATTTATTGATGTGGTGTATTACATTAATTGATTTTCTTATGTTGAACCAGCCTTGAATACCTGGAATAATTTTTAAAATTCAGTTTTATTGAGATATATTCACATACCATACAATCATCTAAAGTGTAAAACAATTGTTCACAGTATCATCATATAGTTGTGCATTCATCACCACAGTTAATTTTTGAATGTTTTCATTACTCAAAAAAATAAAAATAAGAATAAAAATAAAAGTAAAAAGAACACTCAAAAGTCCCATATCCCCCTCCTCCATATTATTCATTTACTTTTTGTCCCCATTTTTTCTACTCATTTGTCCACACACTAGGTAAAGGGAGTGTGAGCCATAAGGTTTTCACAATCACACAGTCACACCATATATATAAGCTATACAGTCATACGATCACCTTCAAGAATCAAGGATACTGGATTGCAATTCAACAATTTCAGATATTTCCTTCTAACTATTCTAATAAACTAAAAACTAAAAAGGGATGTCTATATAATGCAGAAGAGTTACCTCCAGAATGACCTCTCAACTCCACTTGAAATCTCTCAGCCATTAAAACTTTATTTTGGTTCAATTTTCCTCCCCCTGTTTTTTCAAAAGGCTTTCTCAATCACACAATGCAGGGTCCAGACTCATTCCCAGGAGTCACAACCCACATTGCCAGGGAGATTTATACCCCTGGGAGTCAGGTCCCACATAGGGAGGAGGGCAGTGAGTTTACCTGCCCAGTTGGCTTAAAGAGAGTCCGTATCTGAGCAACAAAAGAGGCCCTCTGAGGGTGACACCTAGGCACAATTATGAGTAGCTTTTGCCTCTCCTTTGCAGTATCAAGCTTTATAAGGGCAAGCCCCAAGATCTAAGACTCTGCCTACTAAGCTAGTAGTCCCCAATGCTTGCAAGAATATCAGGAATTCACCAGCTGGGGAAGTTTAATATTTCCAGATTTTTCCACAGTCCCTCAAGGGGGCTTTGTAAATACTTTTTATTCTCTGCTCAGATTACTCTGGGTTGTATTGGGGCTTTATGCTAACCTGTACAAACAACAAGGTCTCACTCCCTAGTCAAGTTTCCGTGTAATTATGTCATTTGAGTAAACTGACCATACAAGTTAAATTATATAGTGTGCTACAGAAAATATAGATTTTGCACCATATAACCATCTCTTCCCTTGGTGCCACACAGAAGCCAAAGTTTTAAAACATGGTCACTATTATCCTATACCCTTTAGTCATTTCTACCCCAATCTGAACCAAGTCCATTTCATTTATATCTCCAATCAAAGTCTGAACTCCTTTTCAGCCTCTTTAGCAGTTGATTGATGGGGCAATGCTGACACTCAAAGCTGCTGAACTCTGGTTCTGAGTCCCAGGTGCCAAACAGACCCCCGAAGCACCAGGGACCAATGACATCACACAGAAACAATTCAGAATACTGATTTTAGTGGGAATGTTTTCAGTCTTTCCCCATCAAGTATGATGTTAGCTGTGGGTTTTTCATATATTGCCCTTAACATACTGAGAATGTTCCCCTCTGCTCCTATCCTTTTGTGTGTTTTCTTCAAGAAAGGATGTTGAATTTTGTCTTATGCATTTTCTGCATCAATCCAGATGCTCATGTGTATGTTTTTTCTGCTTTGATTTATTGATGGATTGTATTACATTAATTGATTTTCTTCTGTTGAACCAGTTTTGCATACCTGGAATAAATCCACTCAGTCATGGTGTATACTTCTTTTAATGTTCTGCTGGATTCAATTTGTGAGTATTTTTTTGAGGAGTTTTGAATTTATATTCATTAAAGTGGTTGGTCTATAATTTTCTTTTTTTGTATTACCTTTGTTTGACATTGGAATTAGGGTGAAGTTGGCTTCATATGAGTTTGGTTGATTTCCTAGTTTTCCCTCCTCTTCAGTTTTTTGAAGATTTTGAGTTGGATTGGTACTAATACTTTCAAATGTGAAGCCATCTGGCCTGGCATTTCTTTTTGGGAGCTTTTTGATGACTGACTCAATCTCTCTACTTGTGATTGGCATGTTGAGGTCTTCTATTTTTTTTTTTTTTGAGTTAATTTAGGTTGTGCATGCTTTTCTAGGAAGTTACCCATTTCATCTAAGTTATCTTGTTTATTTGCATATAGTTTCTTGTAGTATCTTCTGATTATTTCATTTATTTCTGCGGGGTTAGTAGTTATGTCCCTTTTCCCAATGCTGAGTGTATTTATTTGCATCTGCTCTCTCTTTTTATATTCTTTGTTGTTAGCCTAGGTAAGATCCATCAATTTCATTGATTTTTCTCAAAGAACCAACTTCTGGTTTTGTTGATCTCTCTATCATTTTTCTGTTCTCAATTTCATTTATTTCTGCTCTAATCTTTGTTATTTCTTTCCTTCTGTTTGCTTTGGGGTTAGTTTGCTGTTCTTTCTCTAGGGTCTCCAGATGAATAGCTAATTCCTCAATTTTTGCTCTTCTCTTTTAATATAGGCATTTAGGGCAATAAATTTCCATCTCAGCACTGCCTTTGCTATATCCCATTTTCATTTTCATTTGCCTCAAGATATTTACTAATTTCTCCTGTAATTTTTTCCTTTACCACTGGTTAAGAGTTAGTTGTTTAGCCTCCATATATTTGTGAATTTTCTGACCTTCTGCCTGTTTTTTATTTCCAACTTCATTCCATTGTGATCTGAGAAAGTGTTTTGTATAATATCAATATTTTTAAATTTATTGAGACTTGCTTTGTGACCCAGCATGTGGTCTATCCTAGAGAATAATCCATGAGCACTTGAGATAGGTGTATCCTGCTCTTGTGGGGTGTAGTGTTCTATAAATGTCTCCTTCTGGTACTTCCATAACACATATATTCATGTGCTTCATGATGTCATTCATTGTATACTTTATTGTACAATCCATTTATTGTACAATTCAACTTCTCTGTTTCCTTATTGATCCTCTGTCTAGATGTTCTATCCACTGATGAGAGCAGTATATTGAAGTCTCCAACTATTATTGTAGAATTATCTACTTCTCCTTTCAGTGTTTTCAGTGTTTGCCTCATGAATTTTGGGGCACTCTGGCTTGATGAATAAATATTTATGATTATGTCTACTTGATGAACTGTCTCTTTTATTAATTGATAGTGTCCTTCTTTGTCTGTTTTAATTACTTTTCATTTGAAGTGTAATTTTCCTGATATTAGTATAGATACCCCCACACTTTTCTGGTTGTTGTTTGCATGAAATATCTTTTTCCAACCTTTCACTTTCAATTTATTTTTGTCCTTGTGTCTAAAGTGAGTTTCTTGTAGACAGCATATAGATGGGTCCTGTTTTTTAATCCATTCTTCCAGTCTATGTCTTCTTATTAGGGAGTTTAATCCATTAACATTTAGTGTTATTACTGTAAGGGCAGTACTTTCTTCTACTATTTTGTCTTTTGGATTTTATATGTCATATCTTATTTGTTTCTCTCTCTCCTTTTACCCTTCGTAATAGTCTTCATTTCCACACTCTTCTACAAACTCTCTCTCCTGTCTTTTCCTTTTAGCCCATAGCACTCCTTTTAGTATTTCTTGTAGTGCAGGTCTCTTATTCACAAATTCAGTGAATGATGTGAGTTAACCATTCTTAAACAACCTGTGGTAAAGGAAGAAATTACAGGAGAAATTAGTAAATATCTCAGTGTTTGCCTGAAAATATTAATCTCTCCCTCATTTCTGAAGAACAGTTTTGCTGGATATAGAATTCTTGGTTGGCAGTTTTCCTCTTTCAGTATCTTAAATATAATCACACCACTGCCTTCTCACATCCATGTTTTCTGCAGAGAAATCTGTATATAGTTTTATCCAGCTTCCCTTGTATGTGATGGATTGCTTTTCTCTTGCTCTCAGAATTCTCTCTTTGTCTTTGACATTTACAATCTGAGCAGTAAGTGTCTTGGAGTAGGTCTATTCATATCTATTCTGTTTGGGGTACACTGCACTTCTGAAATATTCAATTTTGTCTTTAATAAGAGTCATTCTGTTCTCTTAGACTGTGCTTATATTTTTCCATTCTTTTTAATATCTGTTTTTTTCTGTGTAGGATTTCAGATATCCTAACTTCTAGTTCACTGTTCCTTTATTCTGCCTCTTCAAATACTGTTGTTTGTCACCATTGTGTTTTTCATCTTTTCTATTGTGCCTTTCATTCCCATAGCTTCTTCTGTTTGTTTTTTCAAGCTTATGAATTTTTCCTTATTGTCATCCAGTGTCTTCTTTATAGCTTCCATCTCTTTTGCCATATCCTCCTTAAGCTCATTGATTTTATTTAGAAGATTTGTTTGAATATCTTTAATTAGTTGTTTCAATTCCTGTGTCTCAGTTGAAGTGCTACTTTGTTCCTTTGGCTGGTCCATATTTTCATGTTTCCTAGTATGGTTCATTATTTTTAACTATCTAGGCATCTGATTTTCTTAAATAGTTTATTCTGGAGCTTTTTTTTCACTCTTTTACCTAGGATTTTCTTGTTGGTTTTCTTTGTTCTCTATCTGTCTTTGGTATTCAGTTCAACCTGTAATAGACCTCTAATATAGCTTCTGTTTAGTTGATCAGAATTTTTCAGCTCTTGCTTTTCTGGTTCTTGCCCTGCCCTATGTAACCTTTGTGTGAGAGGCCCTGCCCAAATATGATTGACCCCAATCAGATTTTACTAGTCTAGTCAGGCTCAGGCCTCAGGAGGAGAGTGTTATCCATATGAAGTTTCACTGAGAATGAAACCCCACAGGACCCTCCTTTGAAGCCTCTAGATTTTGTGCTTTTCCTATCCTGTCCAGCAGGTGGTTCTTGTCAGCCCACAGCTCCCCACTGGTGTAAGGAGGTGTTGTCCCTTTAATTCTCAGCAGACCCTGTCCCTGCCAGGGGCATGGATGACTCAAACTGTTTCTGTTATCCAGCCCCTGGGGTCTGAGCTCTCTGAATAGGGGCCACCACTTGACCTGGGCCCTACTTCCCCTTGTCTTGGGAAAGTTATGTCCTTTAGGTGAATATCTTCTCCACTAGACTTATTGATTTGTCTCTCAAACCTATCTTAGCTCTGCCCTTGCCTGGGTTCACCTGCCAATTGCAGATATCTGAGGCTTTCTGGAATGAGCTATTTTAGAATAGTTTTTTTAAAAAAAGACATCCCTTTTCAAGGCCTTTCCCAAGCCCTCAAGTTTCATCAATCTCAGTATAGACTATTTAAATTTATGCCCATAAGGGAAATATTTCTTTCACCTGACTTGTTATTCTCACACAACTTTAACTCCACCCTTGCCCAGACCATCCTGAAGTCTGGGATTTCTGGCAGCTCTGATGGGCTATTAAAAAATAAAAAAAGTAAAGAGTCAGAGAGAAAAAAAAGAAAAGAAAATTTCCTTATGTTATTTAGTCCTTCTATTGAAGTTTTTCTAATTTTATGTTTTATTTCTGCAACCAAATTTAAAATTTTCAAGATTTTACTTTTATTTTTAAGAATAGCCTTTTATTGTTTCATGGGCATTATACACATTTTTATCTTTATGAACTACTAATTTTACCTGTTTAAAGTGTTTTCTGATCTCTATTAAATTATCTTTTTAGAGCTGTACCCTAGCTGTCTGGGTTGCAAATAAAAGCCAGAATTGTTACCCATTTCTATATGCTCCTCTTTCTTGAAGCCCAGCCCTTTCCCAGTATTCAAATACCTCCAACTCCAAAAGTCTCTGTTTTTGTTGTTGTTGTAAGCCCCACCTCCTCTCTGCTGGGGCAAATCCTCCCAGTTCCTTTTGTGCCTGCTCTTGGTATATCTGTGCTCAGAACTTTTATTCAGCAGTCCAAATTTGTTAATTAATTCTGCAATTGGGGCCTGGTTGATCCCCACTCCTTGCTCCCAGCAAAGATTCCTTCTTTTTCCCTTGTGGAACCAGCTTCAAGACAGTCTGCTGTGCCGTGGGGAAGGGGTGTCAGCCCCCTGGCCATGGAAACTTACAGTTCTTCATTGCAATCTCAGCTGTTCCACCCATTCCAGACTGGTATACAATGCATGACCAGTCACAGAAGCCCTGAATCTGCTGTTTCATACAGTTTCTGGCTGTTTAAAAGCTGCCCTAGAGGGGAAACTTAATTCCATACCCCACCACTCCTTCATCTTGCTCCACCCCTCCCACAAGATAGCATTTTTAGCCTCATTTAATGATTTCTATTTTAAGCTATTGTGATCTCATATTAATATTTACACTATTAATCACTTTCTGTGAATGTTTTTCTTGTGTATTTTTTTCTATGTTATTATCTTAAAATGCCATGAGTGATTTTGTTTTCTATGTGTCCCATTTAAAGAGTATAGGGTGACATGTTATAATTGCTTGTTCTTTACTCAACATAAGAATCTCTGATGTTTAGTAGAATTTTATTCATACCCAATTATTTTGTTTACTGACTTGTAGTCATATTTTTCTCATGTTATTTACTTTCTAGTCTTCCTTTTTCCCATGTGTTTTGGTTTGTTGTTCACTTTTAAAATTTATTCTCTTTTTTTCTTGTGGTCTGGATGCTTTACAACCATTTCTTTATTTTTTAGTGATTATCTCAACTTTTGAACACAAAAATTTGAAGTCTATTAATTTTACCCTTAATTAATTTTGTCTTTCACATTATGCATGAACACTTATTTCATGTTATCTATAAATTTTATTCTTTATTTTGGCATTTTTGCTCTTTTTTCTTAAGATGTACTACTAACAAAAACTTTGAATTTGATCTGATACTTTTCTCATTATAGATTATCTTCACTTACAAGACCTTCCATTCAATATTCACATTTTTAAAAATATTTGCACAATGTAACTAGAATGTAATCTTTGTTACTATGGAGAGGTCTACCTTCACTTCTTTAAGGCAATTGTAAACCCTTTCAATATGTCTTTTTTTTAAGCTCTGGGGTATTTTTTTCCCATTATTACTTTAAGTATTTAATTTCTCATATTCCCTATTCTACTATTTTGGAATTGGTTATTACTGAAATGTCAAAATTCCTAGTTGAATCTTCAATGTGTTTCCCTATATCAATCTTGCAGCTCAAAAAATTTGGTTTCCTATTTGTTTCCTCATGTTATTTAGTCCTTCTATTGAAGTTTATCTAATTTTATATTTTATTTCTGCAACCAAATTTAAAAAAATTTTCAAGATCTTACTTTTTTATTTTTAATAATAGCCTTTTATTTTTTCATGGGCATTATATACATTTTTATCTTTACGAATTACTAATTTTACCTGTTTAAAGTGTTTTCTGATCTCTATTAAATTATGTTTTTTGAGAGAAATATTCTTATATCTGATGCTTCTCTTTCATAATTTGGCTTCCCTCAGATTTTGGTTTATTGCTTATCGTCTCTTAATATTTACATTAGAGAGCACTTGTTTTTGCTAATCTTCTGGAGCATATAGGTTTATCTAAGACTATTTTAGATAATTTTGGTTGAATAATATAGTTAAATACTTTATGTATTTTACTTTATATATATGTGTTTATTATTTCTTCAGTTTATAAATTCATTATGTTAGCTATGATATAACCAAAACAAGCCTTTCATTAAACACACATCTTTTGGTCAGAGGAAATTATGTATAATGTATCCATTTATTTTTTAGTCAATGTTTTATCAATGGAAATGTTTGGTAGAGTTTTGGAATTATTATGAATCCAATAAACCTGTGACTATATTAAAATTTTTGATGGGCATAGAATTAATGTAACCATTGTTATTTGCAGAGTAATGCTTCCTACCTTGTCAACCCCTTGAAAATTCTTACACCCTGAAGAAGCTGAAGTTTGTTTGAGAATGACAATTTTTTGACTAGGAGGTAAGTTTTTGTTTACTGTGTTTTTGTTACTTTACCTAGTTTCTTTAGAGCACTTATGATATTCAAATGAAGGGAAAAGCTGATGGCACTTGGTAGATAGAAGGGATCACTATAGATTCTGTCTAACTATCATGTATTTTTTAATTTAAAAGTCTGGACTCTGAGACAACTCCATTTCCAAATATTCTGTCAGTCTACATCTTTTAAAGATAATATAAGAAAACATTATTTCTAAATGTCAGGACTAATATAATTCATTTTCCTATAAGATATTCATTCACTAATCAGTAGCTAATAGGTTCATTTTCTTCTTTCTGCTTCTCTGGCTCCATTTCCTGCCTTCCCACACATCCAGGACCTCTTGTTTTTTTGTTTATTTGTTTGTCTGTTTTTCTCCAGAGCCTGGACCAGCCTGCACTGCAGTGAAATGACTGGCCATTTTACCCCAATATATAGATGAATCTTCTTTCTGCTATTTATTTACAGAAAGACATAGCATAATCACAATGGGGAGTGAGACTTTTGAGAGAAAAAAATATGAAGACACAAGAACTTTTTAAACCAATATTTTGCATTCCCAATAATATGGAAAACTTTAAAATTGTGTATAATACAGGAGAGTGGATTGGGCAAGAAGCTGTGAGGATATATTTTCTTCTAAGGCAGACAAGGGAGGAAAAAGAGCTTGCTTCTAAGCAGCTGCCAGCAGCAGGAAAGAATAGCTGAGTAAGTCTTACATCCATGGTTGAGGAATACTCACTCCCCACCGCCAACCCCCACACAAATACAGCTTTTCTCCCCTTCGGAGGTTCCTGTGGGAACTCTTGTGCCCTGCAAATGTCTACCTCCACCCAAACAGGTAGACAGTGCTTACATACCAATTGTAAGATGCAGTGTTATCCAAGTCAGTTAAAATTGCCCAACTCTAGAGGTGGATTATATTTTAAATGCAGCTTTGAGGACTATTCTGAAACTAGAAGATATTTAACTATTCCTCTGAAAAGTAAAATCTAACACAAACAGCTCACATACAAACAGAAATTGCTTGTATAATAAGACAGGAAAATAATAAAGCAGACATATTTAAGAAGATGCTACGAGTTTTGCCTAGTTTTGGAGGTACAGCCTGAAGTAATTTAAGAACTTGAGGTGATTTGACTATTCTTAGTGTTTAATGAAAGTAAAATGGGCATCTATTTGGTTGCCTTTCCAGCCCCTAGAAAATTTTGTAGGCCCTTAAGAATTAACCAACTCAGTATTCACTGGATGTGTTATAACACTCTTGTATCCTGGCCAGTTTAGGAAAAGCTCATTCTTGCTAATATCTGGATTTTGTGGGGGATTGATGCAGATGGATGAGGAAAGCTGAGTGAAGAAACTCAACTAAAAGAAGTTCTTTTTGCACAGGAAAACCATTAACACCACAGAGCAATGGCCCTCAATAAGAGAATTTTTTTTCTCCCTAAGGGGAGATTTGGAAATATCTGGAGATATTTTTTATTATTATGCCTGGGGCGGATAGGAGGAGACGATTGGCATTGAATGAGTGGAGACCAGGAGCCTCCTAAACATTGTGCAATGCACAGGACAACTTGCCCTAATCCCAAGAAAGAATTATTCAGGCCAAAACGTCAATAGTGCCAAGGCTGAGAAAACTTGCCATAGAGGAATGAAAATCCAGCATATGATCAGAAGAGAGCAGGTGAGAAGGACAATATGGTGACAAGGCCACAAGCAGAATGATGATTCATTATGCTTCAAGGCAGTATCTAGGCTACAGTTCATACAAATAGAGGAAATGTGGGAGAAAATATACTGGAAAGGTGAGGTAAAAAACACAGCTATGATATCATTATGGCTTTATCAGATAGAAAAGGTTTTAGGGTCACTGTGTGTGTTAAAATGTTACTTTGGGCCCAACTGTTTACATGGAAGATTACCAAGTTTTTTTGATAAAGGTTCAGGTGGTTTAAATGTAAAATCCCCATCACAAAACCTATTATTCCATAAGTAAATTTAAAATTAATGGTATTCAATATTAGCAAATGCAATTTATTTGGGGGCAGGAGGAGGAGGAAAAGGGTATAGAGTCATTGGGCATTTTCTCTTATCTTCTACCATCTCCAAAAGTATTGTTTTGTTGTGTTTTGCTTTTCTGAAAGAGCAATGAATCTACATCATGTTTTTACCATTTGTGAATTGTGGACCATATTAGCCAATGTGTCTTAGCAAAGAAAAGACATACTTTTTTCATTTCAACAGACCATGACAGATTACTTACAGTGGATTGAGAAGCAATACCATCAGAGACAGGATGATTTTTCTTATACAATTCAAGAGAAAGACATCATAATGCTGGCTCTTTTTAAAAAGCTCTACATCTTTGTTACTTTGGGAAATGCCTGTCTATAACCTCTCTGTAAATTTATAAATAGAGAAAAGAAAACCAAGATGACATGAGAGGAGGGGCTAGAGGAGTGGCTAAATACTGTTAAATACAAAACAGTAAAACAGAGGGAAATAACAACATGCAGAGTAAAATATAAGCAAACGCCACGTCCTTGCCCAATTATCTGAAGCAAGACCTGTAAGTTATATTTAAATTTTAACAAAACATTATGTCATATGCCTTGATCAAATGTCTATCTAAGGATTACAATTAAGCAATGAGCAAAAGACTAATATTTTTGGAAAGCAATCTTTATGAGCCCTGAAATTACACCAGTAAGCAAGTATACCAAAGTATAAAGTCAATTCTGTGTTTCCGTGCTGATGGATGCTCAGAGAAATGGTGCTGATCTTTTGGGATTGCTAATGCTACTGGATCTGAATTATTTTCCACTGCTCTTGACCAGCAGAGAGGTTTGCCTCATTAATTTCAATCACAATTTTTTTTTTTTTTTTTTGAGTCTGAAACATTGAAAGCTTTTGATCCTGGATTAGGAATCCTTCGACATTGCTGGACTGGGCCAAGTGTCAACTCAAAATCAGCAATTGGAATAAGAAAGAATCATATTGCTGGCTAGCACAGTGTTATCGACACGTTATTCTCTATTGAATGCTGTTGCAGCATTGTCACAGTTGTCTCCAACTCTTTTAAGGACCAAATATTTTGCTACAGTAAAAGTTCAAAAGAATTCAGATAATTTTGAAACTGTGTATAAAATTCAAGTGCTTATAAGTATTGCAGGAATAAAAATGACTCATAAAAGTTATTCTTTTGACAAGTTTTTGAGGTTCAATATTTACTGCAAAATGCTGGAAATCACAAAATACTTGATTTATTTGTGGTATGCTATAAGCTTTGTAAAATACAATGTGAAGTAATGAGAGGATATAGAAATTTGTCATCTAAGTTTGGGTCAAATATTCACCTCCCAAACCAAAAATGGTAGGGAATATAACAAATATTCTAGATTTAAATGTAAGCTTTTAGAAATGAAAGAGATAATAGAATAAAATTAATATATTAAATAAATTTCCCTGAAGAAATAGTGAAATATTATCTACCTAAAATAGTTTGTCAAATTCTATGTTTACTTTAATTTTTCTTTATTAAGGTTGGAGGGAAGTAAATGCAATCTTTTTAAAACAGATTCATTTGTTACTCATTTTCTCACAGGATTTGTCTCAATTTTTAAGACCCTTTATCTACAAGGATAAAGTGAGATTTTCTTAGTTTGTTTATCGAATTTGACGATGATCGGTGTTATTCTAAACAGAAATGTTTTGATTTTGCACAGTTGATTTTATTAATCTTTCCAATTAATCTATAATTTGATTAGACATATTCTGTTTCCTTAGTTATAAAGTGATACAACTATTTTTTTCAGGGCTACGATTTTTTCACTTTTTTTTTTTTAAGCTAATGATGGTCTGAGGTATTTATTATCCAATTTTTTTTTTCAACATGGTTTTTTAGTTGCCTCAATGTCACTTATTTGTCAGTCATTTCCTCTGTAATTTGTTCCTGTCCACCAATGATTTATCAGCTTTATCATATGTGAAATTCCATATGTTCTTAGGTCTAAATCTAGATTTTCTATTTTATTCCATCTCTCTTTCTTTTTAAATGCCACTTCTACATTGTCTTAAATGTAAAAACTTTACAGTATATTTCAATATTTCATAGGACAAGACCCTTTTCATTGTTTTTCTTTTCCAGGTGTTTCTTGGATATTCTAGCTTGTTAATTTTTCCATATGAAAAATTGGAAATATTCCTTTTACATTTTTTTACCTTCTAGTTTCAGTTTTCTCACATGTACACACTTATTAGTACTCAACTGGAAAAAAAGACATGGACAGTTCGCAAGAAAGAAAAAGTAAACAGTCCTTAGACATATGAAAATATATTCAGTCTCACTAAGAGTAAAGAAAATTATAATAGATGTAACATTTCTTACCTATATGACTGGTAAAAGACCAGAAGTTGGACAATATATTCTTTTCATGAGACTGAAGAAAATAAGTTATTTCAGATATTGCTGGTGGAAATGCAAAATACAACAGCTGTAAAGAGGATAGTTTGGAAATATCTATCAAAAACAGAGATGTACTTCTCTATTTTGTACTGTGTTTGACCTTCCAAGGCTCTGATCTAAAAATTTACATCCATAAATAAAACATATATGTAAAGGTTTTTATAGAAGCACTATTTTTAATAGCAATAGATAACTGAATTAAATTTGATAAAATGTGGTTAAGGGGCCTAATCATCTCCCTCTACTAAAATCAGGCAAAATAGCACAATGTCCTGTTGAATAGGGAATAGAACTAAGTAGATCTAGGAAGGCTTGTGGTTCCTCCTTCTGAATCCCAACCCCCAAACTTCTCTTCCCCTATTTGACGACCAGAGTTATGTTACTGATTTTTTCCACACACTTCCTAGTTGATTCAGTCTCACACTTACCCTCTTCGAAATGTGAGGGTGAGGGAAACAAAACCTTGTTGCCTGATCTCTTTTGTCTTCATAACTCTCCTTTGTTCTATTTCCACAATGTACCAGTTGGAAAGCTGGATCTTTCTGCCCCTTCTAGCGTGTCAGAAATAACCCTTGCATTTTCTTTTTTCCTAAAATGGTATTCAGTTGCTCCTGTTCTCTAGATGGAATGACTGGACCTTCTGGGAAAGAATGGGGGTTGAGATGGAGATTAACATACATGAGTTTATTTTCAGAACTTTACTTGTATTGCACACATTTTGAGAAATATTACAGCTAGTAATACAGGAGGGAACAGAGTACTGCCTATATCTAGTTTAAGAATGACAATTGTTTGGTTTATTCTCTTTCCCAGAATGTGCAATCAATCTTTGATTGCTAAAGTAATACTGTTACTTGTAACTGTTACAAAAGTTTCCATGGTAACTTCACCCCAGAATGATTGAGCTATTATCTGAAAAAAAACCTGTTTCCCTTAAATGCAGAGAAGGTTAGAGCTTGTAGTTTAATCTAAATGTTCTTCTCTATTATCTGTGACTTTGAAATAAAGAAGATACCAGAAATAGTTGGTCTTCAATAATAAGCAAATCTACTTAAATGATCATAATCCTCATTATGCAAGAAAAGCCACTCAATTTAGAAAATTGTAGTCAAGTGAAGTAGGTACATTGTACTGCTAAAATTGATATAAAATTATATACTTTTGTACTTTCTGTTATTCTTCAGAAATTTCAGAAAAAGGTGTAACAAACACTGAATGGACAGCTCGATAAAGTGATAAAGTCCTTCTTGGTATAAATTATGTGATCAATGGTGTACGTTAGGGTTTCATTATTTGAGTGACTGTTGGTTAAATGCACTATCTCTTGTGACTTATCATAGTAATGAGGAGGACTATTTCTGATTCAATTTTGTTGTTATTTCCTCAAGAAACTAGATACATGTTTTTAATCTACTGATAGGGTAACTGAGTCACATAAAAGGAAATGAAATTTCCTTTCATGGGCTTCTTATTGAGCCAATTTGACCTAGCAATATATTTTAATTCTCCTTATTAGGTTTTTTATAGTTGTGGTTGATTTGATGACCCAGCAAGATATCCAACAAGAGCTGATTTTACTTGGTGCAAAAGTATGTCATCAGTGTGCCTGAGTGTGTGTGTTTAAGCAAGCTCTTCACATAGTACAGGATATACTTATTTTTAACAATATACTTTTCTTACCCCCCCAAATACCTATTCAAATTAACCTCCTAAATACCTATTCCCAAAAGGATGGAATTTTAATCTGAGAAATGAACAATAGACACACTATTTCCCCTATGCCCATAGTCTTTTTTTGGAAGCTCTGTGTTGTATTTATAGCACTTTTCTCGGATTAATGATTTGACCCCCTTTTATGTCTAGGTAGAACAGAATTTTCTGTTTTCTGATTTTATAATTTCTAATAATATTGTATTGTGATCAGAAAATTTTCTTTGCAACATTGCTATTTATAATACAATAAAATAATACAGTGTTCAAGAAGTACCACAATAATTGGCAAATGACTAGAAAACGTACACTTGATCTCTTCATTACCCCATTTTCCTTGTATAATAAATCAGAAACTGAACACTAGACTACTGCTTTAAGTTTACATAATCCAATAGGATTTGATTTGTTGGGGGGAATACATGATTCAGAGTTTGCTTCCATTGATAGGCCTCTTCTCCCTTCGTTGGGAGTTAGCACTAATGAGGCTAAGATTAGAAATTTATCTGCAACCTTAGATGCACTTGCTGATGAAACCACTAAAGCCATAGCTGCCCAACAAAGTCTCTTGACTCTCTTACTCAAGTAGTGGGAAACAGGGTAGACAAACTATTTATTGGCAGAACAGGAAGGGAGTCTGGGTGTGGCTAATATCACTTGTTGTACCTGGATAAAGATCTCTGGTATTGTAGAAACTCAATTGCACAAAATTACTGAGCAAGCTACCTGGCTATAGAAGGTCCCTGTCTCCAACTATTCCTTTGATCTGTTTAGCAGTAATTGGTTTGGAAATTTGGGACCTTAACTGAGGAGTTTCCTGCACTCTCTTTGTCTTATCCTCCTTGCAGTCATTGTAGTAGTCTTCCTGATGCCCTGCATTCTCTCAAGAGTCTTAAATGTTTTTTCACAGCTACTAACTCATCAGATGGTCACAATGTGGCTTGAGCAAGAGAGACAAGAAGGAAGACAAAGAATAGCTACCATTTAATGAACCTGACATTGTCACCTGTGACATCTACAATAAGACTGAATGTGAATAAACCAGTGGTTTCAGAGAGTGGCACTAAAGCCAAGTTTTGGCCAAACTCTCAGAGCTGAGAGGATAACCTAAAAGGGGGAAAAGGGGAGATTTGAAAATAGAGGAGACCAATTAGACAGGGATAACAAGTCTTGGCCAGTCCCTGACTGCAAACCCAGTTCACAAAATCTACACTTAAGAGAAGCTTCCTTTCCGGTAAACACTTGCTATACTTAACAAAGGTCTGCCTTACTAAGAAAGGGAAACTTAATGCCCAATGGGAAATTGACACCTTAAGAAGGGGATGTGCTGGTTTGGATGTATTATGTCCCCCAAAACGCCATGTTCTTTGATGCAATCTTGTGGGGGCAGATGTATTAGTTTGATTAGGTTGGATTGCTTTGATTGAGTATTTCCATAGAGATGTGATTCAATGAACTGTGGGCAGGACTTTTGATTGGATAATTTCCGTGGAGGTGTTTCCCCACCCACTCAGGGTGGGTCTTGATTAAATCACTAGAGCCCTATAAAAAGAGCTCACAAACAGAAGGATCTCAGAGCAGCCTGCTAAGAGTGACATTTTAGAACTGCAGCCTAGAGAGAAACATCCTGGGGAAAAGCTGTTTTGAAACCAGAACTCCAGAGCAGACACCAGCCATATGTCTTCCCAGCTAACAGAGGTTTTCTGGACACCACTGGCCATCCTCCAGTGAAGGTACCTGATTGTTGATGCCTTACCTTGGACATTTTATGGCCTTAAGACTGTAACTGTTTAACAAAATAAACCCCCTTTATAGAAACCAATCCATTTCTGGTATTTTGCATAATGGCAGCATTAGCAAGCCAGAACAGATTTTGGTACCAGGATTGGGGTGCTGCTGAGTTTGTAAATACCAAACATGTTGGAACAGCTTTTTAAATGGATAAGGGGAAGATTCTGGAATAATTGCAAAGAGCTTTATAGAAAAGGCCTAGATTGCTTTGAAGGGACTATTTATGGAAATATGGACACTAAAGATACTTCTGATAAGGCCTTGAGCAGAAATGATGAATTTGTCATTGCCAACTGGAAAGGGTGATCCTTTTGTTAAAGTGGCAAAGAATTTGGCAAAATTGTGTCCTGGTATTGGACGAAAGGCAGAATTTGAAAGGGACAAGCTGGAATACTTAGCTGAGGAGATCTCCAGACTACGTGTAGAAGATATAGCCTGGTTTCTCCTTGCAGCTTATAGTAAAATGCAACAGGACAGAGATAATCTGAGAAATGAACTCTTGAGTACAAAGAGACGAGAAACGGATAGTTTGGAAAATTCCATGCTTCCAGAAAGTGAGACCCAGAGGCTATAGCCCCACATGAGGATTTAACCAAATATGGAACCCGGCCACCATTTCAGTACAAGCCAGGTTTGGAGATGGAGATATCCAGAAAGGATTTGGGGAAAGTCCTATTGTCTGATGGTTTTGATCCCTGTAAAATGCATGCCAAACCTACAGAATTTTTGTGAAATCTATATAAATGGAACCACTGCTGGTCTAGACTGGAGGAGATGAAGAAGGAACAAAGACAGAACCATGAAGGTTGAGGTCTAGAGTCAAGAGGTCTTGGACTGGGAGAGTGGCGTGGCCCATGCACACAGAAAGGGTGAGTTTGCCTCAGAGGCAGAGGGTGGGCCTTCCTTTTCAATGTTCAGGAAGAGTGCTGCCACCAGAGAGGGTGGAGCACATTCCCCGGGGAGGGGAGAGCTGGCCACCACCCCACTGTTTGGAGAGGGGAGAGCCTTTGCCCTGGAGAGGCAGAGTCTTGGTGGCACCCCAATGTTTGAGGAAGGGGGTGCTGAGAAGGTGGTCTCCCCAATGCATGGGTATGTTGGAGCACTCACCCCAGTGTTTGGAGAGAAAAAGGCTGCCATAAAGGCTCTTGGAAAGGGTTGGACTCCTGTTCTCTCAAGCCCCAAGGATGCAACATCATTCTGTGAATGACTCTTAGACTTTGAATTCTAATGGAGTTTGCCCTGCAGGTTTTAAGAACTGTTTTGGTCCCTTAAACCCTGTTTTCCTTTCAGTTTCTCCTTTTGGTAATAGGAACATTTATCCTATCACTGTCCCTCCTTTGTATATGGGAAGCAGATAACTTGTTCTACATTTCACAGGTCCACAGCTGGAGGGGAATTTTGCTTTAGGATCAGACCACATATGTAACTGATTTTGATGGGATCTTGTACTTATATATTATTACTGAAATGATTTAAGTTTTTGTGATATTGTGATGGGATGAATTATTTTGTCTATGGAAAGATCATGTCATTTTGGGGCCCAGGAGGTGGAGTGTGCCAGTTTGGATGTATTATGTACCCCAAAGTGCCATGTTCTTTGATGCAATCTTGTGGAGGCAGATGTATTAGTGTTGATTAGGTTGAAATCCTTTGATTGAGCATTTCCATAGAGATGTGACTCAATCAACTGTGGGCAGGACTTTTGACTGGATAATTTCCATGGAGTTGTTACCTCACACATTCAGGGTGGGTCTTGATTAAATCACTAGAGCCCTATAAAAAGATCTCACAAACAGAAGGATCTCAGAGCAGCTGAGATGGACACTTTGGAGAGCCTGCTAAGAGTGACATTTTAGAACTGAAGCCTAGAGAAAAACATCCTGAAAGAAAGCTGTTTTGAAACCAGAACTCTGGAGCAGATGCCATCAATGTGCCTTCCCAGCTAACAGAGGTTTTCTGGACACTATTGGCCTTTCTCCAGTGAAGGTACCCAATTTTTGATGGCTTACTTTGGACATTTTATGGCCTTAAGACTATAACTGGGTAACAAAATAAACCCCCTTAAAGCCAATCCATTTCTGTTATTTTCTGTAACGGCAGCATTAGCAAACCGGACCAGGGGGTTTCTTAGTTATCCAACTAGAACATTTCCTCACTTGCTTCTGTATTTGTCCTATAGAAGCTTCTGCATTCCACTCTTTTCTGTCTCCTTACCACTTTGGGATTGGCACTGGCCTATTCATGAAATGTTTGCAAATAAACATTTTAACAAAAAAAATATTTTAAGCATATTAAAATTGATGACAAATTTGATTTTGTTTTTTTATATGCTATGTTGATGAGTTATTCAAATTTTCAGTTTTAAAATTATGAATGAAAATGAAATTTCTTTATACACCTTTTTGTAATAGAAAATACTTTTTAAAATTTCTATGCTGTGAATAAGGAAAAGTTTTACAATATAAAGATAGCATGAATTATAACATATAGGCACAAAATTGTCATATTGGGAAGTGTTTTATATATGTGGATTCAATTTCAGCATCTGAAGAACTAGAATGTAACTGTCCTTATTTTTATCACACTAAACATAACTTTCCACATGAAAGTTAGCTGTAGTAGTTAGCTCTTAAAAAGAATGTATTACTCAACTCATTCAGTCCACTGTAGAAAGTAGATTTTTGTAGAAAGTAATACTGTACTTAATATTAGGTATACTAGAACTTGGAAAGAAAAAGACAACAAGTAGTAAAGATTTCAAATCTCACAGGGATGAATAGATGCACTTTCATAGATAAATGGGAAAAAATCAAGGTCAATAAAATCCACACAGAGATTAAAATTCTTAGTTATCATACACACACACACACACACACACAAATAAATGGTTAATGCCAAAAATGAAATCTGTAGCTTATAAGAAATTTTATTCTCTCTGCCTTTTAAACAAAATCCATTGTGGACTTTGCAAAGTACAAAAAACACTATGTTCCAGTCCCTGAAAAAGCATACATTCTACTACAGAGGTAAGGTTAAAATACACGATATTTTTTTTTTTTTTTTTTTAAATCATCATTTTATTGAGATATATTCACATACCACGCAGTCATACAAAACAAATTGTACTTTCGATTGTTTACAGTACCATTACATAGTTGTACATTCATCACCTAAATCAATCCCTGACACCTTCATTAGCACACACACAAAAATAACAAGAATAATAATTAGAGTGAAAAAGAGCAATTGAAGTAAAAAAGAACACTGGGTACCTTTGTCTGTTTGTTTCCTTCCCCTACTTTTCTACACATCCATCCATAAACTAGACAAAGTGGTGTTTGGTCCTTATGGCTTTCCCAATCCCATTGTCACCCCTCATAAGCTACATTTTTATACAACTGTCTTCGAGATTCATGGGTTCTGGGTTGTAGTTTGATAGTTTCAGGTATCCACCACCAGCTACCCCAATTCTTTAGAACCTAAAAAGGGTTGTCTAAAGTGTGCATAAGAGTGCCCACCAGAGTGACCTCTCGGCTCCTTTTGGAATCTCTCTGCCACTGAAGCTTATTTCATTTCCTTTCACATCCCCCTTTTGGTCAAGAAGATGTTCTCCATCCCACGGTGCCAGGTCTACATTCCTCCCTGGGGGTCATATTCCACGTTGCCAGGGAGATTCACTCCCCTGGTTGTCTGATCCCACGTAGGGGGGAGGGCAGTGATTTCACCTTTCAAGTTGGCTTAGCCAGAGAGAGAGGGCCACATCTGAGCAACAAAGAGGCATTCAGGAGGAGACTCTTAGGCACAAATACAGGGAGGCCTAGCCTCTCCTTTGCAGCAACCGTCTTCCCAAGGGTAAAACTTATGGTAGAGGGCTCAACCCATCAAACCACCAGTCCCCTATGTCTGTGGTCATGTTAGCAACCATGGAGGTGGGGTAGGCGAATACCCCTGCATTCTCCACAGGCTCCTCAAGGGGGCACTACATCTTTTTTTTTTTTTTTTTTTCCCCTTGTTTGTCTTTTTTCTTTTTTTTTTTTTTTTTTTTTTTTAAATTTCCCTTCTTTTTTCAAATCACCTGTATGAAAAAAAAAGTTAAAAAGAAAACAAACATACAATAAAAGAGCATTTCAAAGAGACCATAGCAAGGGAGTAAGAAAAAGACAACTAACCTAAGATAACTGCTTAACTTCCAACATGTTCCTACTTTACCCCAAGAAAGTTACATAATATAGCAACATTTCAGTGAACTTGTTCCTACTACAACCATCAGAAATTAACAGACCATAGTCATTTCTGGGCATCCCCAGAACGTTAAATAGCTTATCTGTTCTTCCTGGATTATTGTTCCCCCTTCCTTAATTGCTCTCTACTGCTAGTTCCCCTACATTCTACATTATAAACCATTTGTTTTACATTTTTCAAAGTTCACATTAGTGGTAGCATATAATATTTCTCTTTTTGTGCCTGGCTTATTTCGCTCAGCATTATGTCTTCAAGGTTCATCCATGTTGTCATATGTTTCACCAGATCGTTCCTTCTTACTGCCGCGTAGTATTCCATCATGTGTATATACCACATTTTATTTATCCACTCATCTGTTGAAGGACATTTGGGTTGTTTCCATCTCTTGGCAATTGTGAATAATGCTGCTATGAACATTGGCGTGCAGATATCTGTTCGTGTCACTGCTTTCCGATCTTCCGGGTATATACCGAGGAGTGCAATCGCTGGATCGAATGGTAGCTCTATATCTAGTTTTCTAAGGAACTGCCAGACTGACTTCCAGAGTGGCTGAACCATTATACAGTCCCACCAACAATGAATAAGAGTTCCAATTTCTCCACATCCCCTCCAGCATTTGTAGTTTCCTGTTTGTTTAATGGCAGCCATTCTAACCGGTGTTAGATGGTATCTCATTGTGGTCTTAATTTGCATCTCTCTAATAGCTGGTGAAGCTGAACATTTTTTCATGTGTTTCTTGGTCATTTGTATTTCCTCTTCAGAGAACTGTCTTTTCATATCTTTTGCCCATTTTATAATTGGGCTGTCTGTACTATTGTCATTGAGTTGTAGGATTTCTTTGTATATGCAAGATATCAGTCTTTTGTCAGATACATGGTTTCCAAAAATTTTTTCCCATTGAGTTGGCTGCCTCTTTACCTTTTTGAGAAATTCCTTTGAGGTGCAGAAACTTCTAAGCTTGAGGAGTTCCCATTTATCTATTTTCTCTTTTGTTGCTTGTGCTTTGGGTGTAAAGTCTAGGAAGTGGCCTCCTAATACAAGGTCTTGAAGATGTTTTCCTACATTATCTTCTAGGAGTTTTATGGTACTTTCTTTTATATTGAGATCTTTGGTCCATTTTGAGTTAATTTTTGTGTAGGGGGTGAGGTGGGGGTCCTCTTTCATTCTTTTGGATATGGATATCCAACTCTCCCAGCCCCATTTGTTGAAAAGACCATTATGGCTCAGTTCGGTGACTTTGGGGGCCTTATCAAAGATCAGTCGGCCATAGATCTGAGGGTCTATCTCTGAATTCTCAATTCGATTCCATTGATCTGTATGTCTATCTTTGTGCCAGTACCATGCTGTCTTGGCAACTGTGGCTTTATAATAAGCTTCAAAGTCAGGGAGTGTAAGTCCTCCCACTTCGTTTTTCTTTTTTAGAGTGTCTTTAGCAATTCGAGGCATCTTCCCTTTCCAAATAAATTTGATAACTAGCTTTTCCAAGTCTGCAAAGTAGGTTGTTGGAATTTTGATTGGGATTGCATTGAATCTGTAGATGAGTTTGGGTAGAATTGACATCTTAATGACATTTAGCCTTCCTATCCATGAACATGGAATATTTTTCCATCTTTTAAGGTCCCCTTCTATTTCTTTTAGTAGAGTTATGTAGTTTTCTTTGTATAGGTCTTTTACATCTTTGGTTAAGTTGATTCCTAGGTACTTGATTTTTTTAGTTGCTATTGAAAATGGTATCTTTTTCTTGAGTGTCTCTTCAGTTTGTTCATTTCTAGCATATAGAAACATTACTGACTTATGTGCATTAATCTTGTATCCCGCTACTTTGCTAAATTTGTTTATTAGCTCTAGTAGGTGTATCGTTGATTTCTCAGGGTTTTCTAGATATAAGATCATATCATCTGCAAACAATGACAGTTTTACTTCTTCTTTTCCAATTTGGATGCCTTTTATTTCTTTGTCTTGCCGGATTGCCCTGGCTAGCACTTCCAGCACAATGTTGAATAACAGTGGTGACAGCGGGCATCCTTGTCTTGTTCCTGATCTTAGAGGGAAGGCTTTCAGTCTCTCACCATTGAGTACTATGCTGGCTGTGGGTTTTTCATATATGCTCTTTATCATGTTGAGGAAGTTTCCTTCAATTCCTACCTTTTGAAGTGTTTTTATCAAAAAGGGATGTTGGATTTTGTCAAATGCTTTTTCAGCATCTATTGAGATGATCAATTGATTTTTCCCTTTCGAGTTTTTAATGTGTTGTAATACATTGATTGTTTTTCTGATGTTGAACCATCCTTGCATGCCTGGAATGAACCCCACTTGGTCATGGTGTATGATTTTTTTAATGTGTCTTTGGATTCGATTTGCAAGTATTTTGTTGAGGATTTTTGCATCTATATTCATTAGGGAGATTGGCCGGTAGTTTTCCTTTTTTGTAGCATCTTTGCCTGGTTTTGCTATTAGATTGATGTTAGCTTCATAAAATGAGTTAGGTAGTGTTCCATTTTTTTCAATGTTTTGAAAGAGTTTGAGTAAGATTGGTGTCAGTTCTTTCTGGAAAGTTTGGTAGAATTCCCCTGTGAAGCCATCTGGCCCTGGGCATTTATTTGTGGGAAGATTTTTGATGACTGATTGGATCTCTTTGCTTGTGATGGGTTGGTTGAGGTCTTCTATTTCTTCTCTGGTCAGTCTAGGTTGTTCATATGTTTCCAGGAAATTGTCCATTTCTTCTACATTATCCAGTTTGTTGCCATACAGTTGTTCATAATATCCTCTTATAATTTTTTTAATTTCTTCAGGATCTGCAGTTATGTCACCTTTTTCATTCATTATTTTGTTTATATGGGTCTTCTCTCTTTTTGATTTTGTCAGTCTAGCTAGGGGCTTGTCAATCTTGTTGATCTTCTCAAAGAACCAACTTTTGGTGATATTTATCCTCTCTATTGTTTTTTTGTTCTCTATGTCATTTATTTCTGCTTTAATCCTTGTTATTTCTTTTCTTCTACTTGGTTTAGGATTGGTTTGCTGTTCATTTTCTAGCTTCTTCAGTTGATCCATTAGTTCTTTGATTTTGGCTCTTTCTTCCTTTTTAATATATGCGTTTAGTGCTATAAATTTCCCCCTTAGCACTGCTTTTGCTGCATCCCATAGGTTTTGGTATGTTGTGTTCTCATTTTCATTCGTCTCTATATATTTAGCAATTTCTCTTGCTATTTCTTCGTTCACCCACTGATTGTTTAGGAGTGTGTTGTTTAACCTCCAGGTATTTGTGAATTTTCTAAGTCTCTGATGGTTATTGACTTCTAATTGTATTCCATTGTGGTCAGAGAATGTGCTTTGAATAATTTCAATCTTTTTAAATTTATTGAGGCTTGTTTTATGTCCCAGCATATGATCTATTCTGGAGAAAGTTCCGTGAGCACTAGAAAAGTATGTGTATCCTGGTGATTTGGGATGTAATGTCCTGTAGATGTCTGTTAAATCTAATTCATTTATCAGATTGTTTAGGTTTTCAATTTCCTTATTGGTCTTCTGTCTGGTTGATCTATCTATAGGAGAGAGTGATGTGTTGAAGTCTCCCACAATTATTGTGGAAACATCAATTGCTTCCTTTAGTTTTGCCAATGTTTCTCTCATGTATTTTGTGGCACCTTGACTGGGTGCATAGACATTTACGATTGTTATTTCTTCTTGCTGAATTGCCCCTTTTATTAGTATGTAGTGGCCTTCTTTGTCTCTCAAAACATCCCTGCATTTGAAGTCTATTTTATCTGAGATTAATATTGCTACACCTGCTTTCTTTTGGCTGTAGCTTGCATGAAATATTTTTTTCCATCCTTTCACTTTCAATTTCTTTGTGTCCCTGTGTCTAAGATGAGTCTCTTGTATGCAACATATTGATGGTTCATTTTTTTTGATCCATTCTGCGAATCTATATCTTTTAATTGGGGAGTTTAATCCATTTACATTCAACGTTAAAACCGTGAAGGCATTTCTTGAATCGGCCATCTTATCCTTTGGATTATGTTTGCCATATTTTTCCCTCTCTCTATTAATATCCTTTATTGTACCCATACCAAATCTCTTTAGTACTGAACCTTTCTCCAAGTCTCTCTGTCCTGTCTTTGTTTCTCTGTCTGTAGGGCTCCCTTTAGTATCTCCAGTAGGGCAGGTCTCTTGTTAGCAAATTCTCTCAGCATTTCTTTGTCTGTGAAAAATTTAAGCTCTCCCTCAAATTTGAAGGAGAGCTTTGCTGGATAAAGTATTCTTGGCTGGAAATTCCTCTCTCTCAGAATTTTAAATATATCGTGCCATTGCCTTCTCGCCTCCATGGTGGCTGCTGAGTAGTCACTACTTAGTCTTATGCTGTTTCCTTTGTATGTGGTGAATTGCTTTTCTCTTGCTGCTTTCAGAACTTGCTCCTTCTCTTCTATGTTTGACAGTGTGATCAGTATATGTCTCGGAGTGGGTTTTTTTGGATTTATTCTATTTGGAGTTCGCTGAGCATTTATGATTTGTGTATTTATGTTGTTTAGAAGATTTGGGAAGTTTTCCCCAACAATTTCTTTGAATACTCTTCCTAGACCTTTACCCTTTTCTTCCCCTTCTGGGACACCAATGAGTCTTATATTCAGACGCTTCATATTATCTATCATATCCCTGAGGTCCATTTCGAGTTTTTCAATTTTTTTCCCCATTCTTTCTTTTATGCTTTCATTTTCCATTCTGTCCTCTTCCAGGTCACTGATTCGTTGTTCAACTTCCTCTAGTCTTGTACTATGAGTGTCCAGAATCTTTTTAATTTGGTCAACAGTTTCTTTAATTTCCATAAGATCATCCATTTTTTTATTTAGTCTTGCAATGTCTTCTTTATGCTCTTCTAGGGTCTTCTTGATTTCCTTCATATCCCGTACTAGGGTCTCATTGTTCATCTTTAGTTCTTTGAGTAGCTGCTCTAGGTGTGTCTCTTCTGGTCTTTTGATTTGGGTGCTTGGGCTTGGGTTATCCATATCGTCTGGTTTTTTCATATGCTTTATAATTTTCTGTTGTTTTTGGCCTCGTGGCATTTGCTGTCCTTGATAGGGTTCTTTTAGGATTTGTAGACCAGTTGAAGTCCTTATCTCTAATTTATCAGATCTACAGCTTCGTGGAGTACACTTTCTCTAACTAACCAGCAGGTGGCGTCCACGAGCCACCTGTTCTCCACAAGCCAGATCTCCCCTGCTTAGCCTTTTTGGTGAGTGGGGGAGTGAGTCTTGTGGGGCCCAATTGGTGTCCCAAGCTTGCGTGTGTAGTTGGTGTTGCCTGCCCTGTATGTGGGGCGTGTTTCTGGGCAGTCGGGGAGGGGGGGTGGCCCTAACAATCAAATCTCCCTGATGATCCTAGAGTTTTAAAGCTACTGCAATAGTCTAATCCTTCAGTTCAGTCCTGCCACAGTTTGTCTCTGCCACTGACCCACAAGTCTTTGGTATTGGCGTATGGCTCCTGAGACTTGCAAGTGGGCCCCTCTTCCAGGCTGTGCACCCCGGGTCCTCTGTTGAGGGATGACTGTGCTATGTCACAGGTGAGTGCCGTCCCCCCAGGGCAGTTCTGGGCTGCTGGGCTGTGTTGGGAGGCTCCCAGTCTGCTCAAATGATGGCTGAATGGGGCTCTGTTAATTCACACTGCTCCCCCTTCCCAGCTCTGGGACATTCAGCTGAGGTTGCAGGGAAGGCTAATGTCCACGCCCAGTTTTGTGGTGTCTGCCTGTTATTTGAAGCACTTCCGTCACACTGGGTTGTCTGGGGCAGCTCTGGGCTATGGGGCTGGCGATGGGCAGGAGTGTTTCCTGTCCACCAGGATGGTGGCTGTGAGCGGACACCCCCCTTTTCTTGGGAAGTTGTGTTGTTTAGTGAATTTTCTCAGCCACTGGATTATTGCCTTTTGTCTCAGAGCTCTCTTAGTTCTGCTCTTGACTTGACGTGCCCAAATTTCAATTCTTTGAAGCTTTCTGTATTGAGCTTCTTAGAGTAATTGTTTTAGAAAAAGCAAAAAGGATTTAAAAAAAAAAAAAAAAACGGCCCTCCTCAGAGATCTAATGGGTTATTGAAATGCTAATAGACAAAGCAACCAGGGCCATTAAGGAAAGGTGCCCTGGGCAGAGAGATCAGCCTTGCTTCGGGATTTGCATATGCGCCTCAAGGCCTGATCTCCGCCCTTCCCCTTTCTGTGTTCACCAGAACTCCAAAAATCCTCTGCTTTTACTTTGGAGCTTCTCGTGTTGTTTTCCTTCTATGCCCGTCTCCTCTCTGCTGGGCTGGCTGCTCTCAGAGTCTCTGGTGTCTTGCCTCAGTCTATCTATGGTTGGAGTTTGAATCAGTAGAATGAGTTTCCGATGAGAGCAGCCACTGCAATTCTCCCTTCTCCTTCCTGGAGCTGACAGCCCCTCCTCCCCCGGGACTGAGCCTGGCAGGGAGGGGCGCGGGTCCCCTGGCCGCAAAAACTTACAGATTTCGCTGATCTCAGCAGTTCCACGTTTTCATGAGTGTTGTATGAAGTATGCCCAAAGACAGATTGCTCTGTGGTGTCCAGTCCACGCAGTTCCTGGCTTTTTACCTACTTTCCTGGAGGAGTAACTAAAACATACAGCTCACCAGTCTGCCATCTTGCCCCGCCTCAAAATACACGATATTTTATTTAACAATAAAGAGACTTTCAAAATCCATTATTTCCATAAGATTTGGCTTCAAATGAGCTTTACTAAAGATTGAAAATGAATGAAAAAAAATATTTTGAGAATCCATTTTTGTGCCATGTCCCTGATTAACCCCTGAGAGGCAATGTGGATAGATGCAAAGAAGCATAGCAAAGGCTTTGACAACTGAACTGACATTGAAACTGCTCTGTCTTCAGGACAGTTCCTCCTGGAAGGGAGCCAGGCCAGGGAATAAACCTAGAGGGGATGTGACTGTCATGAACCCTTGTTATACCAAGGAATGATGGGCCCAGCCTCCTCTGTTTGGCTGAAATTCTACACAGGCGTTCTTACCCATTCCCTCAAAGGACATGGAAAGGAAACATTCTCATTGATTTGTCATCAACCAAGTGCTTTACCTTAAAGCATGTATTCTTTCGAAAGAAGTTCTCTGTCTCTACCACAGTGATTTTTGGAGCTTGACAGACATCTCTGGTGAAGTTCCCATCTGCAGATCCCACCTCTTGTTAGAACCCTAAGTCCCAAGCATTATTGGGTTTCTCTCCTTCTCCTGGGGTTCTCACCTCTTCAATGGTCTGGCCTACAGCAGTTCCACTCCCAAAATGTCTCCTTGTCCTTTTCTCAATTCTAGTTGTAGTAGTGGTATACTGATGTTCAATGTTCTTTAATTCGTATGAGGATGTTTGCTTTTCTGCATGGTGTGATCTGTCTGCTTCTCGCTCCTTCTGGGGAAAGCAGTGGGTATTATTAAAAGAAGTTTGCTGGCCCTAATGGTGGTGGTGGTGGTTGTAGGCATGCTTCGAGAAGGCAGAGGCCTTGCAGTAGAGTCTGACTTGGTTCACCTTCTCCCTTTTAGGGGTTGAAAAATAGTCTATTTGCATGAGGATGTCCTCATGCCCCAAGTTTTTTCCCAATGGCTTCCAGATATCATCCTCTTTATTTTCTTCTTCTTCCTCCTCTTATTCCCTTTCCTGCTCTTCTTGCTCTTTAGCCAAGTCAAGGCAAGATGGAAGGCATGGCAGCTGAAGCCCTCATCGATCCCATGCTCCACATGCTCCTGAAGGACCTCCAGGCTGGGGAAGACCCGGCAACAGCCCATGCACCTGAAGCCACTGTCCAGGGCCACTAGCCAGTCAGGTGTTTTGGCCCTGGAATCCTCCTCCAGAGCAGGAGGCTCAGCTCTGTCAGCCTCCTGCCTATCCTCTTGGGCCTCCCCCTCCAAGCTGGACTCACTGTCGGTTAAGAGTTCTCTAGTAGGCACATAGGAGTGAGTGACTCCTGTATGGATCTTTTCAGGAAAGGTCATTTCTTCCATTTTTGTCTTCTTTTGGGGGGGCTCCACTCCTTCCTCTGAATCCCCTAAGACAGCTACACCCCTTTTCATTTGGACACACATGTAGTAAATTTTCATGACCCTTTACTTTTTTGTCACATGTGCTGGGGACGTACAGTTCTTTTCGACTCTATGAAATGGAAAGGAGATATATGGAAAGGGGGAGGAAGTCTCCTCTTGCTCCGAGTCCTGAGGTTGAGGCATCTCATAGGGGCCAAGAGAGTGGCCATCCTGATGGAATTGTTGGGTTCCTGGGAAGTAAAATTTCAAACGTAAGAAAACTTGAACACGTGTGACGTCTGTTGGAGTAAAGATGGCCTTGAGAGTGTATCTGTGTGAGTATGTGGAATGGAAGTAAATGTGCATGCAGTGTCTTAGAATTCTGTATATGTTATTTGAGGTGTGTATGTGGTATAGATTTGTGGGAGTGAGTAGTGTGGTATGTCTCATGGAATTATATGGATGTTCCAGTCCTATCCTGTAACTCAATGGTTATTGAGTGTGTGTATGTTCAATCTGTCATGTGAAAGTACATGTGAGTGAGTGCAGGAATGGTGTGTGTTGTTAGACACGAGACTGTTAAGACTTAGAGCACTGGAGTACATGTATATGAACACAGCTCTGTGAAGCTCTATGAAGAACAGAATACTTTGTGAATGAAGCAGCAAGTGGATGATAAATACTGTATACGAAAGTGCACTATTTTCAGAGCAGATGAGTTTTCTAGGGTATGTTCTAGACTGAGGGAATTGAAACAAGTCATCTATATGAAAAGATGTAAGGCATTTATGGGAGTAGGATGTAAAAGGGTGAGTCTGAGGAATGGTGGTTTGAGGGAATGAGGATGTAGGGGTGTACCTGTGTGATACTACTAGGGAATGGGGAGGATAGTTGGAGAGTGAGGGGATGAGTACTTGGGAGAATAAATGAAAGGAAGGAGAAGTCAGGTCATACCTGGTGTGAAGGAGTATAGATGTATAAGTGTGTGTTTGTGGTGATCTGAGGGGGAGGGTTCTGATGAAATTCCCCCACACACATTAGCACTCCCCACTGCCTTACCCCCACAGCTGTGCCAGTGTTCACATGTTGGAATTTTGTGCTCAGTCCTATTCTTGAAGACACACTCTCTATTTTTCCCTCCACATGGGTCTCAGTTCTACTTCCTCTGCCCTGTGGCAGTTTCCCATTTTGAAGGGTAAGTAAAATAATTAGGGGTTGGTCTGAGCAGCTCAGCTGCATCTCGTGATCTTGCATGCAGTGGAGGCACAGGAGAAGTATTCTGAGCCAGAGTAATCCCCTCCTGCTGTCTGAGTCCAGGCTGAGACCATGCCCCATGGCCCAGGCTGCAAAGCATCTTCTTGAAACACCCAGAATTCTGAGGAATTGAATAAAAAACCATCGAGGTGTGATATTTACGGGGTTCTGTGTCCATTCGGGAAAGAAAGACATGCTGAATGGATATTATGTGCCAGACATTGCTACCACCCATGGAACATGCTCTTAAGAGAAAGTAAGGTGACTTTCCCAATCAAAACTTCAAAGTATAAGCAAACAATATCAGTTATTATAGTTGGGTATGTGGTAGATATCTGAGGACTGATATCTTAGGTTTAATTCTGGAGATGTATACAAAATATTGAAGACTTTGAACCATTTCTAAAAAGTTTGCAGTCACCAAAGGTTGGATATTATTATTAGCACAATTTTCCTTATAAGAAATTATGTAAATAGAGGATATGCAGTGGAGGTTTTATGAAGAATCCTGCACAGATATGTAGCTATATAGAGACAAGAAATAGACAAAAGTAGACAGGGAGAAGGAGAGGGAAAGAGATAGAGAGGGATAAGGATAGAGATAGAAGTAGAGGTAAAGATTTTTAGGGATTTCATCAGTAACTGGGCATAGTGCTAGAAGAATTCACATGAAGAATTCACAGACTTGCCCCAAGACTTTCCTTTTCTGGAAATGGGTTTCCACATTTATCTTGGATTTTTAGTCATCCTATTCAGATCCTTTAGAAGCCTCTCCCAGAGGAGACAGGAAAGCCTTGCATAGATTGGTAGGAGAGACCCTGGGCAGTCCTTGAGAGAAGGGGTGATTTTTGTCGGTTGCTAAGCAAACGAGCTGTTTCAACTCAAGGCTGCCATTCCATCCCAGCTTCCCATCCTTAGACCAATCTGTCCCTCACCCCCATACCAGCATGAATGAGCTTGTCTGCAGAAGAGGTACAGGAGAAGTATTCCGAATCTGAATCCTTTTCTGCCACCTGGCTGTGGTCTTGGAACAAACCAGAGGTTCCAGACTGTGGAATTTCTTTAACGAAGTCTGCAAATGCTTGGAAAGAGAAGGAAAATCAGATAAATGGTATTTCTTGCACTCATCAAACATTCAAGGTATATCATGTACAACAATACATATGGGCTTTGCCCTTATGGTCCTATTCAATGTCCCAAAATCTAAATATGTAAAAACATGTATTGGAATAATGTGTCTATGTGGGGCTGGATTACCCATGAGTGGGCCATGTTATTTTGTGCAGTCTATAATAGCTTCAAAATCTTGCCTGGTACCCAATAAGACACACATACTATTTGTTATTACTTTTCTGTTTACCTGAAGAATAAATTTGATATATGCCTGTGGGTAAAGTGTTCTGTTTGTTAGTTGTCAATTTTCATATGGGAAGCCAACTGCTTCTTGGGAGAGTTAGAATTTCTAGGAAAAAATCCACTGACTTTCCATTTCTTGCTCTCAGCTTCCTCCTCTCTCACACTCAACCCTTTGTTCTCGGGCTTCTGCCAGATCTGGAACTCATGAGAACTGCTGGCTCTGAGCTTGAATAAGAGCTTCTGACGGGATCTCTGAGCTTGGCTCCAGTTTGCACCTCCCAACACCAGCCACATCTCCCCTCTCAGGTGCTCACTTGCTCCCTCCAGCACAGCTATCACTTGTCAGGGTCAGTGATGTCATCTTTCTCAGTGTCCCCTGACCACAAAAGACCCTGACTCAGTTTCTTACCTTAACCACTATAGTCATAGCCTCTCTTGGGACCGTCCCAATTTATGAGTTAATTCTAGTATTTTGTTTCGTCCTAGGATAATTTGTTTTTGTTTTTGTTTTTTTAATGAGCTCTACATATACCATAGATTTCAAAATATCATGAAAATCACGTTAGTTGTTCTTAATTCCCTTTCCCTGGGAATTTAATTCACAAGGTTTGGTAAATGAATAGGTAAATTTGATGAAATAAATATGATAAAATAAAACCTCATAAACACATTAAGCCCCTTCCTTTGTTTGGAAATGTCAAGCTCTGTATCCAAAATTTTACTTCTCAAAACAGATTCATCTCTGGGTTGTTGAAGAATGTCTGGTTGGTCACTATGATGTGGGAATGAGGAAATCTCCGTGTGTATGGTATTTGTTTTAAAGAGAGTGTTGTATGTCATGTTTGGTGAGTATAGTCTGATGTGTGCACATGTCTGTATATGTCTTCCATGTTTCTTCAGCTGTTTTATATAGTGAATTTAAGAGTGAGGTAGTCAGTGTATATGAAGGTAGTCTGATTCTGATGTGTTTGGGTGCTATTACAGCATAATTCTGTGTATATGTAGGCAGTATGTTTTCCGCTTATTGTGGGTGATCCATGTATCATGTGTTATTGAAGGACAAGCATATATATATTTGGTATATGAGAGACTGTGAGGCTCTGAGTAATTTTGTGAGATCTGCTGAGATAACAAATGTGTTACAGATGGATTATGCTGCAGACAGATAGGAGGGAGAACATGTGAGCTCCTAGATTGTGGAATTACATGAAATCCATAAGGAATTTGGAACAAAAAAGGAGTTATATGATTGTGTTGGCTTCATGGATTGTCAATATGAAACATGGAATTCTACAGGTGTGAGATTATCTGTGTCAGTTAGAGACTGTGGTAGCAAATGAATGAAGTTGTGCAAAAGCAAATTTGAGGAATGTGTGTGCTGGGAAATGAAGGTGTGAAGGTGTAGTGGGTGGGGATGTTAGTTATGAGTATGGATGGGAATATAAGGCAATGTAGGTGAAGGGATGAGTGTTTATAGAGGTTAACGTGGGAGCAATGGTGCTGAGATTAGTTGGGTGTGATGGAGTGAAGATTTGCATATATTATGAGGGTAGGAGGATGTTGAGAACAAGAGTCTGAGAACTCCTTTCAATGTCTGCCCCTTCCTCAACACATGAAGGGACCTCGGCTGAGGTGCTTTGCCCTCCTGTTGA
Source organism: Choloepus didactylus (assembly GCF_015220235.1). Taxonomy (NCBI): domain Eukaryota; kingdom Metazoa; phylum Chordata; class Mammalia; order Pilosa; family Megalonychidae; genus Choloepus; species Choloepus didactylus. The sequence continues at coordinate 62,137,861 of NC_051319.1, read as the reverse complement.
AGTCAAAAGAGATTCTACTGGTTCCTCCTTAGATGACTCCTATGGGCCCTCTGCCCAGCACCATGAATCCAGACTTTTCTGGAACTTTACAAACTGTCTGAGAGGGTCCTGCCCACCTAGTGGTAGAGCTCAACCTCTCATGTTCAGACTGAGTTAGTCTTCTCCTGTTTCTCTGACAAGTCTTTCATTCCATCAGTCCGCCCTCTTCTCATACCTAGTCCTGTTCTGATATCCTTGCACTCTGGGATACTTGAAATTTTCTGTGAATTCCAAGACTTTGTTTTATAGAGATGCCATGCACATCTCTCAGAGGAAAAAGAGAAGACTTTGGGTTCGTGATACGGCCTGGACATCAGCTTGTTGACAGCCAGTCTCAGCAGGCTCTCACGCCATATTCCCTTTCCCACTCCCCACCCCCACTTTCAGTTCAGACATCTCCAAGTTTTCTTGTTCTTGAAGATGTAGGAGAAATATTCTGATACAGAGAAGCTTTTCCTGATTTTCTGGAGAATGTGAACAGGCTGTGTAGCATCCTTTTGTATCTTCAAGGTTTCTGGTAAATGGAATAAAATTTAAAGAAATATGTCCAATCTTTCACCCATTTAGTAAATCTTGATTGCTTACTATATTCCAGATAGTCATAGAGACTGTAGTCTCTTTCGTGGTTGAAGCTTCAAAATATAAGTATTATTACTTTTTAATTTTGTCCAGGTACATAGTTGATAGCTAGTATGGTGCCTATAGACATTACTTCTAGTGTGTGTGTCTTGGAACAGGGCTCTCACATACAGTGCAGTCAATATAAGACAGAAATTTTAATATTTATTTATTAAATATTAATTTATGTGATTATACATATGTTGTACTTACATTCCGTGGTAGATAATTGTGATATGTAAGTAATGTCCCCCCACCAAGAACTTGTGAATGTACCTCACATGATAAAAAGGACTTTGCAGATATGATTAAGGACCTTGAGATGGGGAGAGTATCCTGGTTATCTGGGTAAGCCATGACTCTAATACAAAGGTCTTTATAAGAGGGAGGAAGAAGTTCAAAGTCAGGAGAAGGAGATGTGAGAATGGAAGCACGAGGTTAGAGTGATGAGACAAAGGTGCTGTGAGCCAAGGAATCCAGAAAGCCCCCAAAAGTTTGGAAAAGCAAGTAATAGATTCTCCCCTGGAGCCTCCAGAGGGAAACAGCTCTGCTAACACCTTGATGCTATTTAGCACCATAAGATTGAAGTTGGATTTCTGGCCTCCAAAATTGCATGACGGTAAATTTGCATTGTTTTCAACTTGTGGTAGCTTGTTACAGCATCAATAGGGAAACAATACGACAGTTAATAACAGGTAAGTAAGTATATTAACCTTAGATATCTCTATATAATCAGTATTGAGCTAGGAGCTTTCCCATGGGTGGCCCTGCTCACCCTAGTGTTCCACTTTCCTGAGTGCAGAGTTGCTTGTTTGAGTCATTGGCTTTGCTTTTTCTTTGAGCAATATAAACAAAGGACTTAGAATGTTTAACTCCCACCCACCAAACTCCCTATCATATATGCTATTGTGAGTCAGTGCTTTAGTCACACCTGTTTTGTTTATCACTTTCAAATTAGTGATTATTTTTGGCTTTTCAGTCATCAAGCTTATTCATGTTCTATCACAGGCTTATCATCTTAGCTCACCATTTCTTCTTGATTATCATGTTTCCATTGTGTTCCGTTTAATTTGTCTGAATAGATTCTTTCTGAGTGTTTTTTACATTTTTTATAGGCTTTACATGAAAAAAATTATTTCCATCCTTGTCCATGTATGATAGACTGTTCTTTATCTCAAGCACACTATTTTATATCGTTGTCTTTAGGATTCTACAGTTGTTGTTTAGAAATTTACTATCTGACAAATCATCATTCTTTTCAAGTTTCTCTATCTTTCTTTCTAGTTGTTTAAAGTCTTTGTTTGTGGAGTTCTGCATTTTTTCAGTGTCATGTATTTAGATGTGGATTTATTTTTGCCTATCTTGTAATAGATTCACTAAGTTTCCTGATTCTGAAGATTTATACGTTTCATCAATTCTGGAAAATTCTGTGCCATTATCTCTTTGGATATTACCTCACATATTGTTTTATGCATCCTACTTTCTACATTTCATCCTGATTAATCTTAAACCTCTTTCATGTTTTCCATCTATTTATCCCTCTGTCTTGTTTAGTAGTTAATTCTTCAGCTATATTCTCCAATTCACTAATTTTCTTTTCATCAGTCTGTAATCTGCTATTTAATCCACTCACCTTTCATAATTTGTAGGACAACATTTTTCATTTCTAAAACTTCTATTTGATTGCTTTCCAAATTGGTTTCCTTTTTTCTTGATAGTGCCTTATTTGTGTGTCTTTTTTATCTTCCATAGTTTTAAATATGCTTATCTACCTTCCATAGAAAGTTGTTCAGTTATCTCCTAAGGAGTTAAAACTTGCTATGCTTTGTGTTTGCAGACTCTACCTTATGGTGGTGAGTGTTTTGTGATTTTTTATTGTGCACTCATCTTCAGCAAGGCATCATATAGAGAATACTCTTCAGCATGGTTGACTGATCACCCAGAACACTTTTATATTTTCTACAGCTAGACATTACTGAACTATTACTAGCCTTAGTTCTATTTTATGTTAATATTTTATTTTTAGGTTTAACTGAAATACATCAATTGTGGAGACCTATACCTATGAATTGTTGCCCACATAAAAGACCTTATTGTTCCTAAAGTATATCCATAGAATTAATCCCACCACATGCACAAAAAAAAAAAAAAAAAAAAAAAAAAAAAAAATGTGTGATGAGTTCCTGTTGGTCCAGAAAGAGACAACTAGACACTGACTGAGATGAAAAAAGAAGAGGATTATGACTAGGCCCAAAGTACACATTTCTATCAGTGGCTGAGCAGAGATGCAGAGCTAGACTTCTGCAGGTATGCTCAGATCCCCACAACATGACCTAACTAGTTTTGGTCCTTCTTTCCTTTTTACCAGCACTGGAGACCATGTGGAAGGATGAGTCACAGGAGAAGTATTCCGATTCAGAGGATGTATCTTTTTCCTCACAGACCATGGTCGTATCCTCCAAATGGTACCCAGATTGTGAAGCATATTTGTATAAATTTGTGATTCCTATAAAATGAAATAAAATTTTTAGAGATATAGGGGGGTGTTGAACCATCTGTCCATTCCACCATAAAATATTCTGAATTTGTCATGTTCTGAGCTCTGAGAGAAGGAATGAATGTTCCTGACCTCATGAGAAATAAATTCTGTATCCTGCTCAAAGCCCCAACACATATGGACATTAAAACTTCAGTGGCCAACAATTTAAATCCTAGGCATGCACCAACCAAATGTGTCTATATAGCATGAGACATGTAATATAATATTCAGAAAAATCACTATTGGTAATAATCCCAGACTATTACTACTAACCAAAATGTACAGCAAAGGATATTCAGTAAAGAAATTAATATATATTCATACAGTAGACTTTATACAGAATTAGAATGAACAAACTACAATTACACATATTTTGGGTGAATTTCAGAAATATAATGATGAGTGAAGCTAGGCACAAAGGATACATTTTGTACTTCTATTTAAATAAAGTTCAAAAATAGGGATAACTAATTTAGTGTTGTTTAAGTAAGAGTAATTATTATTCTTTGGATGTTAGTGACAAACATGGAGCTCAAGGGGGATTCTGAGATCCTAATAATGTTAAGTCTCTTGAGCTGGGTGCTAATTTGTGCTCACTTTGTTAAGAATCATCAAAATGTATGCTTGTGATTTTCACACTTTTCTGTGTACTTTAATATAATGCACATTAAAATAAAAGGTAGGGTAAATTTTATTTATATTTTGGCAGGTGAATAGTAAGGAGAGACTGGGTAGCAAAAATATGCATTCAGAAACATGTATTATTCATCCATTTAACAAATTTTATTTGTGTATCTGATATGTGCCTGGTACTATTTTCTAGGTGTTAAAGATAAAGAAGTAAAAGATAGCCCAAAATACCTACCTCCATGGTGCATACCTTTAATGAAAGGAAACATATAACATAAGTAAATTATCTGGTAGTTAAAAGATGAAAAATAAAAAGAAAAATAAAACAGGGAAGGGGGCTCAGGGCTCAGGTAACGTATCAGAGACAGTGGCCAAGACAAGCCTTACTGAGAAGATGACACTTGAGTAAAACTTGAAGTTGCGGAGAGAATTAGTGTTCTGCAAGCTGGAGAAGAGCAGTCTAGACATAGCAAACAATAGGCGTGAGGAAGAAGTATACCTGGCATGCTTGAATAACAGCAAGACAGCTAGTGTGAATGAAGCAGAATCATCCAAGGCTTAGAGTAGAAGTACAGGAGATGAGAGTTTCTGGGGGACAGAATATGGAGCACCTCAGTGGCCTTAATAACAATTTCGCCTTTTAGTCTATATAAACTTGGGCAATATTGAAGAAACAAGTGGCATGATCTGTCATGTTTGAAAAGCATCATACTAACTTTTATGTTGAAAACAAGGGAAAGACTGGAGGCTATTGCAGAAGTCAAACATGAAATGATGGCAGATTCTACCACCAGCATCATAGCAATGAGGATGATGAGAGATGGAAGAGCTTGCAACATTTATTGAATGATTGGTTTTGTGTGTGAAAAAAAAAAGAAGAATCCAAGATGATTCTAAGATTTCTGGTCTTAGCCATTAGAAGTATTAAGTTGCTAATAACTGAGGTGGAGAAGACTGTGGGAGGAGCAGTCAAGGGTGTAATAAAACAGGAGTTTATATTATAGATGTTAAATTTGAGATGTTAAGGTGAGGATGTTAAATAGACAGCTATATTTTAAAGCTTCAGGTGAAGGTATATGTCAATACTGCAAATATGCCTTTGGATTCTTCAGTATATACATAGCTTTTCAAGACATGAAATAAGATTAGGTCAATAAGGAGGTGTGGAAGAGAGAAAAGATGTTCCTGAATGAAGCCCAGGAAAATAGAATAAAGGCCACAGTGAAGAACAGCTCCAACAAATAATATTTCGGAGGAAATGACAATGAATTAAGAGGAAAACCAAGGTAGTGTGGTTTTCTGGAAGCCAAGTGAATAAGATTTATTTCCTACCTTACATATAAGATGGGGATTTGTTCTAGGATGGTGGACTAGCCATAGTTCCTGCTGAAAACTGGAAAAGTTGAACTTCCCCAAACAATAGCAATTTGAAAAAAGCCACCAAACAGCGAGGGTTTTTCAAGTTCAAGTTCACAGAAAGAAACCAGAGTTGAGAGACAACTTTTGTTCCAGGCTTTCATTTCATAGTATGTTTTGATTCAAAAGTATAGGCAGAGAGACTCAGCTTCCAGAATGGCAGTATGAGGAACTGCAAGTACCTGCTCCCAAATGAAATAACCATAACTGGAGAAAAATATTTAAAACATCCATTTTAAAGTCTGGAAATTATATTAGGGCATACAGAAAATGAATATTTACTCAGGAAATTTTACTTAGTCTCAGTAAGAGCAGTGAGAGTATGTGATGCTTGAGTATGTGACACCTGAGCCACGACCCACCCTTTACTTAGCCTAATGGAAGCTCCGGTCCAGGCTGCATATCCCTAGTTCCCAGTCAGGACTACAGCATTTCTCTGCAAGGGGCAGACTGACAGCAATTTCTCATTCTTTCCATGATCTACTAGCTAAATTCCAGTCAAGTGCAACAGAGATGTTGTAGGCTCTGATTCTTAACCCAACCCTGACATGTAGGGTAAAGCCAGAACAAGAATACTAGGGCCCTGACTGCCAATGTCCAAGCTTACTCTTAGAGCAGAAGATCCATACCAGGAGAGGCAAGCTGAGAAGAACAGAGATTACCATCCCTACTGTCCAGTAGTAGAGATGCAACATAAGAAGACAGAATTCTGAAGCTCTCCCCAAAAGAACTGATTTTTTTTTTTTTTTTGGAAAGTAGTATAACAAAGTGTAAGCTGAAGGCCCTTCCTGAAAACAATGGAGATTTTGGTGGTAAACAATTAGGAGTAGGCTGGTAGCTCCATGAGAGTAATAAGCTAAAGTGTAGGAGGGCAGCTAATTTACCAGAGAGAAACAAATAAAGAGCGAGCTAGAGACCTCCTGGAGTGAGAACAAACCTGAAATACTGGTGTCAAAAACTATCCCTGAAAATGAACTTGAATTAATTTGGATCAGACTGTGAAGCAAACTTATGCCCTAGAGAATTGTCAAAAACAATGGAGTAATCAGGCAGCAATTACTGGAGCATAACAGTTGAGTGTGATACTTTAAGTTTGGGCAAGTCACTTAACAGAGATATCAGGGAAAAGACAGTTAAAAGGAGTCCAGCTAAAACCACGGTCATGCCAGGTTGACTATGCCTTCTGAATAGTTACATCAAAGACTTCTCACTACAGGGGAAATAGACTTCACAAAAGTATTCCAGCCAAAGGACTAAAAAGCAAGCAAACAGGAACCATAATATGTGGGGAGGGATAAGTACTGAATTGATACAATATATGTTCTAAAATGTCCACTTTTAAACAAACACTGAATTGATACAATATATGCTCTAAAATGTCCACTTTTAAACAAACAAACAAACAAAAATATGAGACATGCAAAGAAATAGGAATGTGGGACCCATATGCAGGAAAAAGGAGCTAACAGAAACTGCTGCGAGAGGGACCAGATGTCAGGCTTAAGGAACAAAGTTTTTAAAACAGTCATTATGAATATGTTAAAGGGGTGGGATGATAGGAGACCATGCTTAAAGAGGTAAAGTAAGGTATGATGACAATGTCTTATCAAGTAGAAAATATCAATAAAAATATGAAAATTTTAGACAAAAGAAAGCAGAAATTTTGGAGTTGAAATGTACAAAAACAAAAATGAAAATTCACTAGGGGGACTCAGTAGTATAAAAGAATTGGTAGAAGAAAGAATCAGTGAACTGGTAGATTGGCAAATATTATTCTATTCAAAGAACAGTGAGAAAAAAGAATAAAGATAATTGAAGAAAGCTTCAGAGAAATGTGACCCATCATTAAGCTCACCAGTATATATGCAATGGTAACACCAGAAGGAAAGGAAAGAAAAGATTAGAAAAATATTTTTGGAGAAAATGATTGTGAAAACTTCCCAAATTTGAGGAAAAGCATTAATCCACATATGGGTTATATGTATATATCCTATTCTAGAATATACCCTATTCTATATGGTAATAGAAACTATGCATACAAGAAGCTCAACAAACTCTGAGTAAGATAAGCAAAAAGAGATTCCCAACTATACATATCATTAAAAAAATATTTAAAGGCAAAGACAAAGATAAAATCTTAAAAGCAGCAAGAGAAAAATGACTCCATGCACAGAGTAACAAATGACTTCTCATCAGAAACAATGAAGGCAGAATGTAGTGGGATCAAGTATTTAAAGTGCTGAATGAAATGGGGAAAAAAAAGAAACCTCTCAACCAAGAATATTATATCCAGAAAAACTACCTTTCAAAAGATACTGGAAAATAAGAGCAAACTAAACATTAAACAAGCAGAGGGAAAGAAATAATAAAGTTTAGAGCAGAAATCAATGAAATATAGAATAGAAAATTAAAGAAAATCACTGAAAACAAAGATAGATCTTTGAAAAGATCAACAAAACTGGCAAACTTTTAGCTAATCTGACTAAGAAAAAGAGAAGACTCAAATTACTATACTTAAAAAAGACATTATTGCCAACCTTACAGAAATAACAAGTATTATAAGCAAATGCTATGAGAAACTATGTAACAAATTAGATAATTTACATGAAATGGACAAATTCAAGAAAGGCACAATTACCAAAACTTGAACCAAGAAATAATAGAAAATCTAAATAGTCCTGTAAGAAAATGAAGAGGTTGAGTTAGTAATTCAAAAACCTTCCAACAAAGAAAAGCCCAAGCCTTGATGGCTTCACTTCTGAATGCTATCATTTATTTAAATAAGAGTACCAATTCTTCACAAAAGCTTCCAAAAATAGAAAAGGAAACACTTCCCTCCTCATTCTGGTAGGTCATTATTACCCTAACAAAACCAGACAAAGAAAAGAAAATGACAGATCAATATCTCTTCTAATTATGGACACAAATATTCTTAACAAATAATGGAAGCTTATTCCTGCAACACATAAGCAGAATTATACCACATGCATATTTGGGATTTACCTCAGGAATCTAAGTTTGGTTAACATCTGAAAATTGATCAATGCAACTCACCATATCAATAGGATAAAGGACAAAAACTTATGAACATTTAAATAGATGCAGAAAGCTTTTGACAGAATCCAACATCCTTCATGATAAATAACCAAAACCTAAGACAAGAAGGGAGGGTCCTCAAACTGATAAAAGGAATCTATGAAATACTTACTGCCAACATCTTAATGGTGAAAGACTCCCTTGAAGATAAGGAACAAGACCAAGATGTTTTCACTCACCGCTTCTATACAACACTGTACTTAACAGCTTCTAACCAGGGCAATTAGGCACTAAAGTGAAATAAAAGACATCCAGATTTGAAAAGAAGGAGTAAAAGTAGAGGACAAGAGGCTGAAAAACTGAACAGAGATTTTGGAAGACTCATGGAGCTGTGGGAACAAAAACTATAGTTTAGGATTCAGAGAAAAATGAAAGTAAATCAAAACATTTCTTTTAGTCCCTCACTGAAATAAACAGTAAAATATTCAGGCAGAAAGAAAATAATATACGGAAGCCCAGAAGGGCAGAAATGCAAGAAGAAATGAAAATCAAGGAAAATATAAGTATCTGAACAAATTTAAATTAAAAGTTATTGAAAAAAAGTGTCATAACATTATATATATGATTATGCATATATATATATATATAAGCTTATACATATATAAGATTAAAATACACATTAGTAATGGCATAATTTCAGGAAGGGAGTAAATAAATGTGCACCCTTGTAATATCTCAGGTGGGATAAGGGTAGAAGAATGCATTTTCTTTTCTCGTTTTCTTATGTCATATGTACTAAAAATATTTAGTGGTGAATGTTGTAATATCAATTTATTTTCAAGTTATTATCATACAGATAGGCAAAATTTTTAAAATTTTTGTATCAAGGTGAGAAGTGAATGATATATGCATACTTGTTGCATCATCCCTTGAATTTTTCTGTAGATTTTAAATTTTGCAGAATAAAATATTAGGAAAAGAGAGAAAATAAGAGAATAGAATCTGGAGATGCTGCTTACTGACTGCTCTTTTGAGGGGTTTACCTATATAATGAAGTAGAAAATGGAGAAATAAGAATGTGTGTATAATTTATCATTATTTGAGCATTTGGATGCATGTGGAGGACTATAAGGAAATAAGAGAAAATTATATGGATTGCAGGGTGGAACTGTGTAGGAACAAGTATGAGAACGTTGGCTATGACAATATATGGATGTGATGGGGTGAAGGTTCATTTTTCTATGTGAATATGAGAAGCTTTGGAAGCCTAAGCTCGAGCATGTCTTACAAAATCTCTCAGTGCCCCTCTCTCATACCACCATGCCCACTTTAGTTACACTAGAGTCCTGTGCAAAAACATGGTTTCTATTCTTAAAAGCAAAGACAGAGGCAAGTTGTTTCCTCTCTGTGAGTCTTGAACTGGGTGTCTCTGTATTGCACCTCAAGTCCAGGTTCTAGAGGATCCTTCTACCTCAGGCCTGTCCTAAGATGTCAGTGCTTTCACCTCTATCTGGTCACACAACATACACTCTCCTAGATCATATTGATTTACTCTTCTCTTGTTTCCCTGATAAAATTCTCATCCCCTTGGGTCCCTTTTCTACCGTTTCCTCAAACAGAAACTTGGTCTCCACTGGTTTTCTGGAACTTCCTTTGGAATATATTGCTTCTACTGCTGATCTGCTGAGCATTTACTGGACAAGACAGAGAAGCAGTTTTATTCTCTTCTTGATGGCCAGAACCACTCAGTTTATTTCTGGCTATGGTTAGAGCCCACCTTCCCTTCTGCATCTCTTGGATAGTCCCTCCTTACCAGTACCAATGAGCTTATCTTCAGCTGAGATGCAGGAGAAGTATTCCGAGGAGGAGGAAGAAGTCTCCTTTGCTTTCTTGCCTTGGGTTGTGGCCTTCCCTTTGGGTCTACACTGCCGACCATATTTTAAATTCAACTTTCCTGGAAAATTAAAAAAAAGTAATAGAGATGTGGGTCTTGTTTGGTGTTTATGTGCACATTTTCATCCATTAAACAATTACTGAACGTTTACTTTGCGGCACATCCAGTTAACACATAGGGCTTCCATGTCTATAGACAGAATAGTCTGGTTCGTATCACTGAAAGTTTTAAGTGCAGAATAATATTTGTTGTGTCAATATATGTCACAGATGAATGGATTTGCACACTGTATGTTCTTTATAAGTCAAACGGTCTCCTTTCACCCTGGGTACACTTGTAGTCTAGGTTCTATTTATCAGCCTCCCTACTAGTTAGTTCTGAATATGTGAATAAGTTTTCTGCAATGTAAAATGAGTGCAAGTGACATCTGCCACTTCTAGACATAACTATAAAAACCTTCTGTGTCCCTGTATGCTTTTTCCTTTTCTGGCTGACTGGGATGGTGACAACCCAGAGTGACTTTGAAAGCTGCATGTCGATGATCACAAAGTCTCCATCAGCTTGAGACTTACGGAGGAGACTGCCCTTTAACCTAAACATATACCCTGAATTGTTACATAAGCAAGAAATAGATTTGTGCATTAGTTACTACAGCCTCATCTACTGTAACTGGTGAAGGAGGGTTGTGATGTGTTTTGAGAAGCAAAGAATTGCACTGGTATATTTTAAGTGGGCAATTATGTTAGGTACTAATACTTACTTCCACCAGACTTATTTATGAGCTTATACGTGGTTATGTGTGAAGAGGTAGATAGGCTTTGTGTGTCTCATAGTCAACATTCAATAGAACTTTGTATGTGCACAAATTTTATTGATTGAAGATATAGGTATGAATGAAGCAGAATCATCCAAGGCTTAGAGTAGAAGTACAGGAGATGAGAGTTTCTGGGGGACAGAATATGGAGCACCTCAGTGGCCTTAATAACAATTTCGCCTTTTAGTCTATATAAACTTGGGCAATATTGAAGAAACAAGTGGCATGATCTGTCATGTTTGAAAAGCATCATACTAACTTTTATGTTGAAAACAAGGGAAAGACTGGAGGCTATTGCAGAAGTCAAACATGAAATGATGGCAGATTCTACCACCAGCATCATAGCAATGAGGATGATGAGAGATGGAAGAGCTTGCAACATTTATTGAATGATTGGTTTTGTGTGTGAAAAAAAAAGAAGAATCCAAGATGATTCTAAGATTTCTGGTCTTAGCCATTAGAAGTATTAAGTTGCTAATAACTGAGGTGGAGAAGACTGTGGGAGGAGCAGTCAAGGGTGTAATAAAACAGGAGTTTATATTATAGATGTTAAATTTGAGATGTTAAGGTGAGGATGTTAAATAGACAGCTATATTTTAAAGCTTCAGGTGAAGGTATATGTCAATACTGCAAATATGCCTTTGGATTCTTCAGTATATACATAGCTTTTCAAGACATGAAATAAGATTAGGTCAATAAGGAGGTGTGGAAGAGAGAAAAGATGTTCCTGAATGAAGCCCAGGAAAATAGAATAAAGGCCACAGTGAAGAACAGCTCCAACAAATAATATTTCGGAGGAAATGACAATGAATTAAGAGGAAAACCAAGGTAGTGTGGTTTTCTGGAAGCCAAGTGAATAGATTTATTTCCTACCTTACATATAAGATGGGGATTTGTTCTAGGATGGTGGACTAGCCATAGTTCCTGCTGAAAACTGGAAAAGTTGAACTTCCCCAAACAATAGCAATTTGAAAAAAGCCACCAAACAGCGAGGGTTTTTCAAGTTCAAGTTCACAGAAAGAAACCAGAGTTGAGAGACAACTTTTGTTCCAGGCTTTCATTTCATAGTATGTTTTGATTCAAAAGTATAGGCAGAGAGACTCAGCTTCCAGAATGGCAGTATGAGGAACTGCAAGTACCTGCTCCCAAATGAAATAACCATAACTGGAGAAAAATATTTAAAACATCCATTTTAAAGTCTGGAAATTATATTAGGGCATACAGAAAATGAATATTTACTCAGGAAATTTTACTTAGTCTCAGTAAGAGCAGTGAGAGTATGTGATGCTTGAGTATGTGACACCTGAGCCACGACCCACCCTTTACTTAGCCTAATGGAAGCTCCGGTCCAGGCTGCATATCCCTAGTTCCCAGTCAGGACTACAGCATTTCTCTGCAAGGGGCAGACTGACAGCAATTTCTCATTCTTTCCATGATCTACTAGCTAAATTCCAGTCAAGTGCAACAGAGATGTTGTAGGCTCTGATTCTTAACCCAACCCTGACATGTAGGGTAAAGCCAGAACAAGAATACTAGGGCCCTGACTGCCAATGTCCAAGCTTACTCTTAGAGCAGAAGATCCATACCAGGAGAGGCAAGCTGAGAAGAACAGAGATTACCATCCCTACTGTCCAGTAGTAGAGATGCAACATAAGAAGACAGAATTCTGAAGCTCTCCCCAAAAGAACTGATTTTTTTTTTTTTTTTGGAAAGTAGTATAACAAAGTGTAAGCTGAAGGCCCTTCCTGAAAACAATGGAGATTTTGGTGGTAAACAATTAGGAGTAGGCTGGTAGCTCCATGAGAGTAATAAGCTAAAGTGTAGGAGGGCAGCTAATTTACCAGAGAGAAACAAATAAAGAGCGAGCTAGAGACCTCCTGGAGTGAGAACAAACCTGAAATACTGGTGTCAAAAACTATCCCTGAAAATGAACTTGAATTAATTTGGATCAGACTGTGAAGCAAACTTATGCCCTAGAGAATTGTCAAAAACAATGGAGTAATCAGGCAGCAATTACTGGAGCATAACAGTTGAGTGTGATACTTTAAGTTTGGGCAAGTCACTTAACAGAGATATCAGGGAAAAGACAGTTAAAAGGAGTCCAGCTAAAACCACGGTCATGCCAGGTTGACTATGCCTTCTGAATAGTTACATCAAAGACTTCTCACTACAGGGGAAATAGACTTCACAAAAGTATTCCAGCCAAAGGACTAAAAAGCAAGCAAACAGGAACCATAATATGTGGGGAGGGATAAGTACTGAATTGATACAATATATGTTCTAAAATGTCCACTTTTAAACAAACACTGAATTGATACAATATATGCTCTAAAATGTCCACTTTTAAACAAACAAACAAACAAAAATATGAGACATGCAAAGAAATAGGAATGTGGGACCCATATGCAGGAAAAAGGAGCTAACAGAAACTGCTGCGAGAGGGACCAGATGTCAGGCTTAAGGAACAAAGTTTTTAAAACAGTCATTATGAATATGTTAAAGGGGTGGGATGATAGGAGACCATGCTTAAAGAGGTAAAGTAAGGTATGATGACAATGTCTTATCAAGTAGAAAATATCAATAAAAATATGAAAATTTTAGACAAAAGAAAGCAGAAATTTTGGAGTTGAAATGTACAAAAACAAAAATGAAAATTCACTAGGGGGACTCAGTAGTATAAAGAATTGGTAGAAGAAAGAATCAGTGAACTGGTAGATTGGCAAATATTATTCTATTCAAAGAACAGTGAGAAAAAAGAATAAAGATAATTGAAGAAAGCTTCAGAGAAATGTGACCCATCATTAAGCTCACCAGTATATATGCAATGGTAACACCAGAAGGAAAGGAAAGAAAAGATTAGAAAAATATTTTTGGAGAAAATGATTGTGAAAACTTCCCAAATTTGAGGAAAAGCATTAATCCACATATGGGTTATATGTATATATCCTATTCTAGAATATACCCTATTCTATATGGTAATAGAAACTATGCATACAAGAAGCTCAACAAACTCTGAGTAAGATAAGCAAAAAGAGATTCCCAACTATACATATCATTAAAAAAATATTTAAAGGCAAAGACAAAGATAAAATCTTAAAAGCAGCAAGAGAAAAATGACTCCATGCACAGAGTAACAAATGACTTCTCATCAGAAACAATGAAGGCAGAATGTAGTGGGATCAAGTATTTAAAGTGCTGAATGAAATGGGGAAAAAAAAGAAACCTCTCAACCAAGAATATTATATCCAGAAAAACTACCTTTCAAAAGATACTGGAAAATAAGAGCAAACTAAACATTAAACAAGCAGAGGGAAAGAAATAATAAAGTTTAGAGCAGAAATCAATGAAATATAGAATAGAAAATTAAAGAAAATCACTGAAAACAAAGATAGATCTTTGAAAAGATCAACAAAACTGGCAAACTTTTAGCTAATCTGACTAAGAAAAAGAGAAGACTCAAATTACTATACTTAAAAAAGACATTATTGCCAACCTTACAGAAATAACAAGTATTATAAGCAAATGCTATGAGAAACTATGTAACAAATTAGATAATTTACATGAAATGGACAAATTCAAGAAAGGCACAATTACCAAAACTTGAACCAAGAAATAATAGAAAATCTAAATAGTCCTGTAAGAAAATGAAGAGGTTGAGTTAGTAATTCAAAAACCTTCCAACAAAGAAAAGCCCAAGCCTTGATGGCTTCACTTCTGAATGCTATCATTTATTTAAATAAGAGTACCAATTCTTCACAAAAGCTTCCAAAAATAGAAAAGGAAACACTTCCCTCCTCATTCTGGTAGGTCATTATTACCCTAACAAAACCAGACAAAGAAAAGAAAATGACAGATCAATATCTCTTCTAATTATGGACACAAATATTCTTAACAAAATAATGGAAGCTTATTCCTGCAACACATAAGCAGAATTATACCACATGCATATTTGGGATTTACCTCAGGAATCTAAGTTTGGTTAACATCTGAAAATTGATCAATGCAACTCACCATATCAATAGGATAAAGGACAAAACTTATGAACATTTAAATAGATGCAGAAAGCTTTTGACAGAATCCAACATCCTTCATGATAAATAACCAAAACCTAAGACAAGAAGGGAGGGTCCTCAAACTGATAAAAGGAATCTATGAAATACTTACTGCCAACATCTTAATGGTGAAAGACTCCCTTGAAGATAAGGAACAAGACCAAGATGTTTTCACTCACCGCTTCTATACAACACTGTACTTAACAGCTTCTAACCAGGGCAATTAGGCACTAAAGTGAAATAAAAGACATCCAGATTTGAAAAGAAGGAGTAAAAGTAGAGGACAAGAGGCTGAAAAACTGAACAGAGATTTTGGAAGACTCATGGAGCTGTGGGAACAAAAACTATAGTTTAGGATTCAGAGAAAAATGAAAGTAAATCAAAACATTTCTTTTAGTCCCTCACTGAAATAAACAGTAAAATATTCAGGCAGAAAGAAAATAATATACGGAAGCCCAGAAGGGCAGAAATGCAAGAAGAAAATGAAAATCAAGGAAAATATAAGTATCTGAACAAATTTAAATTAAAAGTTATTGAAAAAAAGTGTCATAACATTATATATATGATTATGCATATATATATATATATAAGCTTATACATATATAAGATTAAAATACACATTAGTAATGGCATAATTTCAGGAAGGGAGTAAATAAATGTGCACCCTTGTAATATCTCAGGTGGGATAAGGGTAGAAGAATGCATTTTCTTTTCTCGTTTTCTTATGTCATATGTACTAAAAATATTTAGTGGTGAATGTTGTAATATCAATTTATTTTCAAGTTATTATCATACAGATAGGCAAAATTTTTAAAATTTTTGTATCAAGGTGAGAAGTGAATGATATATGCATACTTGTTGCATCATCCCTTGAATTTTTCTGTAGATTTTAAATTTTGCAGAATAAAATATTAGGAAAAGAGAGAAAATAAGAGAATAGAATCTGGAGATGCTGCTTACTGACTGCTCTTTTGAGGGGTTTACCTATATAATGAAGTAGAAAATGGAGAAATAAGAATGTGTGTATAATTTATCATTATTTGAGCATTTGGATGCATGTGGAGGACTATAAGGAAATAAGAGAAAATTATATGGATTGCAGGGTGGAACTGTGTAGGAACAAGTATGAGAACGTTGGCTATGACAATATATGGATGTGATGGGGTGAAGGTTCATTTTTCTATGTGAATATGAGAAGCTTTGGAAGCCTAAGCTCGAGCATGTCTTACAAAATCTCTCAGTGCCCCTCTCTCATACCACCATGCCCACTTTAGTTACACTAGAGTCCTGTGCAAAAACATGGTTTCTATTCTTAAAAGCAAAGACAGAGGCAAGTTGTTTCCTCTCTGTGAGTCTTGAACTGGGTGTCTCTGTATTGCACCTCAAGTCCAGGTTCTAGAGGATCCTTCTACCTCAGGCCTGTCCTAAGATGTCAGTGCTTTCACCTCTATCTGGTCACACAACATACACTCTCCTAGATCATATTGATTTACTCTTCTCTTGTTTCCCTGATAAAATTCTCATCCCCTTGGGTCCCTTTTCTACCGTTTCCTCAAACAGAAACTTGGTCTCCACTGGTTTTCTGGAACTTCCTTTGGAATATATTGCTTCTACTGCTGATCTGCTGAGCATTTACTGGACAAGACAGAGAAGCAGTTTTATTCTCTTCTTGATGGCCAGAACCACTCAGTTTATTTCTGGCTATGGTTAGAGCCCACCTTCCCTTCTGCATCTCTTGGATAGTCCCTCCTTACCAGTACCAATGAGCTTATCTTCAGCTGAGATGCAGGAGAAGTATTCCGAGGAGGAGGAAGAAGTCTCCTTTGCTTTCTTGCCTTGGGTTGTGGCCTTCCCTTTGGGTCTACACTGCCGACCATATTTTAAATTCAACTTTCCTGGAAAATTAAAAAAAAGTAATAGAGATGTGGGTCTTGTTTGGTGTTTATGTGCACATTTTCATCCATTAAACAATTACTGAACGTTTACTTTGCGGCACATCCAGTTAACACATAGGGCTTCCATGTCTATAGACAGAATAGTCTGGTTCGTATCACTGAAAGTTTTAAGTGCAGAATAATATTTGTTGTGTCAATATATGTCACAGATGAATGGATTTGCACACTGTATGTTCTTTATAAGTCAAACGGTCTCCTTTCACCCTGGGTACACTTGTAGTCTAGGTTCTATTTATCAGCCTCCCTACTAGTTAGTTCTGAATATGTGAATAAGTTTTCTGCAATGTAAAATGAGTGCAAGTGACATCTGCCACTTCTAGACATAACTATAAAAACCTTCTGTGTCCCTGTATGCTTTTTCCTTTTCTGGCTGACTGGGATGGTGACAACCCAGAGTGACTTTGAAAGCTGCATGTCGATGATCACAAAGTCTCCATCAGCTTGAGACTTACGGAGGAGACTGCCCTTTAACCTAAACATATACCCTGAATTGTTACATAAGCAAGAAATAGATTTGTGCATTAGTTACTACAGCCTCATCTACTGTAACTGGTGAAGGAGGGTTGTGATGTGTTTTGAGAAGCAAAGAATTGCACTGGTATATTTTAAGTGGGCAATTATGTTAGGTACTAATACTTACTTCCACCAGACTTATTTATGAGCTTATACGTGGTTATGTGTGAAGAGGTAGATAGGCTTTGTGTGTCTCATAGTCAACATTCAATAGAACTTTGTATGTGCACAAATTTTATTGATTGAAGATATAGGTATGAATGAAGCAGAATCATCCAAGGCTTAGAGTAGAAGTACAGGAGATGAGAGTTTCTGGGGGACAGAATATGGAGCACCTCAGTGGCCTTAATAACAATTTCGCCTTTTAGTCTATATAAACTTGGGCAATATTGAAGAAACAAGTGGCATGATCTGTCATGTTTGAAAAGCATCATACTAACTTTTATGTTGAAAACAAGGGAAAGACTGGAGGCTATTGCAGAAGTCAAACATGAAATGATGGCAGATTCTACCACCAGCATCATAGCAATGAGGATGATGAGAGATGGAAGAGCTTGCAACATTTATTGAATGATTGGTTTTGTGTGTGAAAAAAAAAAGAAGAATCCAAGATGATTCTAAGATTTCTGGTCTTAGCCATTAGAAGTATTAAGTTGCTAATAACTGAGGTGGAGAAGACTGTGGGAGGAGCAGTCAAGGGTGTAATAAAACAGGAGTTTATATTATAGATGTTAAATTTGAGATGTTAAGGTGAGGATGTTAAATAGACAGCTATATTTTAAAGCTTCAGGTGAAGGTATATGTCAATACTGCAAATATGCCTTTGGATTCTTCAGTATATACATAGCTTTTCAAGACATGAAATAAGATTAGGTCAATAAGGAGGTGTGGAAGAGAGAAAAGATGTTCCTGAATGAAGCCCAGGAAAATAGAATAAAGGCCACAGTGAAGAACAGCTCCAACAAATAATATTTCGGAGGAAATGACAATGAATTAAGAGGAAAACCAAGGTAGTGTGGTTTTCTGGAAGCCAAGTGAATAAGATTTATTTCCTACCTTACATATAAGATGGGGATTTGTTCTAGGATGGTGGACTAGCCATAGTTCCTGCTGAAAACTGGAAAAGTTGAACTTCCCCAAACAATAGCAATTTGAAAAAAGCCACCAAACAGCGAGGGTTTTTCAAGTTCAAGTTCACAGAAAGAAACCAGAGTTGAGAGACAACTTTTGTTCCAGGCTTTCATTTCATAGTATGTTTTGATTCAAAAGTATAGGCAGAGAGACTCAGCTTCCAGAATGGCAGTATGAGGAACTGCAAGTACCTGCTCCCAAATGAAATAACCATAACTGGAGAAAAATATTTAAAACATCCATTTTAAAGTCTGGAAATTATATTAGGGCATACAGAAAATGAATATTTACTCAGGAAATTTTACTTAGTCTCAGTAAGAGCAGTGAGAGTATGTGATGCTTGAGTATGTGACACCTGAGCCACGACCCACCCTTTACTTAGCCTAATGGAAGCTCCGGTCCAGGCTGCATATCCCTAGTTCCCAGTCAGGACTACAGCATTTCTCTGCAAGGGGCAGACTGACAGCAATTTCTCATTCTTTCCATGATCTACTAGCTAAATTCCAGTCAAGTGCAACAGAGATGTTGTAGGCTCTGATTCTTAACCCAACCCTGACATGTAGGGTAAAGCCAGAACAAGAATACTAGGGCCCTGACTGCCAATGTCCAAGCTTACTCTTAGAGCAGAAGATCCATACCAGGAGAGGCAAGCTGAGAAGAACAGAGATTACCATCCCTACTGTCCAGTAGTAGAGATGCAACATAAGAAGACAGAATTCTGAAGCTCTCCCCAAAAGAACTGATTTTTTTTTTTTTTTTGGAAAGTAGTATAACAAAGTGTAAGCTGAAGGCCCTTCCTGAAAACAATGGAGATTTTGGTGGTAAACAATTAGGAGTAGGCTGGTAGCTCCATGAGAGTAATAAGCTAAAGTGTAGGAGGGCAGCTAATTTACCAGAGAGAAACAAATAAAGAGCGAGCTAGAGACCTCCTGGAGTGAGAACAAACCTGAAATACTGGTGTCAAAAACTATCCCTGAAAATGAACTTGAATTAATTTGGATCAGACTGTGAAGCAAACTTATGCCCTAGAGAATTGTCAAAAACAATGGAGTAATCAGGCAGCAATTACTGGAGCATAACAGTTGAGTGTGATACTTTAAGTTTGGGCAAGTCACTTAACAGAGATATCAGGGAAAAGACAGTTAAAAGGAGTCCAGCTAAAACCACGGTCATGCCAGGTTGACTATGCCTTCTGAATAGTTACATCAAAGACTTCTCACTACAGGGGAAATAGACTTCACAAAAGTATTCCAGCCAAAGGACTAAAAAGCAAGCAAACAGGAACCATAATATGTGGGGAGGGATAAGTACTGAATTGATACAATATATGTTCTAAAATGTCCACTTTTAAACAAACACTGAATTGATACAATATATGCTCTAAAATGTCCACTTTTAAACAAACAAACAAACAAAAATATGAGACATGCAAAGAAATAGGAATGTGGGACCCATATGCAGGAAAAAGGAGCTAACAGAAACTGCTGCGAGAGGGACCAGATGTCAGGCTTAAGGAACAAAGTTTTTAAAACAGTCATTATGAATATGTTAAAGGGGTGGGATGATAGGAGACCATGCTTAAAGAGGTAAAGTAAGGTATGATGACAATGTCTTATCAAGTAGAAAATATCAATAAAAATATGAAAATTTTAGACAAAAGAAAGCAGAAATTTTGGAGTTGAAATGTACAAAAACAAAAATGAAAATTCACTAGGGGGACTCAGTAGTATAAAAGAATTGGTAGAAGAAAGAATCAGTGAACTGGTAGATTGGCAAATATTATTCTATTCAAAGAACAGTGAGAAAAAAGAATAAAGATAATTGAAGAAAGCTTCAGAGAAATGTGACCCATCATTAAGCTCACCAGTATATATGCAATGGTAACACCAGAAGGAAAGGAAAGAAAAGATTAGAAAAATATTTTTGGAGAAAATGATTGTGAAAACTTCCCAAATTTGAGGAAAAGCATTAATCCACATATGGGTTATATGTATATATCCTATTCTAGAATATACCCTATTCTATATGGTAATAGAAACTATGCATACAAGAAGCTCAACAAACTCTGAGTAAGATAAGCAAAAAGAGATTCCCAACTATACATATCATTAAAAAAATATTTAAAGGCAAAGACAAAGATAAAATCTTAAAAGCAGCAAGAGAAAAATGACTCCATGCACAGAGTAACAAATGACTTCTCATCAGAAACAATGAAGGCAGAATGTAGTGGGATCAAGTATTTAAAGTGCTGAATGAAATGGGGAAAAAAAAGAAACCTCTCAACCAAGAATATTATATCCAGAAAAACTACCTTTCAAAAGATACTGGAAAATAAGAGCAAACTAAACATTAAACAAGCAGAGGGAAAGAAATAATAAAGTTTAGAGCAGAAATCAATGAAATATAGAATAGAAAATTAAAGAAAATCACTGAAAACAAAGATAGATCTTTGAAAAGATCAACAAAACTGGCAAACTTTTAGCTAATCTGACTAAGAAAAAGAGAAGACTCAAATTACTATACTTAAAAAAGACATTATTGCCAACCTTACAGAAATAACAAGTATTATAAGCAAATGCTATGAGAAACTATGTAACAAATTAGATAATTTACATGAAATGGACAAATTCAAGAAAGGCACAATTACCAAAACTTGAACCAAGAAATAATAGAAAATCTAAATAGTCCTGTAAGAAAATGAAGAGGTTGAGTTAGTAATTCAAAAACCTTCCAACAAAGAAAAGCCCAAGCCTTGATGGCTTCACTTCTGAATGCTATCATTTATTTAAATAAGAGTACCAATTCTTCACAAAAGCTTCCAAAAATAGAAAAGGAAACACTTCCCTCCTCATTCTGGTAGGTCATTATTACCCTAACAAAACCAGACAAAGAAAAGAAAATGACAGATCAATATCTCTTCTAATTATGGACACAAATATTCTTAACAAAATAATGGAAGCTTATTCCTGCAACACATAAGCAGAATTATACCACATGCATATTTGGGATTTACCTCAGGAATCTAAGTTAGGTTAACATCTGAAAATTGATCAATGCAACTCACCATATCAATAGGATAAAGGACAAAAACTTATGAACATTTAAATAGATGCAGAAAGCTTTTGACAGAATCCAACATCCTTCATGATAAATAACCAAAACCTAAGACAAGAAGGGAGGGTCCTCAAACTGATAAAAGGAATCTATGAAATACTTACTGCCAACATCTTAATGGTGAAAGACTCCCTTGAAGATAAGGAACAAGACCAAGATGTTTTCACTCACCGCTTCTATACAACACTGTACTTAACAGCTTCTAACCAGGGCAATTAGGCACTAAAGTGAAATAAAAGACATCCAGATTTGAAAAGAAGGAGTAAAAGTAGAGGACAAGAGGCTGAAAAACTGAACAGAGATTTTGGAAGACTCATGGAGCTGTGGGAACAAAAACTATAGTTTAGGATTCAGAGAAAAATGAAAGTAAATCAAAACATTTCTTTTAGTCCCTCACTGAAATAAACAGTAAAATATTCAGGCAGAAAGAAAATAATATATGGAAGCCCAGAAGGGCAGAAATGCAAGAAGAAATGAAAATCAAGGAAAATATAAGTATCTGAACAAATTTAAATTAAAAGTTATTGAAAAAAAGTGTCATAACATTATATATATGATTATGCATATATATATATATATAAGCTTATACATATATAAGATTAAAATACACATTAGTAATGGCATAATTTCAGGAAGGGAGTAAATAAATGTGCACCCTTGTAATATCTCAGGTGGGATAAGGGTAGAAGAATGCATTTTCTTTTCTCGTTTTCTTATGTCATATGTACTAAAAATATTTAGTGGTGAATGTTGTAATATCAATTTATTTTCAAGTTATTATCATACAGATAGGCAAAATTTTTAAAATTTTTGTATCAAGGTGAGAAGTGAATGATATATGCATACTTGTTGCATCATCCCTTGAATTTTTCTGTAGATTTTAAATTTTGCAGAATAAAATATTAGGAAAAGAGAGAAAATAAGAGAATAGAATCTGGAGATGCTGCTTACTGACTGCTCTTTTGAGGGGTTTACCTATATAATGAAGTAGAAAATGGAGAAATAAGAATGTGTGTATAATTTATCATTATTTGAGCATTTGGATGCATGTGGAGGACTATAAGGAAATAAGAGAAAATTATATGGATTGCAGGGTGGAACTGTGTAGGAACAAGTATGAGAACGTTGGCTATGACAATATATGGATGTGATGGGGTGAAGGTTCATTTTTCTATGTGAATATGAGAAGCTTTGGAAGCCTAAGCTCGAGCATGTCTTACAAAATCTCTCAGTGCCCCTCTCTCATACCACCATGCCCACTTTAGTTACACTAGAGTCCTGTGCAAAAACATGGTTTCTATTCTTAAAAGCAAAGACAGAGGCAAGTTGTTTCCTCTCTGTGAGTCTTGAACTGGGTGTCTCTGTATTGCACCTCAAGTCCAGGTTCTAGAGGATCCTTCTACCTCAGGCCTGTCCTAAGATGTCAGTGCTTTCACCTCTATCTGGTCACACAACATACACTCTCCTAGATCATATTGATTTACTCTTCTCTTGTTTCCCTGATAAAATTCTCATCCCCTTGGGTCCCTTTTCTACCGTTTCCTCAAACAGAAACTTGGTCTCCACTGGTCTTCTGGAACTTCCTTTGGAATATATTGCTTCTACTGCTGATCTGCTGAGCATTTACTGGACAAGACAGAGAAGCAGTTTTATTCTCTTCTTGATGGCCAGAACCACTCAGTTTATTTCTGGCTATGGTTAGAGCCCACCTTCCCTTCTGCATCTCTTGGATAGTCCCTCCTTACCAGTACCAATGAGCTTATCTTCAGCTGAGATGCAGGAGAAGTATTCCGAGGAGGAGGAAGAAGTCTCCTTTGCTTTCTTGCCTTGGGTTGTGGCCTTCCCTTTGGGTCTACACTGCCGACCATATTTTAAATTCAACTTTCCTGGAAAATTAAAAAAAAGTAATAGAGATGTGGGTCTTGTTTGGTGTTTATGTGCACATTTTCATCCATTAAACAATTACTGAACGTTTACTTTGCGGCACATCCAGTTAACACATAGGGCTTCCATGTCTATAGACAGAATAGTCTGGTTCGTATCACTGAAAGTTTTAAGTGCAGAATAATATTTGTTGTGTCAATATATGTCACAGATGAATGGATTTGCACACTGTATGTTCTTTATAAGTCAAACGGTCTCCTTTCACCCTGGGTACACTTGTAGTCTAGGTTCTATTTATCAGCCTCCCTACTAGTTAGTTCTGAATATGTGAATAAGTTTTCTGCAATGTAAAATGAGTGCAAGTGACATCTGCCACTTCTAGACATAACTATAAAAACCTTCTGTGTCCCTGTATGCTTTTTCCTTTTCTGGCTGACTGGGATGGTGACAACCCAGAGTGACTTTGAAAGCTGCATGTCGATGATCACAAAGTCTCCATCAGCTTGAGACTTACGGAGGAGACTGCCCTTTAACCTAAACATATACCCTGAATTGTTACATAAGCAAGAAATAGATTTGTGCATTAGTTACTACAGCCTCATCTACTGTAACTGGTGAAGGAGGGTTGTGATGTGTTTTGAGAAGCAAAGAATTGCACTGGTATATTTTAAGTGGGCAATTATGTTAGGTACTAATACTTACTTCCACCAGACTTATTTATGAGCTTATACGTGGTTATGTGTGAAGAGGTAGATAGGCTTTGTGTGTCTCATAGTCAACATTCAATAGAACTTTGTATGTGCACAAATTTTATTGATTGAAGATATAGGTATGATCCATGATGTTTCACAATAACTTCACACTTGCAGTCTACCTTTCTACATACCACAACCCTTCTTTGCCCCTTCCCCAACCAGTGCCTCAGTCTGGTAAAAGGAAGAAAATCATTGCAAACTTTTTCTTCCTTCAGCCTTTTCAAAAATTTGCACCCATGAAATGAAGAAGCCTCACTCTCCAGGCCTCTTCTCCAGGACCCAGTCTTAATATGCAAAAGCCCCAAACTTTAATGGAAATCTCAGATTCTGTTCAGGAGTATGATCCAACATTTATAAATTTGGGATTGGCTCTATTCTCTCCCCTCCACCGCTGAGCAACGGTCCTCCAAGGTTACTTGTTTACTCTTAACCTCCTTAGTAACCAGGACTATCTCAGTTTCCCATGTTTCCAGAAAGGGCCTGACCCTGATCCTCAATTCAAACATCATTGTTAAACAACGTTTTTGCATATATGTGTACCATTTCCTCTCTTTGCTTACATTTCACATAGAAGCCCCACAGTTATATAATCATAATATGAAAAAAAAGATTTTTTACTTTTGAGTAAATAAATGCCTTATTCTCTTTTATTCTCATCCCTGCATAACCAGGCTGTCAGTGCCCAAACTTTACTTTTTTTTTAAATTGTTCCCTCATTTCAATGAGCCACACTTTCTTCTTCTTGAAAAGGAGAAAGTATTAGAAAACTTCTGACAACATTATTTACTTACCCAATGCCCTTAGGCAGAAATAAAATAAAGGGAAATGGGTTTTGTAAGGAAAAACCAGTCTTTGATAAGCAACTGCTGTGTCTATGACAGAGTAACCCAGATCGACGTCAGGCGACTAGCACAAGCCCTAAGCAGAGGAGACGGGGACAGGATGATCTGATCCTTCCCATTACTCTCAGTCCATCCGGACCCCAGGAAGGCCAGTGTCTGCTTCCCTGTCTCTCTCTCTCACTCTCCCTACCCACCTCCTCCCCTCACACCACGACCAGAATTCCTTTCTCCATCCCTCCTTAGACGGCAATTCCTTGTTACCCTATACCCAGCGAATATGCTTAACACATACTTCTTGACACCTTGGCAGTTTCTCGGTAGTCTGTACTTTCCAGATGTTTCCTTTTTTGTTTCCGTTTCATGGTTCAGCTCTTTGGAAAGGACTCATATCAGGTCCTTTTTTCTGAAACTCTGCTTTTCTTAACTCTCAGAACAGTTGAAGTCAGCTCAGAATCAGATTTGTGTGTTCAAGAACAACAAATCACTTGCGCAGCTGCCTCCTCACCAAATGCCTGGCCTGACCAGTGCTCAGTCACCCTCAAGGGCTGTTATGATGCAAGCGACCACCCACCTCACAGGATTCTGTGACCTATTGATGACAACAGTGCATTCCAGGGCCTCAGCGGGGATCCCAGGACCACAGGCCCACCACATCCCAGGGCCTGCCTGGTTCCTTTTACCCAAAGGAAACTCTATCATTAACTTGACTTTTTATATCTTGCATTTTCTTATCAAAATTAGAGGATAGATGACTTGAGTTAAATGAGGGAAATTCTTTCATGTGTCTAAGGCACCCCCCCCAGGATGAGGATATGGCAGGATATGACAGGCCACGGTTAGCTCACAGAAAATAGTCAGTGTTATACCCTATTATTATGCTTTAACTTATGTATAAACTTAAGTTTAACATAAGTATATGTTGATACATAGTGTGTGTGTTTGAGAATGTCTCATAATTTCATAAAACACTAACATTTATTGAATTTTCCCCACTATCAACAACAGTCGAATACATTTTATATGTAGACATTGTCTCCTCACATTTCCCCAGAGAGGCAGGGTTTGGGGAAGAGAAAAGCCCCTGGCTTCACATCTCCTGACCCTTATTAAGAATTCTGTTCCTGTCAGACCTCAAAGGTGTCTCTCCATATCCGCAGTCCAGGCTTCAGTCCACATCATCTGGGAGAATCTAAGCCTATTGGAAGTTTGAATTCTGGGGTCAGCTTCAATCTACTTCCCACCCACCAATGAATACACCTCTTCTCTTAAGGGCAATGTTTGGTATACCTTCAACCTTAGCATTTTTAGAAACAGGCCATGACCTGGCCTCTCTCAATCTCCTTTACCCCTAATATGCACTGCCTCTGGATCTTTCCCCCACTTAACCAATGATCTCAGACTCTTGAACATCATTCTTTTCCTTCTACATCCATCCATGTTTCCTCTTAGATTCCCCAAATAAGTTAACAGCTTGGTTCCTAAGGAAATAAAATCTCTAAGAACTCATTATGGCTCTTTCCTTGTACAAAATATTTACTAACTGTTTAATCAGATTTCCCCCTTCACTATTCTTCAAAAACTTTAAGTATATTTGGTGTAATGTGTGATGTAGGCGTTACATGAAAGTGAAGTGTTTGTGGTTGAATTGTGTGAGCATGTGTGTGTATTCTCTGTTTTGAAATTGGGAATAACACAAGTTATGTCTGTGGTGTTAATACTGGATGTATAGAGGTTGTGGGTGTGAGAGGTATTTGTTTTTGTGAAGATAACTTAAGTGTTTTTTCTCTCTGTGTCTCTATGTGTTGTCTCCATTTCCACAAAACCTATCCTCAGGTGTTATGTGAATAGACTGTGTGTCATAACTGTGTGGATTGTGCATATTACTTTGACACAGTTTGAAAAATGTGTAATTCTCATGTTATACTTTGGATATTGTATGTTATCTGTATGAAATTGTGGATTCCTAAGAATTGGTGATACAGTACAGATTTAAGAGACAGTGTGAGAGGAAGAAGGTCTTAGAGCCATGGAAACGTATCTAAAGGTGATATGAATATCTAAAGGTGTTGGCAATGAACATGGGAGAGGGGAAGGGGAAGTGAATACGAGAATGTGATGTCTTCATGAATTATAATTATAAAAAAGTAATTTCCAAGGAAGAAAACAGTGTTAGTGTATCCATATGAATGGTTGTATATGATAGCAAGAAAATATGACTGTAAGAGAGGAAGCATGGTGTTATAAATGGAACCATGTTCCCACAAAGACATGTTCAGGGCCTAACCCCTGGTTTTGTGAGTATGAACCCATTTGTAAATAGGATCTCGAAGAGGTTCAACTGCATCCAGGGTGGGCCTTGATCCAGGATGAGGAAGTTCTTTATTAGCAGAGAGAATTTGGACACAGTAGCAGTAGGAGGCACAGGGGACAGATGGCCATGTGACAGAGGTAGATGTTGAGTTATGGATTGCCAGTGAGTCACAAGCAGAGCACTATAGACTTCAGAGAAAGCAGAGTCCTGCTGACACCTTGATTTCAGACTTCTAGCCTCCAAAACTGAGAGACAATAAATTTCTGTTGTTTAAGCCAACCAGGCAGGATGTTTATTATAGCTGCCCTGGCAAATTAAACCAATGGGAATAGTTCTGTGGGGAAAAGGATATGTGAAAGTAGAAGCTGCCAAAGATATAAGCAAATGCCTGTGAGTGAGGATATAAAGGGAGGGGAGAAAACAGTGTGGTTTATAGGAAATCAAATCAAGAATGTGGTGGAAGAGGCCACTAAACTATGACTGTGGATAGATGAATATGTATATGAGGGTGTTAGTGTATAAAGTCCTATATCCCGCTCACCACCCCTCACCTATGAGTGCTCGGTATTAAATATCTTTGGCCTAATAAATCAAAAGCAAAGGCTGAGTCCATTTGTGCCTTCTTTGATGCATCCTTCTAGGATGTTCTGCCCTGCACCCTGTGTCCGATAGTTCCAGTATCCTCTTCCTTTCAGCTGGACGTCTCTCCCTGTCAGAACCTGCACCAGGATAGTGTCAACAGTATTATGCTCTCTGGCTTAGAATAGCTTACTCTTCCCTTGAATTTTTTTAAATTTAAATTTATTAAGATTGTTCACATACCATACAATTATCCAAAGATCCAAAGTGCACAATCAATTGCCCATGGTACCATCATACAGCTGTGCATCCATCACCACAATTATTTTTTTTTCAATTTTTAGAACATTTTCATTACTCCAGAAAAGAAATAGAGACAAAATAGAAAACTCAAATCCTCCCATACCCCTAACCACCTCCACTCCATTATTGACTCATAGTATTGGTATACTATATTTATTACTATTGATTAAAGAATGTTAAAGTACTATAGTTAGCACTATTTTTTTTAACCTATATATTTTTTACCTACATACCCCTCTATTATTAACTTCTAGCTTTAGTGTCATACATTTCTTCTAGTTCATAGAAGAGACTTCTAATATTTGTACATTTAATCATGGAGATTGTCCACCACAAGATTCACTGTTTTATACATTCCCATCTTTTAACCTCTAACTTTCATTCTGGTGACATACATGACTCTAAGCTTCCGCTTTCTACCACATTCACACACCATTCAGCACTGTTAGTTACTGTCACAATAACATGCTATGGTCAATTGTGTCCATTTCCAAACACTTAAGTTCAACCTAGTTGAACATTCTGCTCATAATAAGCAAACACTTCCCATTCTTCAACCTCATTCTATATCCTGGTAGCCTATATTTCATGTCTATGGGTTTACATATTACAATTAGTTCATAACACTGAGACACTGCAATATTTGTCCTTATGTGTCTGACTTATTTCACTCAATATAGTGCCCTCAAGGTTTCTTCATCAACCCATTTTTTTAAGACGGTTTTCTTCACACACCATACATTCCATCCTAAGTAAACAATCGATGGCTCCCTGTACAGTCACATATTTATGTATTCACCACCCTCACCACTATCTATATAAGGACTTCTCCATTTCTTCCACAAAGGAGGAGAAAGTATCAAAGAAGCTGGAGAGACAAAAGAAAGAGAAAAAAAAGAAAAAAAAAAAGCATGACAGCTAAAAAGCAACAAAAGGAAAGATAGAGTTAACCTAAAGTAGAATAAAAGAGTCAGACAACATCCCCAATGGCAAGAGTCCCATAGTCCTCCCCTCTGTCCCCCTCTTAAAGGCATTTAGCTCTGGTATGTTGCCTTTGTTACATTACAGGAAGCATAATACAATGTCTCAGTCTCTAGTTTGCATTGATTGCATTTTTTCCCCACTACACCCTATTTTTAACACCTTGCAATGCTGGCATTCATTTGTTGTCCCTCATGTAAAAACATTTGTACATTTTACCGCAATTGTTGAGCACTCTAGGTTTCACTGATTTATACAGTCCCAGTCTTTATCTTTCCTCTTTCCTTCTGGTGTCCCACATGCTCCTAACCTTCCTCTTTCAACCATACTCACAGTCATCTTTGTTCAATGTACTTACATTCCTGTGCTACCATCACCCAAACTGTGTTCCAAACTTCTCACTCCTGTCTTTTCCTACCTGTCTGTAGTGCTCCCTTTAGTATTTCCTGTATAGCAGGTATCTTGTTCACAAACTCTCTCATTGTCTGTTTGTCAGAGAATATTTTAAACTCTCCCTCATATTTGAAGGACAGTTTTGCCGGATATAGGATTCTTGGTTAGCAGTTTTTCTCTTTCATTATCTTAAATATATAACACCACTTCCTTCTTGCCTCCATGGTTTCTACTGAGAAATCTGCAAATAGTCTTATCAAGCTTCCTTTCTATGAGATGGATTGTTTTTCTCTTGCTGCTTTCAGGATTCTCTCTTTGTCTTTCATGTTCGATTATCTGATTATTAACTGTCTTGGCATAGGTCTAGTCATATCTATTCTGTTTGGGGTATGCTGCACTTCTTGGATATATAAATTTATGTCTTTCATAAGAGATAGGGAATTTTCATCGATAATTTCTAATAATAGCTTCTGCCCCTTTTCCCTTCTCTTCTGCTTCTGGGACACCCATGACAGTATATTCATGCACTTCATTTTGTCATTCAATTCCCTAAGGTGTTGCTCATACTTTTCCATTATTTTCCCTGTCTGTTCTTTTCTGTGTAGGATTTCAAGTGTCTTGTTCTGCAGTTCCTGAGTGTTTTCTTCTGCCTCTTGAGATCTGCTGTTGTATGTCTCCATTGTGTTTTTCATCTCTTGTGCTGTGCCTTTCATTTCCATAGATTCTGCCAGTTGTTTTTTTAAACTTTCAATTTCTAACTTATGTATGCCCAATGTTTTCTTTATAGCCTTCCTCTCTTTTGTTATATCTTCCCTGAACTCATTGATTTGGTTTTTGATTTGATTTAGCATATTTCTTTGAAAATCTTTAATACATTGTTTCATTAAAGTGAAACAGTACTCAACTGTATCTTGATTGAGGTGTAAGTTTGTTACTTTGACTGGGCCATATCCTTGTTTTTCCTAGCATAGATTTAGTTTTATGTTGTCTGGGTATCTGGTTTCCTTGGTTACCTCAGTCAGGTTTTCCCAGACCAGAATGGGTTCAGGTCTCAGAATAGGGTTACATTCATGGTTTATTTTAGAAGAATGACAGACTTTCCTATGAGGTCTCCAGTCACTGTGCTTTTCCTAACCTGTCCAACAGGTGGCACCTGTCAGCCTGCCACTCCCAACTGGTGTAAGGAGGTGTGGCCCCTTTAGTTTCTGTTTTTGCTGTTTTCCCTCAGGCTCTGAGGTCTGGTTCTGAAGGGAAAGCTGGGCCCCACCTCCTTACTGTTAGGGAAGATACACCCCCTAGGGAGTTATCATCTGCATTTGAATTGTCTCTCTGATTCTGTTATCTCCACCCCTGTCTGGGTCAGAGTACTGCAAACTGAAAGTGGCTGTGGCTCTCTCCTCTGCGTCCCTCAGGTTGAGAGAGAGAAAAAGGGACAGAAGCCCTTTTTAAAGCCAGTACACAGCCACTCAGTTTACTTGTTGGCCAGAGGTAACACCCGGTTTTCTCGGCTCCCCCTTCTGGAACAGGTGAGTCTTTGGTTCTTTAAGGCCACTGATCACTAAGGGCCTCTGTCTCCTTGTTGATGGATTGTAGCTTGTATTTAGCAGTCCATATTTGTTAATCAAAACCCAGTTGGAGCTTACTTGAGGTATATTCATTTGCTGGGAGAGTACTGCTCTCTACCACAGCAAGGTCCTGCAGCTCAGCTTGCTATGGGGGGAGTGGGTTCCAGGCATGGTTATACAGTTTTTACTTACAGATTTTATGCTGCAATCTCAGGCATTCCTCCCAATCCAGTTTGGTGTACAATGTGTGACAGTCACGGTTGACCCCCAGCAGTTATTCCAAATTGTTTGCTAGTTGTTCCTGGTTGTTCATGAGTTCTTCCAGGGGACTAATTAAATTCCACTCCTCTCTATGCTGCCATCTTGCCCCTTCCCCCTTGAATTTTTAACAACATCCCAGTGGTTCTCAATTCCTTTTATTTTATTTTATTCTATTTTTTTTTTGTTTTTTTTCTGCATTGTTACATTACCTCCCTGCAGAATGCCTTGTAGCATTCAGTTGAAATTATTTGTTTGCTTTTTATTCTTATTTCCTCCCTTCCTTCCCTCCTTCTTTCCTTTGTTCATCTTTTTCTCCCTCTCTCTCTCCTTCCTTCCTTCCTCCCTCCCTCCCTCTTTCTTTCTTTCTTTCTTTCTTTCTTTCTTTCTTTCTTTCCTTCTTTCTTTATTTCTTTCTGTCTGTCTTTCTTTCTTTCTTTCTTTCTTTCTTTCTTTCTCTTCACGTTACCTAATTTTTCTACAGCCAGTCTCTCTAGGGCATTAAATCCTTAAATAAATGGATTTAAAAATAATGACAGGGCATTATAATTAAAATAAAAGTACTTAGAACTTGATCATGAAAATACTATATATCAACACTTGTAACATTAGGCAAATGAAGTTCTTTAGGCAAATATATAACTTACATATCTTATGAAAGATTATATGATATATAAGCAAAAATCAATTAAATAAACAGTACAAAAGGAGAACATCAATAAAGAGTTAGTAGTTTGATAAGACAAAGTAGAAAAAAATCTCTGAAATTATTGATTAATTCAAAAATACAGAGACATAAATAAAATAACTTTTGAATAAGAAAAGGGATATAACTACAGACACAGTCAATAATAACAAAAAATAAGAACATATCATCAACAATATTGTGCCAATATAGTTGAAAACTAAAGAGCCAATTTTTAGAAAAATTAAACTTACAAAACTAATTGCTGAAGACCTAGAAAGCCTCAAATACCCAATGCCTATAACAAAAATTGAAGAGATCTTCTTGGATAAGAAGAGATCTTGGATAATGGTGGGAGGAGAGAAAGAATGTGATTGTGGTGAGAAACTTCCCCTCTGGGGAAAGGAGGAACTGGCTCCATCAGCACAGGTCACCAGCTTGGACTGGGCAGGATCTAGTTAACACTCAGGATGATTCCCTGCCTGGGGAAAAAGTCCAGGAACTGCACAATGCCCTCCCGCCCACTACCAGGAGTCACAAGAACACAAATAAAGAGAAACCCACACCTGGGTACATTAGTTTGAAGGACACAAACAATTTTACAGGCTTTGAGATCATAGTTTTTACTGGAAAAAATAATTGTAACTTGTTCCGTTAAAAGTTAACATCACGAAGGTGGAGCAAGATGGTGGCATAGAGAGGAGTGGAAGCTAAGTATTCCCCCTGGAACAACTACAAAAAACCAGAAACAACTAGTAAATAATCCAGAATAACTGCAGGGGGACAAACGAGACCATCCACTCATCATACACCAACCTGAATTGGGAGGAATGCCTGAGAACACAGCATAAAATCTGTAAGAAAAACCTGCAGATCCAAGTCGGGAGACCCCTCCCCCATAGCCGGAGCTGCAAAGCCTCGTGTTGCCAGAGAGAAGCTTTCTCCCAGCAAGTGAATATAGCTCAGCTGAGCTCCAACTGGGGTTTTAAGTAGCGAGTGTGAACTGCTCACTACAGGTATGCATCCCCAAAAAACAGACAGAGGCTTTGGGTGATGACTGACCTTGGAGAGCCAGAGGGTCACCTTGGACTGGGTCTGAAGGGGACTATCTGTTTCTTTTTTGGCTCGGTGGAGAAAGCCCCAGTCATATTCAGTTTCCAGGGCTGTGACTCGGGGAAGGGTGGAGACAGCACAAGCAGAGAGAGAGACCATTGACTTGCTAATGACCTCCACCTGGGGTGTCTGTCTTCTCTAGGAGGAAAGGGATGGGGCCCTTTCCATTCAGAACCACACCCCTGAGCCTGGGAGAACACAGCCATACCTCCTCACACCAGTCAACAGTTATAGGCTAACAGGAGTCACCTGCTGGGCAGAAAAGCACAGTGACCCGAGGCATCAAAGGGTGGAGCAATTTTCTAAGACACACCCTCAGGGAAACCAGATACTGAATATTTCTTCCCTCTGGGACCTGAGCCTGTTCTGGTCTGGGAAAACCTGATTTGGATAACCAAGGAAACCATGCCTAGACAACAGAAAATTACAACCTACACTAAGAAAAACAAAGTTATGGCCCAGTCAAAGGAACAAACATACACTTCAACTGAGATACAGGAATTTAAACAACTAATGCTAAATCAAATCAAAAAGTTTAGAGAAGATATTGCAAAAGAGATAGAGGCTGTAAAGGAAACACTGGGCATATGTACGGCAGAAATCAAAAGTTCAACAAAACAACTAGTAGAATCTATGGAAATGAAGGGCACAACACAGGAGATGAAAGACACAATGGAAACATGCAACAGCAGATCTCAAGAGGCAGAAGACTCAGGAACTGGAGAACAAAACACCTGAAAGCCTACACGCAAAGGAGCAGATGGAGAAAAGAATGAAAAAATATGAGCAACGTCTCTGGGAACTCAAGGATGAAACAAAGTACAATAATGTACGTATCATTGGTGTCCCAGAAGGAGAAGAGAAGGGAAAGGGGGCAGAAGCAATAATAGAGGAAATAATTAATGAAAATTTCCCATCTTTTATGAAAGACATAAAATCACAGATCCAAGAAGCGCAGCGTACTCCAAATAGAAGAGATGTGAATAGGCCTACGGCAAGACACTTAATAATCAGATAATCAAATGTCAAAGACAAAGAGAGAATCCTGAAAGCAGCAAGAGAAAAGCGATCCATTACATACAAAGGAAGCTTAATAAGACTATGTGCAGATCTCTCAGCAGAAACCATGGAGGCAAGAAGGAAGTGGTGCGATATATTTAAGATACTGAAAGAGAAAAACCGCCAACCAAGAATCCAATATCCAGCAAAGCTGTCCTTCAAATATGAGAGAGAGCTCAAAATATTTTCTGACAAACAGACAATGAGAGACTTTGTGAACAAGACATCTGCCCTACAGGAAATACTAAAGGGAGCACTACAGGGTGACAGAAGACAGGAGTGCATGGTTTGAAACACAATTTTGGGAGATGGTAGCACAACAATGTAAGTACACTGAACAAAGGTAACTATGAATACAGTTGAGAGAGGAAGGTGGGGAGCATGTGAGACACCACAAGAAAGGAGGAAAGATAAAGACTGGGACTGTGTAACTTGGTGAAATCTAGAGTATTCAACAATTGTGATAAAATGTACAAATATGTTCTTTTATGAGGGAGAACAAGCTAATGTCAACCTTGCAAGGTGTTAAAAATGGGGAGGCATTGGGGGAGGGATGCAATCAGCATAAACTAGAGACTGTAACTAATAGAATCATTGTATTATGCTTCCTTTAATGTAACAAAGGTGATATACCAAGGTGAATGCAGATAAGAGGGGGGGATAGGGGAGGCATGTTAGACACTTGACATTGGTGGTATTGTCTGATTCTTTATTCTACTTTAAGGTTATTTTTCCTTTTGCTGCTTCCTAGCTGTCATTTTTTTTTTCCCTCTTTCTTTTGCCTCTCTACCTTCTTTGACTCTCCCTCCTGCCTTGTGGAAGAAAGTAGATGCCCTTATATAGATAGTGGTGAAGGTGGTGAACACATAAATGTATGACCATGCAGAGAACCATCGATTATTTACTTGGGATGGAATGTATGGTGAGTGAACAAAACCATATTAAAAAAAATGGGTTGATGACAAAACCTCAAGGGCAATATACTGAGTGAAATAAGCCAGACACATAAGGACAATTATTGCAGGGTCTCACTGATAGGAACTAATTATAATATGTAAACTCATAGACATGAAATATAAGGTACCAAGATATAGGATGAGGCTTAAGAATGGGGAGTGGTTGCTTAGTATGAGCAGAATGTTCAATTAGGATGAAATCAAATGTTTGGAAATGAACAGGGGTGTTGGTAGCAAGATGTGAGAATAACTAACAGCGCCGAATGGTGTGTGAATGAGGTGGAAAGGGGAAGCTCAGAGTCATATATGTCACCAGAAGGAAAGTTGGAGGGCAAAAGATGGGAATGTATAAAACTGAATCCTATGGTGGGCAATGTCCCTGATCAACTGTACAAATACTAGAAATCGCTTCCATGAACCAAAACAAATGTATGACAATACAATTAGAAGTTAATAATAGAGGGGCATATAGGGAAGAACTATATACCTATTACAAACTATATACTACAGTTAGTAGTAGTTCAACATTTTTTCATAAACAGTAACAAATGTACTATATCAATAGTACGAGTCAACAATTGAGGGGAGTTGGTTAGGGATAGGGGAGGATTAGAGTTTCCTTTTCTTTTTTTCTTTTTTCATCTTTCACTTTATTTCTTGTCTGGAGTAATGAAAAGTTTCTAAAAATTGAATAAAAATTAAGTGTGATGGATGCACAGCTGTATGAGGATACCCAGGGGCAAGTGATTGTACACTTTGGATCTTTGGATAATTATATGGTATCTGAACAATCTCAATAACAATGAAAAAAAAAAAAAAGTTAACATCAATTGTTTCCACATTAGATTTCTCAAAGAATTTCTGTTTGCAAGAAGACAATTGCATAAGATTTCCAAAGAAGAGAACAAAAATAACATTGAAACTATAATTTTGCTGAGCTAAAATCTCATTTAATATTGGATTTAAATATGAGGATAAAATAAAATATTCTCAGATATACAAGACTTCAGATGATTTATCACATAAATATCCTTTTATAAACACCCTTTGAGGAAGTATATCAGCAAGAAAATATTAATAAATTCAGAATGGCAATGTGAAATATGACAAGTATTGGTGACAATAGCACAGTAAAATTTTTGTTGTTAAAATAAGCAAGGCCTGAAAAAGAGAACAAAAAGAGTTTGTTCATAACAATCCAGAACTAACAACCTAGATGAGAACCACATGTTAAGAGTTTTGGTAGAGGAGGAAAAAGAGTACTCTTACACTCTAAAGTATTTAACACTTTTAGGGCAAAGGTGTATTAATTGATAAACCATTAAGTATTTCATAAATATGTGCCATAGTAAGTTAGGAACAGTCACTAGAAGGATTAAAATTAAAATGTATAACTTCAAAACCAGCATAAACAAT
The DNA here is from genome assembly GCF_015220235.1 of Choloepus didactylus. Classification (NCBI taxonomy): domain Eukaryota; kingdom Metazoa; phylum Chordata; class Mammalia; order Pilosa; family Megalonychidae; genus Choloepus; species Choloepus didactylus. The sequence continues at coordinate 62,101,010 of NC_051319.1, read as the reverse complement.
TTGATCTACCTATAGATATAAGAACAGGATTAAGAAAAGAAGAAGAAGAGGAAAAATGGTAACAAGTAAACAAAAGAAAGTATTTTAAATAGAAAGCATTGAGTTCATGGGGGATCTCAGTCCAACTGTAACAGAAATGATAAGAAATGCCAAAAAGTTGAACTTTTCAAAAGATAAAGCCTTTTGAAGTAACTAATCCCCATTCCCCAAACCAGTAATTTATTGTTTATATGAGAAACACCTAATGCAAGTATATGGAAAACTTGAATACAAATGGATGGAAAAAAGATATACCAGGAAATAACCAAAAGGAAACAAAATAGCAATTTTAAAGTCAGACAAAATAGAATTTACATTCAAAATCATATAATTCAAAGTGGTTAGCTGTATCTTGGTCAATAGATCATTACATCAAGAAGTATAATAATGAATATACATACGCAACTAACGAGGAAAAATATATATACATAAAATATATATGTATATATTCATACATATATGCATATATATATTGCAGTAAATAATTATAAAGGAAAAATATACTTATACACATGCATACACACATGCATTACTTAATATTTGGTTAAATGGAAAATGGCAAGGAAAATGATGAATTATGATATAATTAATGGGATATACATAAAACATTATTTAGAAAGAAATCGATAGCTTCAAGTCATTTACCTGAAAACACACAAGGAGTTAATGCAAGCAAGTAAACTAAAATTTCAATGCCAAAATACTAATATAACAAATACGTAGAAAAGAAAAGTAAGGAAAGGATAAGTGCAGAACACAGTTAAAAGGAGACAAAGCTTGAGTAAAGTAATAAAACAAAATGCTGGTCTTTATTACATAAACCCATGGTCAGACTGAGAAAGGAATGGAAAGGAAAGCACAAGTAAAAACAAATAAATATATATATGCATATATACATACCTAAATGAAAAACACAGAAAAAATATTGAACACCACAGGGCTTTAAACAGCTAAAAAAAATATTATGGGTAACCAAACACTTACAAATTTTTAAAACCTAGATGAAATGGAAAGTTTGAACCACTTGAACTAAACTAATATTAATAAGTAAAATATCTAGAAATATCTGAATAACATGCTAATTAGATATAACATTGAAAACAAGATATCATGATGAAATCTGGCAAAGTCAAGTTATATAAAAGTGGTTCAATGTAATTCACCACACTGATAAACTAAGAGAAAAATATATATATTTCAATAAATACCAAAATAAGCACAATTTTTGATTGAAAAAAATACTTTCAAAAATTGTAATAGCAGAAAACATCATTGGTGAAAACTATACATATTTAAGACATTAAGAATCAAAAGAGAAATTTTAGATGCATTTTCTTTAATATTGAAAATAGATAAAAATATGCTTCCTCTTCCCCTAGTAGTAAAAATAGTACTGAGCATAACAAATTTAATAATACAAGAACAAAAATTAACTACTGTAAAGAAAGGAAGGAAAGAAGTAGAATTCTTATTACATTCACATGATATAATAAACTATGTAGAAAACCCAACAGAATAATGGATAAATCTATGGAATTAATAGGTCCAATAAGAGTGCCAGGCACAAGATGAAATGAAAAAAAAAAAATTGTATTAGCCTCAAACAAAAATTACTAACATAAAATTACAATGGAAAACAAAATACTGTTTATAATAGCAACAATTTAAAAAAAAACTTAGAAATTAACCTAATAAAGAATATACAGGCATTTGTGAGGAAAGCTTTAAAAGGTTTAAAAACATTTTTGCTCACTTACAATGGAAAAGGATTTCTTAAAGGTGGCCCCCCAAACATAAAACATTAGTGAGGGTCAGACTATACCAAATTATTGTAAGGTTAAAGATGAAAAAAATATTTATGAACTAAAATGAATTATTGACCTGTTTAGCCATGTTGGAGAGCAATTAGCCAAGTTTGTAAAATCAAATAAGCATATAACCTATTACCCAACAATCTCACTCCACAAAGGGACATTAATAAGGAGTTTACTTGTAGCCCTATTTATGCTAGCCAAGATTTGTAATTTTACTTTAATATGCAACTCAAGAAGAATGGATAAAACATATATGGTAGATGCATATTATAGAATTCAATTCCAAGGAGAGATGCCAGGTACGTGAGAATGTATGCCCATGGAGAGGAGCAGAGAATGGGACTGGAGATCAGACATAAAAGCAAAAACATGATTTAATGAAATAACACAAAGGGTTCCTTGAACAGTCTAGTGATTGAGGAATATTATCAGCTCAGTAGTCCATAATCTTTAGACATGAATCACCATCATCATTATCATCTTCATCATCATCCTTTCCCAAAATGGTAAAATCATTCAGATTAGGTCTATAATGGAAAAGATCATCCTAAAGATCTCTTGCCCCATTAGTTCCCTATGGCAGCTATAAAAAATTGCCACAAACTTAATGGCTTAAAATGACACAAAATTTTTATCTTATAGTTCTGGAAGTTAGAAGTCCAAATGGCTAAAATCAAGCTGTTTCCCTCTGGAATTTCTAGGGAAGAATCCATTTCTTTGCCTTTTCCAGTATTAGAGGCCACATGCCTTTCTTGGCTCATGGGTCCTTCCTTCATCTTTCCAGCATATCATTCCAACTTCTGCTTCCATTATCATATTGCCTCTCTTTCACCTTCCTGCACTCCTCTTATAAGGACCCTTGTGATTACACTGGCTCCATCAGAAAAATCCAGCATAATCTCCCCATCTCACTAGCCTTAACTTAATCATATCTGCAAAGTCTCTATTGCTACACAAGGCAAATATCCACAGGTTCCAGGGATTAGGGTGTGGCTATCTTTGGGTACCATTCCTCAGCCTACCATACTTACTAAGACAATAACAAAGGATGTCAGAGAGAATTCACCTACACTAAATTATAGTAGATGGAGAATAGAAATCCCAAATTAATAGCAATTGGAAAAAAATGTCACAGCAACTATGTAAATATATTGAGTAAAACAAAGCAGGTTGAAATAAACAAAAACTCCACTTTCAAATTAAACACAACCCAAAAAACGCAAGAGTAGATGAGTATTTTCATGCTATAGAATTTAGGTAACTAGATTCTATAAAAGAAGAGCTCCTAGACTATATGGCGAATCAACATAAAGAGATAAAAATAGAGTTTAGAGCTGAGAAAAAAATAGATTCTAAAGAAGATTATAATTGAACAAATAAATTGAAAATAGGAAGAGACATTGAATATAACTGATAGTTGAATAACTGGTTTATAGGTAACTATAGAGAAGAGACAAAGATATAATTAATTAGAATATAGCAAATTAAAGGGAAAGGCCAATTGATGCAACAGAAAAATAATTAGTGTTGGACAAATGAAGCAGACAATTATTCAAAGATACAATACAGTAAAATTTCCCTAGTATGAAGGAAGAACTGAAATCACAAATGAAAAGATACACAGTTTTTCAGGGGAAAAAATAAGAGGACAACTTAAAAAATTCATAACCTGCTGTGCCAGTTTGAATGTATTATGTCCCCCCAAATGCCATTATCTTTGATGTAATCTTGTGTGGGCAGACCTATGAGTGTCAACTAGATTGTAGTTCTTTGAGTGTTTCCATGGAGATGTGCCCCACCCAACTGTGAGTGATGACTCCGATTGGATAATTTCCAGGGAGGTGTTACCCCACCCATTCAGGGTGGGTCTAAATTAAATCACTAGAGCCATATCAATGAGCTGACAAACAGAAGGAATTCAGTGCAGCTGAGAGTGACATTTTGAAGAGGAGCTACAGCCAAGAGGGACACTTTGAAGAACACCCAGGAGCTGAGAGAGGAGCTGCAGATGAGAGACAGTTTGAAGATGATCATTGAAAGCAGACTTTTGCCCTGGAGAAGCTAAGACAGGAAAAGCACCCCAAGAGCAACTAAGAGTGACATTTTTGTGGAACTGCAGCTAGAGAGGAACATCCTGAGAGAAAGTCATTTGAACCCAGAACTTTGGAGCAGAAGCCAGCCACATGCCTTCCCAGCTAGCAGAGGTTTTCTGGACACCATTGGCCATCCTCCAGTGAGGACACTCTATGGCCTTAAGACTGTAACTGTGTAACCAAATAAACCCCCTTTATAAAAGCCGATCCATTTCTGGTGTTTTGCATTCCAGCAGCATTAGCAAACTAGAACACCCGCAGTTACATTCTTGATCTTAGAGGATAAAATCAGCAAACAAAAAAATTCTTTAGGCACCTTGGGAGAAGATGCAAGTCACTTAAAAGGCTAAACACTAGCCTTCCATAAACAACATCTCTTCCTCAAAAAGAGTAGACTAGTATCTGTAGGTGTTGAAAGAAAGTATGACTTCGGAATATTCTTTGCAGCCAGGTTATCATTCAAGTGTGAAAGCAATTGGCAGACATTCTCGAATATCTGTCAAAATTCTTTCAGGGAATGTGTGTGTTACAAGAGCCCCTCTTGGAAAAAATCGCTTAACTCTTTAATCCAGCCAACTCAAAAATGAATGGAAATGTCAAGAAAAAGATTTTTAACTTTCAATGCCAGAAGACTGTAGTGCGTTGACAGCAAAGATCTGGCGGTGGAGTGGAAATTGAGTGATTCAATTATATGATAACAGTTCCTGTGGATAAAGTTTGCACTTCAGGGTTTCAAGCACTGGTCTAGGTCTCCTGCTCCAGATACTTCCGTCATTCTCTTTTGTCTTACAGGTGTGTGGGGGGATATAGTGGGGTTGCCTGTAAGGGTTTTGTATTATCTTTGCATGTGACTATGAGTATGGAAACAGCCTCTCTACTAAATTGCCATGATATGAAGATAGATTGGTTTTACCCTTTATTTTGACCTCCTAGCTTACCTAGGAGAATCTGTATTCTTTTTTAAATGCTGCTTTTATCAAGTTGATATATCAGTGGAAATTCTGACTTGATAAACCAGCTCTGAAATTTTAAATAACGTTTAACTTTTAACTCTCCCTAACACCTGATTTTGTAGATGTCAAAGACACTGAGTAAAACATCACTTGCTTCGTTCTAGTTCTCAAGAGGAAGCATGAATAACAGACTTCACACATTACTGTAATATCCTATCAGTATATTGGATATACTAATTGTGGAGCTGAGTACAAGGAAGAAAAACAGAAAGTGAAAAGAAGGTTATGATTTCACCTCCTCTAGAGTTTTTTAATTGGCTCTTGCCTCTGGCACTGATGGAGGGTAGAAGTGAAGAATAGAGGTCATAGGATTGGGTAAGCAAGGAGAATGTGGGAGAGGATATTCACTAAACAATTCCTCCAGTCTGCTTTTCCTAAAAGCCCACCATACCCCTTAATTGATTGTGTAATTAGAAAGGAAAAAAAAAATAAAAATAAAAAGCAAGATTAGGTCCTGTAACCATGGATTTGGGTCATATTTGTGAATATAAGGCAGAGTGGTTTAAGGCCATGGACTTGGGAGAAAGATCTGAGTTTGAATCCCAAATCTGTCACTTAGTATCTATTGAAGGTTGGGCAAGCAAGCCAAACTCTGTACTCCAGTTTCTTCATCTTTAAAATGGCAGCCACCCTTTTGAGTATTAAATGATGAAACTCTTAATGCAGCTCCTGGATAATTGTTGGTACTCAATAAATATATGTCAAGAGTTGGCTATGTGCTGAGCATTTTTGTATAAACCAAGCTTATACTAAACTTAAGCTAATTTGTAAGAAATTACAAATCCCATTTACATTGAAAAGTCAGAATTTAGCACTAAAAATGTGGTGAAACCAATTTGAAAGCATTTACTTTTAGCACATATTCTGTTTAAATATTTACGTATCCTACTTAATTTTGTGTTGTTTAGTCAATTCCCTTTCTTGTAACTCTTTATTAGACCAAAGTGACCATTCTCATTTGTTTTTGACAATCTTATGAAAAGATTGCTTCTCTAAAATTCTTTTGAAAATTGGCATTGTGCTGTTTTTATGAATATATTTCCATCCTCTTCATTTAAATGCACTTTAATGTGGATGCTCTAACAGACAAGATGCAAAAAGTTTTCTAGCATTGGCTGTCTTTTAGTACCTGTGGTGATAAAAACGTATCTTCCTATGGTGATAAAAGGATATTTAACATTTCATTGTATCAAATTACCTTGGTTAAGTTTCTTCATGGGAGTTAGCATAATAGGAAAAAGTAATGTGATACATGCTTTTAGTAAAGTAACTCAATCACCACAGGAGATAGTTATTAACTAACAGATGGTTTGCAAACATAAATCTTTAACAGAAGCATCAGTGCTAACTGCCTAGTGCCAAGATGTGAAATTTCAGGGAGCCTATTTTATTTTTTACAGAAGTCATTGAACCTTGGTGAAGAAAAAGCAGAATTTTGCATTTGCAAGATTCATGGATTTTTAGAGATGCACAATATCTTGAGGATATCAATTTCACCCCCATTATTTAACAAAGGAAGAAAGAAAGTTACATCCAGGGTCAAAGAAGCAATTATTGACAGAGATAGAAGGAGATCTGAGTCTCTTAATCACTAACACAATTTCCACTGCATCATGATGCTTCTTAAGGACTTCTTTATATTAAGTCAAGTTATTCATGTAGTTAGTGGTTTGACTAAAAAAAGGAAAAGAAAAAAATGAAAGAGATTTCTTTATTGCTTTCCTTCTGCTATAATTTCTTAATTTTCCTGAAACTGCAAACATGTCTAAAGGTTCTAATACAAACTCTCCTCTTCTCTTTGCAAGCTATTCTGAAAACTCTCATTTACTTCATAACTTCAGCTGTCACCTTTGGGCAGACAAATCTCAAGTTTATATCTCCAGTACTCATATAGCTCTTGTCCCCTTTAAATTTCAATTTCACCACAGATGTTAATATGCAAAACAAAACACATAAACTGCTAAAGAAAAAATGTGAGTTCTGGTATTAATAAGGAAAGATTTTATCAAGGGGAGCTATTGATTGCAAAAGGGGAAGGGAACCTATTACAATAGGGCAAGCCCCTCAACAATAAGATCTACAAATGTTTCAAAGGTTGGGCAGAAAAGAGCTTTTCTTTTATTAGGAGTAAACAAGGTTAGAGAGAACAGGGGGTGGGAGAGTGGGATGAGCAGATGGTGTGATTAGACATTTGAGCAGGAATTTTGTGTGTGCATGCGTGTGTGTGTGTGTGTGTGTGTGTGTGTGTGTGTGTGTGTGTGTGTGTGTGTGTGGTGTCAGCATATTCTTTAAAGGGGTCATTGAGGAGAAGTTGTTCCGGATCCCAATGCTTGCTTAATCTCAGGATCAATTTAAAGTTCAGGGACTGTGCACAGGAAAGAAGCCTAACAAACATCTGGTCAAGTCAGCTTAATAGGCATTTTATAAAGATTTGTCAGTGGGAACAAATATTTCAGCTAATCATTTACTAGACAATGACTATGGATTTGGAGAGTCTGTGTCTTGCCTTGTCATAGATAAACTGGGGGTCATCCCCAAGTCATATACAAGTAATATGGGGAGGGGGTTCTTCTCCCCAGAAGAAAAAAGGGTAGGGGATTTCTTAACAGTCACACTTTGCCAGGAACATAGGGATCAGGTAAACTTCAACATTGTGAAAACAAAGAAAAATTTCCATATATTATTATTTTATTCATGAAAACATTTCTTCTTTTCAATTACTCCCTTCACATCAATAATATTAACAAGAGAGCAGAAGCTCTGCCACAAGCATCCCATTTTTAAGATGATTTCTCTTAATCAATTAGCACTGCAAATTGATGCAGGGAACCTACCATCCATGCTTGGATTAAATGACCCATCTTGATGACAGGTACATCAAGACAATTATTCTAACAACTTGTGAAAACTCTGTTCTTATTCATTATTATCAATCATTTAAATCTTAAATGCTTGCTCTCAAAATGATCTTTTCCACCAAACATACTGGCATCCATAGTGTGCCGGTTTGGATATATCATGTCCCCCAGAAAAAGCCATGTTCTTCAATGCAATCTTGTGGGGGCAGATGTATTAGTGTTGATTAGGTTGGAACATTTCAATTGAGTGTTTCCATGGAGATGTGACTCACCCAATTGTAGGTGATAACTCTTACTGAATTATTTCCATGGTGGGGTAGCTCTGCCCATTCAGCATGGGTCTTGATTAGTTTACTGGAGTCCTTTATATAGAGTCACACAGGCCCAGATGCTTGCTGACACTGACACTTGGAGATGTTTGGAGACGCAGACAGAAGGAAGTTAGTTAAGAGATGAAGCCCAGAGTTGGCTCCGGAATATGCTAAGACAGGATCCCCAGGCACTTAGAGAGAAATGAAGTGGGAGAAAGAACCAAGAATGCACAAGAGCTGAGAGAGTTGCTGTAACACAACCCAGATCAGCAGATGCCAGCCATATAGAGGTTTTCCAGATGCCATTGGCCTTTCTCCAGTGAAGGTACCCTCTTGTTGATGCCTTCATTGGACACTTTTAAGGCCTTAGAACTGTAAATTTGTAACTTAGTAAATTCCCTTTATAAAAGTCAATCCTTTTCAGGTATTTTGCAAAATGGCAGCATTAGCAAACCAGAACACAAAAGGAACTTCACTGAATACCTGGAAGACATTTCAAAATTGAGTATCTGAGATACTTAAGTGATTCATCCTCCACCATAGCCATCCAATTAATCACCCACTTCTTAATTTTTCTATCAATTTATTTTAATTAATTCATTAATTTTGAATACTCTTTATATATTTCAAAAATCAAAATACTGTTTAAAAATATTCCCTGAGAAGTCTTGTTCCCATCCATGTCCAAACAATTACATTCTTCCAACTCCCTTGAAGTTTCTTGGGTATCCTTTCAATGTAACCAAGTGTCTTGGATATCCTTTCCACATTTCTTAAGCAAAATCAAGAAAAATGCCATTTATTCTAATTTTGTTTGCTCTCCTACATAGAAGGTAGTAGTATACCATAGACACTATATTCATCTTGTTTTAACTTAACAGTGTCCTCTGGCAATCCTTTAAGGCAATATATAGAAAACTTATATGTTTTTTTTTTAATTGATGTCTGTGCATCATAGTTTAATCATTTCCCTATTGATGAATTGTGTTATTTCCTATCTTTTGCTATTACAAATAATACCTCATTGAATATCCAAAGATCTATATCATTTCTTACACTGCAGTCATCTCTGTAAGATAGGTTCCTGTAAGGCAATTGCAAATTTAAAAGGAAAATACATCTAAAATTTTGAAGTTAATGGCAAATTCCACTCCCTTCATTTACATCATATTTTGCTCCCAACAAAAAATTGTGTGAAGTGCCAATGGTCTCACAGTTTTCGTATGAAGTATTGTTAAAGTTGTGGATTTTTCCAAATTGATAGATGAGAAGTGGTATTTAAGTTTAGATTTCATGTACATTTATTCTACCAAATGATGTAAAGCAACTTTCCAAATATTATTTTCCTGTGAACTATACAACCATGTATTCTTTCACCTTTTTTTCCTATTGAGTTCTTTATATTCATTTGTATAAATTCCTAAGAGTTTTTTATGTAAAAGAGGGAGTAGTCCTTTTCCTCCAATATGAGTTATGAATAGTGATTCTTGGTTTATTATTTGCATTTTGACTTTTCTTTTTTCACTATGCAGGTGTTTTTGTATTTATGTGAACAACTTTATCAAATTTTTATTTTATGGCTTCTGGATTTTGAAAACTAGTTAAACACAGCTTCCCTTCTCCAAGGGTTTATAAGAATTTATCCACATTTCTTTCTAGTATTTTATGACTGGATTTTTACATTAAGTCTTTAATCTAATAGGATAAAACAATATGCTACTCAGAAGTGTCAATTCTACACTAAATTCCCCTATATATTTTCTCAGGACTTTTTTTTTTTTTTTTTTCTTTTTTTTGGTCTGTATGTCTCCACAGTTGTCACAGACACAATGTGTTAATTGAATCTTTTTTGTATCTTTGATATCTGAAAGAATTGGTCTCCCCTCACTGTTCTTAATATTTATGGTTTTTCTGGCTAGCCTTGTTCAATTCTTTTCCCACATGAACTTTAAAATCAGCTGGAATAGTTCTGGGGGTGGGGGGTAGGGTGGAGAGAAATAAAGGAACTATGTTGGTATACTTGTCAGTCTAACCTTACATTTATAAATTAATTTATGGATAATTGAGATCTTTTTGCTATTATGTCTACAAATTAAAAACGTATTGAAAGCGTTTCTTTTTCTTTTTCTTTAAGTCTTCTTTTGATTCCTTCAGAAGCATTTTAATTTTCCTCATATAGGTTTTACACATTTCTTGCTAACTTTATTCATAGGTATTTTATTTTATTTTGCTGCGTTAAGTGGGGTCTTTTCTTTCCTTTGTTTTCTAACTAGAAGCTTTTATATGTGAAGATTGTTAATTTGTATGAATTAGTTTTAGGTTTAGATTAACCTAAAATTCTCAGAGCTCTAAAATATTTATCTTGTATAATTGTGTTGCCTAATATCGCAAATAAAATGTTAAATAGTTACAGTGCTGGTAGATATCTTTGTCTTATTCCTGGTTGTAGAGAGAATTTCCCTAGCTTTTCTCCATTAATTACGTTACTGGCTTTTACATCAATATAACATTTTATCATGTTAAGGGAATATCCTTCAGTTTTAATTTTAATTTTTTAAGAATCAAAAATGGATGTTAAATATTGTCAGTATAATCACAGAGTTGTGCATTCATCACCACAATGAATTTTAGAACATTTTCATTACCCCAAAAAGAAAAACACTAATCCTTTGGCAGTCACCTCTGAATCCCTTAGTGCTTCCTCAGCCTTACATAACCACTAATCTAATTCTGTCTCTACAAATTTGCTTATATTTACATTTTATGTAAATAGAATCATACAATATATAGTACTTTGTATCTGGTTTCTTTCACTTAGCATGATGTTTTTTTGATTATTGTTTTCTTTAATTTGAGAGGTTGTAGGTTTATAGAAAATCATGTAAAATATACAGTGTTCCCATATATCTTCTACTGTTAACACTTTACAATAGTGTGGTACCTTTGTAACAGTTGATTACAAAATATTAAAGTATTACTGTTACCTATAGTCCAATAGGTGTATTTATCCCCTATACCACCGTATTATTAACACCTTGTAATACTGTCATACATTTGCTATGATTCATGAAAGAACATTCTTATATTTGTACTATTAATCACAGTCCATTGTCCACAACAGTGTTATACTGTCCTATATTTTATCTTCTAACTTTCCTTCTAGTAACATACATGCCCCAAAACTTCCCATTTCAACCAGATTCACCAACATAGTTCAGCATTGTTAATTACACTCACAATAATGTGCTATTATCACCATTATCCACTTCCAAACATTGTAATCAACCTAAAAATAAATTTTGCACAAATTAAGTAATAGCTCCCCTTTCCCTACCCCCATTCTGTATGCTAGTAACCTTTATTCTAGATTCTACCTCTATGAGCTTGCTTATTAAAATTAGTTCATACCAGTGAGATTGTACAATATTTGTCCTTTTATGACTGGCTTTCAGTTTTTCTGGGTATATATACCTAGCAGCCGGATTGCCATATCATATGGTAATTCTATACTTAGCTTCCTAATGAACCATCAGACTGTCTTTCTCAGAGGCTGAACCATTTTAAGTTGTCACCAGCAGTCAATGAGTTTTCCTTTTCTCTACATCCTCTCCAACACTCGTATTTTCCTGTTTTTTTTTTTTTTCAATAGTGGCCATTCTAGTAGGTATGAAATTATACCTCATCGTGGTTTTGATTTGCATTTCCCTAATAGTGATGTTGAGAATCTTATCATGTGCTTTTCAGCCATTTTTATTTCCTTTTTGTAAAAATGTTGTGATGGTTAAGTTCATGTGTCAATTTGGCCAAGTGAGGGTGCCCATTTGTCTTGTGAGGCAAACACTGGCCTAACTGTTCCTGCAAGGATGTATTGTGACTGGTTAATAAACCAGAAGGCTGGCTTACTAAATCATCAGTCAATTGATTGCGTCTATGACTGATTACATCTACAATCAACTAAGGGAGTGTCTTCCATGACAATATATGAGAATACAATCAGTAGGATTTAATCCAATCAGTTGAAGACTTTTAAGGGAGATGAGAGAAATTTCATTTTTTCTTCAACCAGCCAGCCTCTCCTGGGGAGTTCACTGAAGACCTTCATCAGAGTTGTCGGCTCACAACCTGCTCTACGGAATTTGGACTTGTGCATCCTAACCTGCAGAATTTGACTCATGCATGTCCACAGTGGTGAGACACTTCTATAAATTTCATATTTACAGATTTCTCCTGTTGGTTCTGTTTCCCTAAAGAACCCTGACTAAAGCAAATGTCTATTCAAGACTTTTGCCCATATTTGAATTGGGTTATTTCTCTTTTTATTGTTGAGTTGTATGATTTCTTTATATATTCTAGATATTAAACTCTTACTGGATATGTTGTTTCTAAATATTTTATCCCATTGAGTGATTGCCTTTTTACTTTCTTGGCAAAGTCCTTTGAAGCACAAAAGTTTTTAATTTTGAGTAGGTCCCATTTATCTATTTCTCCTTTTGTTGCTTGTGCTTTGGGTGTAAAATCTAAGAAACCATTGCCTACCACAAGATCTTGAAGAGATTCCCTACATTTTCTTCTAGGAGTTATAGGCCCTGGTTCTTGTATTTACGTCTTTGATCCATTTTGAGTTAATTTCTGTAGAAGGTGTGAGATAGGGGTCCTCTTTCATTGTTTGCAAATGGATATCCAATTCTCTCAGCACAATTTGTTGAAAAGACTATTCTTACACAGTTGAGTAGACTTGGCAGCCTTGTTGAATGCCAAGTGTCCATTGATGTGAGGGTCTATTTTTGAACTCTCAATTTGATTCCATTGCTCAATATATCTATCTTTTACACTGATACCTTGCTGTTTTGACCACTGTAGCTTTGAAATATGCTTTAATGTCAGGAAGTGTGACTCCTCCAGCTTCATTCTCCTTTGGAAGATGTTTTGGCTATTCAGAGCTCCTAGCCTTTCAACATAAAAATGATAATTGACTTCTCCATTTTTGCAAAATACACTATTGGAATTTTGAATGGGATTACATTGAATGTGTATATCAACTTAGGTAGAATTGAAATCTTAATGATATGTACTCTTCCAATCCATGAACACAGAATGTATTTCCATTTATTTAGGGCCTCTTTGATTTCTTTAAGCAATGTTTTGTAGTTTTTTTGTGAACAGCTCCTTAATCTCCTTGATTAAATGTATTCCTAGATATTTGATTCTTTTAGTCACTATTGGGATTTCCTCCTCAGATTGCTCATTACTAGTGTACAGAAATTACTGATTTTTTTTTCAAGTTAGACTTGCATTACACCACTTTGCTGAACTTGTTTATTAGCTCTAGTAGATTTGGTGTAGATTTTTCAGGACTTTCTTTATACAGGATCATGTCACACGCAAATAGTGGAAGTTTTACTTCTTCCTTTCTGATTTGGATGCCTTTTATTTCTTTTCCATGCCTAACTGCTCTACCTAGAACTTCTAGCCCAACATTGAATAAAAGTGGTGACAGTGGGCATCCTAGTCTTTTTCCTGATCTTAGAGGAAAAGCTTTCAGTCTTTTGCCATTGGGTATGATGTTGGGTGTGGGTTTTACATGTATGCCTTTTATCATTTTGAGGGAGTTTCCTTCTATTCCTATATCTCAAAGTGTTTTTATCAAGAAAGAACGCTGGAGTTTGTCAAAAGCCTTTTCTGTGTCAAGATGATGGTGTGGTTTTTCCCCTTTCATTTGTGAATGTAGTGTAATACATTAATTGATTTTCTTGTGTTGCATACTTGGGATAAACTCACTTATCATGGGGTATAATTCTTTTAATGTGCTGTTGGATTCAATTTGCAAGTATTTTGTTGAAAATTTTTGCATTTATATTCATTAGAGAAATTGGTCTGTAATATACTTTTTTGTAGTATCTTTAGCTGGCTATGGTATAGTGAAGTTGGATTCATAGAATGATTTAGATAGTATTCTCTCCTCTTCAATATTTTGGAAGTGTTTGAGCAAGACTGGTATTAATTACTCTTGGAGTGCTTGGTAGAATTCACCTGTGAAGCCATCTGGACATGTGTTTTTCTTTATTGGGAGTGTGCCAGTTTGAATGTATTGTGTCCCCCAACTGCCATTATCTTTGTGGTCTTGTGGGACAGACGTTTTGGTGCTGGTTAGATTTGCTTGCAATGTGCCCCACCCAGCTGTGGGTGGTGACTCTGGTGGGATACTCCCATGGAGGTGCGACCACACCCATTCAGGGTGGGCCTTGATCAGTGGAACCATATAAAACATGCTAACTCAAAGAGACAGAACGGAGTGCAACTGTGAGTGACGTTTATGAAGAGAAGCAAGCTTGCTAGAGAGGAATGTCCTGGGAGAAGCCATTTTGAAACCAGAACTTTGGAGCAGACTCCAGCCATGTGCCTTCCCAGCTAACAGAGGTTTTCCGGATGCTATTTGCCATCCTCCAGTGAAGGTACCCGATTACTGATGTGTTACCTTGGACACTTTATGACCTTAAGACTGTAACTGTATAGCCAAATAAACCCCCTTTTTATAAAAGCCAATCCATCTCTGGTGTTTTGCATTCCGCAGCATTAGCAAACTAGAACAGATTTTGGTACCAGAGAAGTGGGGTGCTTTTGCTTCTGAGTTTGCAAATACCAAACATGTTGGAACAGCTTTTTAAATGGATAAGGGGAATATTCTGGAAGAATTGTGAGGAGCTTGATAGAAAAGGCCAAAACTGCTTTAAAGAGACTGTTTATGGAAATATGGAGTCTAAAGATACTTCTGATGAGGACTTGAGCAGAAATGATGAATGTGTTGTTGCAAACTGGAAGAAAGGCGATCCTTGTTTTAAAGTGGCAGAGAATTTGGCAAAATTGAGTCCTGGTGTCAGATGGAAGGAAGAATTTAAAAGTGACAACCTGGAATACTTAGCTGAGGAGATCTCCAGACTACCTGTGGAGGATGTAACCTGGCTTCTCCTTGCAGCTTATAGTAAAATGTGAGGGGAGAGAGATAAACTTAGAACTGAACTCTTGGGTTCAAAGAAACCAGAAGCTGATGGCTTGGAAAGTTACAAGCTCCCAGGGGGTGGAATCTCAGAAGCTACAGCCCAACATGAGGATGTAACCAAACATGGAACCCAGCCACCATTTCAGTACAAGCCAAGATTGGAGATGGAATTATCCAGAAAGGATTTGTGGAAACTCCTGTTGTCTGATGGCTTTGACCCCTGCATGCTTCATGCGAAGCCAACAGAATTTTTGCAAGATCTTTACAGACAGAGCCGCTGCCAGTTGGGACTGGAGGAGAGAGACAAGGAACAAACTGAAGGAAAAGTTTCTTCAAAGACAGAGCCATGGAGGTTGAGGTCTGGAGTCAAGAGGTCTCAGGCTGGGAGAGCAGAGCAGCCCACACACATGGAAAGGGTGAGTTTGCCCCGGAGGTTGAGGGTGGGCATTCCACCTTGATGCTCTGGAAGAGTTTTGCCACCCGAGGTCCCAAAGAGGGTGGAGCACATTCCCAGGGAATTGGGGAGAGCCTGGCTGCCACCACACTGTTTGGAAGGGGTTGAGCATGTGCCCCGGAGATGGAAGGAAATCCGGGAGCTGCCCCGATGTTTGAGGAGGGTGGGGCCAAGAAGGTGGTCTCCCCAATGTGTGGAAATGTTGGAGCACTCACCTAAGCGTTTGGAGAGGAAAGGGCTGCCAGAAAGGCCCTTAGGAAGGGTTAGGCTCCCGCTCTCTCAAGCCCCAAGGATGCAACATCGTTCTGTAACTGACTCTCAGACTTTGAAATCTAATGGAGTTTGTCCTGCAGGTTTTAGGAACTGTTTTGGTCCTGCTAACCCTGTTTTCCTTACTCTTTCTCCTTATGGCAATGGAAATGTTTATCCTATGAATGTCCCTCCTTTGTATATTGGAAGCATATAACTTGTTCTAAGTCCACAGATCCAAGCTAAAGGAAAAGTATGCCTTAGGACTGACCACGCCTATATTTGATTTTGATGGGATTTTGTACTTAACATTTGTTACTGAAATGGTTTAAGTTTTGTGATATTGTGATGAAATGAATGTATTTTGTATTTGGAAAGATAATGTCATTTGGGGTCCAGGGGGTGGAATGTGCCAGTTTGAATGTATTGTGTCCCCCAACTGCCATTATCTTTGTGGTCTCCTGGGACAAACGTTTTGGTGCTGGTTAGATTTGCAGCTGTGGGTGGTGACTCTGGTGGGATACTCCCATGGAGGTGTGACCCCACCCATTCAGGGTGGGCCTTGATCAGTGGAGCCATATAAAACATGCTAACTCAAAGAGACAGAACGGAGTGCAGCTGTGAGTGATGTTTATGAAGAGGAGCAAGCTTGCTAGAGAGGAATATCCTGGGAGAAGCCGTTTTGAAACCAGAACTTTGGAGCAGATGCCAGCCATGTGTCTTCCCAGCTAACAGAGGTTTTCCGGATGCTATTTGCCATCCTCCAGTGAAGGTACCCGATTATTGATGTGTTACCTTGGACACTTTATGGCCTTAAGACTGTAACTGTATAGCCAAATAAGCCCCCTTTTTATAAAAGCCAATCCATCTCTGGTGTTTTGCATTCCGCAGCATTAGCAAACTAGAACAGGGAGGTTTTTGATGATCTCTATAAAGTAATTGTTCTTTTGAGGCCTTCTATTTTTTTCTAGAGTCACTGTTCTAAGAAGTTGCCCATTTCATCTAAGTTGTTGAATTCGTTGGTATACAGTTGTACAAGTTGTACATAGTATCTACAGTGTACATAGTGTCCATTTATGATTCTTTTATTGCTGTGAGGTCAGTAGTAATTTCTCCCCTCTCATTTCTGATTTTATTTTTTTACATCTCTCTTTTTTCTTTGTCAGTCTAGCTAAGGGTTTGTCAATTTTATTGATCCTCTCAAAAAAAAAAACTTTGGTTTTGTTGATTCTCTCTAGTGTGTTTTTTGTTCTTGATTGCATTTATTTCTGCTCTAATCTTTGTTATTTCGTTCCTTCTACTTGCTTTGGGAATCAATTTCCTCTCCTTTCTCTAGTTCCTCCAGGTGTTCAGTTAAGTCTTTATTTTAGCTTCTTCTTTTTTAATTTTGACATTTAGGGCTTTAAATTTCCCTCTCAAAACTACCTTTGCAGCATCCCATACATTTTTATATGTGTGTGCTTTTTATTCATCTCATGATATTTACTGATTTCTCTTGCAATTACTTCTTTGAACCACTGACAGTGTCAGAGTATGTTGTTTAACTTCCATGTATCTGTGAATTTTCCAGTTCTCCACCAGTTATTGTTTTTCAGCTTCATTCCATTCTGGTCAGAAAAAGTGCTCTGTATAATTTCAATCTTTTCATATTTATTGAGACTTGTTTTGTGGCCCAACATGTGGTCTATCCTAGAGAATAGATCCATAAGCACTTGAGAAGAATGTATGTCCTGCTGTTTTGGGGTGCAGTGTTCTGTATATGTCTGTTAGATCTAGTTCATTTATCATATTATTCAAGTTCATTGTTTCCTTATTGAACTCTCTCTAGATATTCTATCTATTGACAACAGTGTTATATTGAAGTCTCCTACTATTATTGTAGAGACATCTATTTCTTCCTTCAGTTTTGTCAGTGTTAGTCTCATGAATTTTGAGGCACCCTGGTCAGGTGCATAAATATTAATGATTGTTATTTCTTCTTGGTGGATTGCCCCTTTTATTAATAAATAGTGTCTTTCTTTGTCTCTTATAACAGTTTTGCACTTAAAGCCTATTTTGTTTGATATTGGTTTAGCTACCCCAGATCATTTTTGTTTATTGTTGGTGTGAATTATCTTTTATCAAATCTTTCACTTTCAACCTACATGTGTTCTTGAGTCTAAGGTGAGATTCTTGTAGGCAGCATAAAGATGGATCGTACTTTTTAATCCATTCTTCCAATCTGTCTTTTGATTAGGGAGTTTAATCCATTAACATTCAGTGTTATTTCTGTAAAGGCAGCACATTGTTCATGCATTTTATCCTTTGGTTTTTATATGACATATCCTATTTTTGTCTCTCTTTTTACCTGATTAGTTACCCTTACTAATGATCTTCATTTCCACATTCTCCTCCAAGCCTCTCCTGTCTTTTCCTTTCAGCCTGCAGAACTTCCTTTAGTATTTCTCACAGTTCTGGTCTCTTGTTGACAAACTCTCTCACTGTTTATCTGCGAATATTTAAAACTCTCCCTCATTTTTTAAGGACAGTTTTGCCAGATAAAGAAATTTTTGCTGGCATGTTTTCTCTTTCAGTACCTTAAATATATCATACCACTGCCTTCTCACTTCCATGGTATCTGATGAAAAATTGGCATTTCATCTTATTTCAGTTCCCTTGTCTGTGTGAATCACTTTTCTCTTGCTACTTTCAGGATTCTCTCATTATCTTTGGTATTTGACATTCTGATTAGTATATGTCCAGAGAGGACTTTTCCAAGTCAGTATTTCCTAACCAAAACAGGGTCAGGGATATACAAAGGGTTGCAGACCAATTCCAAAGAGCTCTGGGGAGAGAGTCAGCAGACATCAAAAAACCTTTTAGTTGGCTCCCCAAGGATGTGCTTTCCTGGCCTGTCCAGCAGATGGCTCTCTTTGGCAAAATTTTCCCCACAGCTCTAAGGAGGCTCAGCACCTTTGTGCTTCCACTGCCCCTGACAGGGATGGGGTTGAAACAATGACCAGACAGTCCCTAACCAGAGTAGGCTAAAACTATGACTAAAACTGGGACCTAGTAATCACAATTCACCAAGGAAAAGCCATGAGCATTACTTGGCCACCTGCTAACCACCCCCCCACCCCCACCCCATTCTTGAGGAAGAGGTCTTCCATCTCTCTCTGTCTGTAGTCACCAGCCAGGAACCAGACCAATGTGACTATCCTCCAGAGGGTTGGGCACTGCAGTCACCGTTGAGTGCTTAAATCACAGTTCTTTACCGCAGTTTCTCAGCCTCTTCATTCCGTGCTACCCTGGATGCTGTATAATGCACCCTGTCCTCCAGTGCCCTAGAACAGTTGTTTCAGAAAGTTTCTGCCTTTCCACTAGGTGTTTTTGGAAGGGGATTGAGTATTACAGCTCCCTATTCTGCCATCTTCCCTGGAAGTGAAAATCTTTAATGCTTTCTTTGCCTTATTACACTCTTGACTGCTGTCTCACCAGACACACTGCTACTCAACCCTGTATTTCTCACTTTTGTTATTTCCACATTTTTATAGTAGCTTGACAAGTCCATCAGCCTCCTTAGGCCTTCTGCATTGTGTCCCTGATAGGGATTGTGCAAGGAATAATGTAGTTAACCATATATTGAGGATTCAGAAGTCCAAATGCCATTTTGTATTATGAATTTATTTCTTTGATTCTTGGACTATTCCAAAAAGAAAACCTCTTGAGATGATTTCACATTACTTCTGGCATTTTAGTTTAAGCACCAATGCTATGTTTGAAGTAAAAGACTTTGATTTTATGTTAGTTTAATATTTCACAATGTTTGAAAAGAAACCAAGGCCAAGAATGTGCAACCCCAGAATGCCAGAAAACACTCAATAAGAGCTAGAACAAAACATTGTTGGCCCAATGACTATCTTTCCTTAAAACCTAAAAGAGAAGTACTTGATACTGGTTCATGCTGCTACTGTTGCAACTGCTACAATTTCCAGATGGAAATGTGTTTCCTTCCCAACAAGAAGAAGAAAGATCCAGTTTCCTTGGTTACTCAGAGGTTTTTAGAATACCACCACCCACTTTCTCTCTCTGCCTTCTTAGGAGTCCTGCCTTCCATAAAATGTTAAGGATCTGCAACCCTATAGACCCCTGTTTGATTAGGGACTGCTTGCTTCCTTTTCCATCCTTTAGAGAGAGCATTAAAGCTTATTTAGCCCATAACTTAGACATCCATATCTCAGTGTCAAGGTCCACTCATTTAGAGTCAGAAAACACCTGTTTGTAGTTCAAGTTCTACAATTAGAAATTTGTTTATAATCAGACTAGTAGATATCTTATTATGGATTTGTTTGCATTTCCCTACGGACTGGAGTTTGAAAGCTGGGACTACCAGCATATCTCAGTCAGGGCCGTATGGTCGATGGCTTAGGTTCTGCTCTCTCTACTGAGACTTTAAATGTACTGTAACAGGTCCTTCATACGCATTGTCAGTGGGATGTGGGGTGGTGTCCTTTTCGCCTGAATCACAACAGAGCTCTTAAGACACAGCTTTTATTCACAGAATTGTCCCCAGAATCATTCAAGTCCCCTTTTTGCCTTCTCCCAGCAGCAGCAATTTCTAAGTCAAACAAAGGAAGGCAAAAAATAAAAGCTCAACAATAGTATTTCATAGGTGAGTTAGATACTTCACTTGGGCTTCTCAATGTGCCTGTCCCTTCCGGTTCCATATTGGCGTGTTCTCATTCTGCTTCCTTTCAGTTGCTGTTAGTCTCGGTTGCACCTTGTAATCACCTGGGAGCTTAAAAGATACTGGTGCCTGGTCCCACCCATTCCTCCACCCCAGACCCTCATTTACTGGGTCTGGAAAGTGGCCTGAACTTTATAATTTTAAAAATCTCCCAAGATGTTTCTAATGTGTATTCATGTGTTCAGGGTAGCTAGTCCCTAATTTAGTGGTTTTCTCCCAACCTAGTGAGACCAAATATTGATTCTTTCCTTGAGATCAGGACTGGCTACATAATTTGTGAGATCCAATGAAAAATGAAAACACAGAGCCCCCTGTTCAAAAATAAAGAATTTCAAAGCTGTGACAACAGAGCATTAAACCATGAAGCCAGCCTTGCCTGGCTAAGCGTAATAGTTGAGGGTTTGACTTTCTGTGGATTATTTTTTTTCTTCCATATTTTTCATTCTCCCAACTAATTTTTTTAGTCCATTTGCCAATTCTTCCTACTTATATCCTACTTTCCCCCCACTTTGACAGGTAAACATGATATAAAAAGTTATTCTACCATGATATGAGTTATGGTAGAATTTTCTTTTTCTTTTTCTTTCCTTGACCAACAAATTTGAAGTGGCATTATCCTCTTTTGCTTACATGGTTGTTGCTTGGAAACTTGCACATATTGTGCCATATTTTAAATTTTATTTTGAGAGATTTTAAATTTTATTTTGATAGATTTGGGAGTAAGAATATTCTTAGATCTGCTTTACTGCATTTTTACCCAGAAGACATTTTGCAATTTTGATTTTTTTCTATTTTAATATAACTAATTATAGTTAAGTAATGAAAGAATTAATTTCAAAATGAAATTAACCAGGACTAAGGGAGTTAAAAAGTGATCCCAAAGCCACCATTGTACAATGAATGAGGATTCTTAAAACAGCTTTATTTTTGGCTAGAGAAAAATGAGATGGAAGGTAACTGCCAGATAGTTAATGAATATATATATAATTTTAAGTGCCTTTCTGAGCTTATTTTCTTCTTGCCACTGATACCCATTTCGATTATAGTGCTTTCTCCCTCCTAGCACTTCCAAAAATTTTAAGATGGAAGAACACAAGATTGTTCTCCAGAAATAGGTTTAAGAATCATCGAAACCTAGTTAATAATAATCATCTTTTCCTTTAAGATGAATGCGTCTTTGACTTTTGGACGAGGATTGCAACTGAATTTCAGGACCTGCATTCCCTTTCCTCAGAAAAGATGGAGCTGTCAGCAACTCTGACAGGACCCTGCATCTAATCCTCAGCTGACCTTGTGGTGTGTGGTGAATTTACAACATGCAGTGAGTGGGGAAGGAACCAACATCTCTGTGATATAGTGCTATGTCAAATAAAACGGAGGAAATCTGCTCAGTCAGGATCTCAGGAAGATTTTAATCCTCACTAGGCTGGAGATGAAGTTTATTTGACAAGCAGATGTGAAATCTCCTATAGGAATTCAGCTGCCCAGGGCTCAGCAAGAACAAACTGAAAAAATAGAATAAGACCCACTAATGTGAGATATGCAATAGTGAGTTTAAGAGGTCAATCCAATTCAAGTTGTCTGGGGTTATTCCCTTGCTAATATAATTTGCTGAAATATTTCCTTCCTCTTTTAAAAATCATATTCTTCATTACAGTTATTCAAAGGTAAGTGCAAATCCAAAGGCTTAAGTGAAGTTTTTTCCCTGATAACACTGACACTGTTCTTTCCTTTCCTGAATTTTTTCCACCTATTGTTTATCCCACAATTTAAAAAATATATTTTACTGTATTCTTTCCTGTTGAGAAGTCACTCATTTTAATATCAACACAAAATGCACACGAATGACTTAATATATACCCATTTTATCACACCAACTGAAATGTCTGTTCCTTATGGACAGCACCATTGAAAAATGCTACGGTTATTTTGATCTTAACAATTCCAAATGCAATGAGACTATCATCCAAAACTCAGTAAAATTGTGTGTAGTTGGATATATGGAAAGGCAGAAATGATTTATCAATTTTGAATGAAGCAGTATTTTAAGTAAAATATTCCTTGTGAACTTGGAATAAACTTACTGAAATTAACCATTTTTTACCAGGTTGGAAATCTTGTTTAACTACCCAAAAAAGGTGAAAAGTAGAAGAAAAACAAAGAACTAGAAATTAGAAACACAGACAGCATGACACTGTGTTAGGTGAATAGAGACACTCTCTTCAGCTTCTGTACCAACAATGTAAGGTCCAAAACCCAGAGGCTATTTTTTCTCTTAAGGTGGTAGACACACATAAATGTCTATCCAAATACAGTCCCATAGAACAAAGTTACCTTATAAACACAAGGCAGATCTTGGGGGTGGGAATTTAATATAAACACACTGAGCAATAAAAATACCTCTACCAAATGCCATGAAACAAAGTGGTAAATGTTTATTGCCCAGGGAAAAAGGAAAAAACAGTAGATAATCCAATTCTGTTCCTAATTTTAACATGATAACAAATTTAGTGATCTGACTTCTAATTTTTAACAGAGAAAATATACCACTTTAGGACAAAGAAACTACAAATAAATTATAGGTTGCTGGTCCTGTTTTGTTTTGTTTTGTTTTTTTCCTAGTATAATTTCCATTATTTTTAGTCAGCCCCTCACTACACTGGATTTAAGTATATCATGAAAATCCCCAGTTATCTTTTCTTACTTTTATAAATTACTCTCTTTTCCATCCTTTCATTCCCCAAAGTATCGAGGGATCTGGAGTCCTAGTATCCCCAGAAATAAGCACATATTAAATATTACTTTTCCAATGAAATATACTATTTGAACCCTGTGTCATCTTTCAGCTCCTTTGCACTATCTATCTTAACTAAATGCTCAGAAACAGCCCAACGATTCCAGTCTTCCTCTTACAATTATCCCATATGCAAGAAAAAGCCTACTATTACTTGCTCTATTTTATCCAACTACTATAATTTATAAATTGGGTTCATCTGTAGAAAGTTATCCCAATCAATTTTTCCCTCATGATTTATCAATTTTGTTGAATTGTCAGGGCAGTATTCAGTTTTGCTGACTTGAGACTTCCATAGGGTATTTAGAGAAAAAGATGCCAGAGCTATGCAAAGCATGATAGATGCACAAATGAAAAACATCTGGAATTTAAAAGAAAAAGTCAATCTGTAGTTATGCAATATAATTGAGATGGGTCAAGGATCCAGGCATACGGGCTGTATGGTTAGGTTTATGTGTCAGCTTGGCCAGGTGTTGGTGCCCTGTTGTCTAGTCAAGCAAGCACAGGACTAACTGTTACTGCCAGGACATGTTGTGGGCTTAAAACATCAGTAAGTTATTGCATTTATGGCTGATTACATCTATAATTAACTAAGGAGAGGGTCTTCAGCAAAGGGAGATGTTTAATCCAATCAGTTGAAGGCTTTAAAAGGAGGAATGAAGACTTCAGCAGTCAGAAGAGAGAACTTTCATCTCTACTTCAGTTAGCCAGTCTCTCCTGGATGATTCATCAAAAACCTTCATTGGAGTTGCCAGTTTGCAACCTGCCCTACAGAATTTGGACTCATGCATCCCCACAGTTGAGTAAGATGCTTTTATAAAATCTCATATTTACAGATATCTCCTGTTGTTTCTGTTTCCATAGAGAACCCTGACTAATGCCACCAGGGAAATATTAGATTCTCTCAGAGATTGATCTACTTGGAGCAAGTATATTTCAGGTAGATGAATATCTTTGAACTCAGGATACCTTTACTTTCCCAGAGTTTGTGTCTCTAGAGTTTTCTGGGAGGCGAAGTGCACAACTTCCTAAGAGCCACTATGCCCTTGAATTCACTCCTGTATTTACCATGATTGTTTTCTTGTTGCTATTGTGGTTGTTAATGATTTTCTATTTGCCTGACTCATCTTTGTTATATTAATAGGCCCTTAAGAACAGGGAGTATATTTCAAGAACACAATATACATATACATGTTTTGGATATTGTAAATGCAAATTTATTGGCAAGTTGGTACTTAGAAAATTAAAAAAATAATTGAACATTAAAATGTTTAATCAATCATTTTAGCTTTACACTGTTAATAGTAATTTTCGATATCTTTCACTCATTAAACAAAGTGTTTCAGCTGAATTGAACTGTTACTCTGATAATGTGGTGGCAAAATTAAATTCAAAATAGCCTTTTAACGGTATCAGAGGAAAGCCATTTCTGAATTCAAATTCTTTAAATTGTGATGTCAAACAAAAAGAAACAATAATGTGTTTGTTACCATGGGATTAATTAAGAAATTATAGAGTTCTTTGATGGTTTTAACAAATGTAAGAATGGCATCTTAAGAATTGTGTCTATCTTAAAATCTATTGAAAATGCATAGAAAATAAATAAGGAGATATAAATGTAAAATAACCAGTGTTCTTGTAATTCACAAATTCTAAGATATGTAGATCAAAGTGTTTTATATGTATATAAAATCAGAATAAAGACTGCAATAGTGATTCCATGTTGAATATTTCCAGTGAAAAAAATAAAATTATATGTATTTATCTTGCTGAGTTTTTATGATCATTTCCTTAGGCTAAAATATGAAATACTAAGTCAAATATTTTTTTTTCTATTGATCAAATTAATTCTGAACATTAAAAATCTCATGAAGACATAATATTTAGAGTATTAAAAATACCTTTTATAATAACATGAATTAATTAAGCAAGACATTCTAAAATTCAATATTTGCAACCCAGAATTGTTCTGTTCAATTGAAAAATATGTAACATCTGAATGTCATTTTTTTCAAATAATGACATTATTAAGTAGATTTGAAACCATTTATTAAATATTACATATGTTTTTTATAGCATTTTGCTTACTTCAGGAACTAAACTGTAACAATTTCTGTTCCTGATGTTTTATGTTGTGTTCATGGCATAAACCAAGGCTCAAAATCTTGAGCTAAAAAGACATACAGACATGCAAAGTACATGTTATACATACCATTTTGTGAATTAACATATAATTTTATTCAAGAAAAAAATGACTTCAATAAGTATACCAAAGAGCACTTCATTATATTGGAGAAAGTGATTTTCAAAAAATATTTGCTGCATTTCTTTTGATTTAAAATTTTTGTCTGGTACTTAGTTGATCCTCCCCACTGCGTTCCCCTTAAGTCTATCAATATTATAACTTGTTTACCTTTTCTGGTTCACCAGGTGGCCAAAAAAAAAAAAAAAAAAGTAAGAATTTACAATATATATTTGTGACCCAAAGCTCTAAAACTCTTTGAAATACTGCTACTGAGAGGCATAAGCATCTCTGTTTTAGTGGTGGAATGGGAGCATGGGCTGCTTTCCTACACACAAAGCATTTCCTTCTGGGAAATTTCATCAGACTACCAAAATCCCTTCACCACTTATCTGGAACACAAAAACCAATTCAATGGGTGTCTTTGGATCAGTCCATTACTTCATTCTCTGTTGGGATTCTTATTTAATTTGTTATGTTCTTTAAATCATATGTGCACCAAAGACCCTGCTGATGTTCTAACAGAAAAATAGCTGCTACTCTCAGGGCTTGCACATAAATACAGTGAATCCCATGGATAGTGGAGTTGACTAAGGTTGGTCTTTGAAGTCAAACAGAGTGCAATTTGAATCTGTTTTGCCACTAACAATTGTCCTCTCTGGGCCCCAATGGAAGGGTAATGCATCTACAACTGATTCTCCTTGTTCACAGATGCTATGTTGTATAAAATTGCCCTGAACACCAAATTAGCGAATATTGCTCCTAGGGAAGAGACAAGGTTAGGTTCCTACAAGCCTCTGACCACAACATTTTCAACAACCAATCAGTACAAAACCTTGTTTAAAGACATCTGTTTCTGTTTAAATATATCTTATTCAATATATATTGTTTACTCATTATTAATGTTGAGATGACAGCCAAAAGCACTGTAACTCATGCCTGAAAGAAGCATATCTAATCTATAAGGCACATCACATCCTTCTTGCATTTAGAACTCTAAATAGCACCTCATGTTTGGTTGTCATGTCAAACAGTGAAATCACCACCCAAAAGACTAACAAATGTGGGAAAAAAAGTGACACTAAATATTCCATTAAAAGGACACATTACCAATAGGAAAGCTGAAACAAAAAGGCAGAGGGAGTCAACACTTGTTAGACCTCAGCTGGAGCTGGAAACATGCAATCAAATGAGTGAATGTTTTCAGCGCTCTTGCGTGTTGGGACCACAAAAGTGCAGGACGTTTTGCTTTTGGTGTAACAAATTTTACCGAGTAGGCCAATCTGCAAATACAGAACCTGTGAATGAGGAGTTACTGTATTCATTGCTGTGTTGTTCTGACACATAAATGTGAAAAGTTTCAGTCATTTCTCTTGCAGGGTAAATTTTCACAAATCAAGTTGATTATAATGTGATCTGTGAGGTGAACAGGAGAAAGATTTTGCTTTAAGCAGACAGCTTTCTCTCTCTGATGCAAACTGGATCAATCATTTCAGTCGGTCTGCATTTTTTTATCTTTAACAATGGGCAAAAGACTGGGAATCATGTAAGAAACCTGTGCTAAAGTTCTGATGGCATAAAGAAAAAGAACTGCATTACTCTGGATGAAATCAAGGCCTGATTTGCTCAGGGATATTTAGGTTTTATATACTTCTATATATAAAGCTATAAAGAGTACCTTTGTCATTGAGCTTTTTGCAAGAGAAAGTAACAAAGTTTTTGTTATTGTGAGCCACGAACTCTAAGCCTCTTAAAATTTCTTTTCAATGGGAAAATATATATAAAAAGTGACATTTTAGAAATATGATGATTTAGAAAAATGATGATTAACTCTATTGTTAGACCTATTATTAGATGGATAATGTCTAGCACAGGGTTCAGCAAGTAGAATGCTCAATAAGTGTTTCTTTCCATCCAACTCTTCTTTCCAATGTATACAGTATGGAAATAGAATTGAGGGAAAAAACTCAAGGAAAAATAATTATGATATGAATTTGTTGAGGAGACCTTTGAATAAAAATGCAGAATATGTAACATCAATAGAAAGTCTGGCTACAGTTCTGTGATTAAGTATGAAAGATCAGAGGATTACTCATGTGACCAGATACTTCTGAAGCAGCAATGAATTATGTGGTAATTGATGCCACATAACTAGGAGAATTTTATCTGAACTGTATATTATATTTATATCTAGATAATTCCCTCATAGTTTGAATGTTTTCA
The DNA here is from genome assembly GCF_015220235.1 of Choloepus didactylus. Classification (NCBI taxonomy): domain Eukaryota; kingdom Metazoa; phylum Chordata; class Mammalia; order Pilosa; family Megalonychidae; genus Choloepus; species Choloepus didactylus. The sequence goes on along the minus strand of NC_051319.1, from coordinate 62,073,197 downwards.
GTTCAAAATATTCTGACTGAAGATGTAATCAATATTGTATGATATTATTACCACAGCACATTTCTTCTCAGGAGCTAAAATTGCCATCAGACATAAACTGTCACAGTCATTCTCTCAGGGAAGAAATCAGTGGAAAAAAAGAGTAGGGCTGGGACTAGGGTTAGGCAGCAAGGCTCCTCAGGCACAAAATTCAAGGAAGCGTGCATTTTTAAGGTCTTGCAAGCACAAGTCTCCTTAATTTGTATGCCCAAGGTGACTCTCTTGCCTTCCTTTCATCCTGACCCTGAAAGAGAGGTATGGAGATTAAAATCTTGTTCCATATGATGTGAGTCCAGAAGAGTAACCAAAAGATTAAAAAGCAAAATCATCCACTTCAATTCAGCCTACTAACATTGGTATGCCGAATACCTACAGCTCCCTTTCAATTGTAAATTAAGATAGTTTCTAGAAAATATGACTGACCTGAAATAGTGGCACTAGACATTTTAATCTATCTAGCCTAATGACTTAAGTAAATTAGCACTAAGACAAGATATAAGAAATACAAACCTGCTAATTTCATTAAATAAGAAGCATTACTAGAATCACCTTAATACCCACACTTCTTCAACCCCATGAAGCTCTATGGCTGTGCCTAAATTTGGGTAGAAGCTCACTTTCTAAGAGCAAAGCCCAGGGATGGAATAGTCAAGAGAACTATTGGCAAATTTGTCAGTATACTTTGTACAACCTTTAGCAAAACCTTTTATACTCTCTGGGCTTTAGCCACTCCATCTCTAATTAAATTGTTGAGCAAATAATCTGATTTATTCTGACTTGAAAGTTCTTGATCTCATGAGTATTCTGGTTGATTCTTGTCATATACTGATAAAGCCCCTTTTTCTTAGACTTTCCCTTGGGGAGATACTATTTGTCCTGTCCTTACCAAAGATGCAGCTTCCAGGGGTTAGCTAATGGGCCGTCCAAAGCCATGGCTATGTTAATATCTCATAGGTCCAGGAATTTTAATTCAAATATATATCATCTCTACGATAATCTTTAGCAAGACAAACAATGGAGATCCTGATATTTCATTCTACTGCTTTATTAATTTCTTTGCATGACAGAATTACTAAGTAAAGGTTAATTTGCATTGATTTTTGAATCACTGAATATTGTTTTACTGCTTATCATTTATAATATGCAAATCCCTGTTTATTGGAATCACCAGCAAAGAGATTGCTAAATACATAAAGTGCTATTTCTTTTAGAAAAGCTTTTCTAAAAATGCAGTCCTATTTTAGAAATAGTGTAGTTTCAGCACCACTTAACCTCTGCTCCTACACTGCCAGTAAATTCTCCTTAAATTGAAACGGTGTCCTACTACAACTGAAAACAGGGTATCTGGTTAGCCAACTCTCCATGTTAAGCCACCTCAGTTGTGCAGTTTTAACTGAGTCACTGACCCATTAAGAAACATCAGTAACTGCCAGTAAACAACCTGCCTTCATGTCGTAAACTCCTTAACCCTCAAGGTCTTAAATAAAGTGCTAAATTTCCAGGAATTTTAAAGAGTGTAGAAAAGGAGAAATTACTAGCAAATCTGAGACAGCATGCCTTTTTGGATATGTACTGTAAGAGGTAAGATAAGACATGGACAGATCAGTTGTTTCCTAGTCATCTCTCATGAAAGGTTCATTTGTGTGTAGGCAATGGCTTGAACACTCAGTTCAGTAAATGACATGGATCTTTTATGGCCCACTACTTGTAGACAACATAAGACAACATAGTTTTCAATAAGGTATGTAGAAGCATCTAATATAGGGGTGGGAAAACTATGGCTTGTAGGCCAAATCCAGCCAGCCCACTGTCCTCTTTTTTTCTTTTTTTTTCTTTTTAGATAATATCTGTCCTTCTATGTAGGCATTTACAACAATTATAATAGCTTGTATTAGAATTTATAAGACATTGTCATATCTCACTTGAACCTCACAAGACTCTGGAAAGTAACCAAACAGGTATTATTTTTTGAGGTGCAGAGAAGTTAAAAGAATGATAGAACCAGGTCTAGATTACAGGCATATGTTACCAGCCAGTATTAAGTGAAGGAAATGCTTGTTCTAGATTGTTCAAACAGAAAAGGATTTAACGCAGAGAATTAGGTGCTTTTAAATAAATGGAAGAAACTCTTGGAACAAAATAGAGATGACCGTCAGAGGAATTACCTATAAATTGATCCCTGGAATAACTCCAGGTTTCAGGAACACAGAATCAGGAAGTTGCTGATACTGAATGGTTGCCGTCACTGCCACCACTCATCTGCCTTTTGACAGTCACAAACTGGTGACGGCACTGGAACATGGACCTTTGATACCTAAGGATCTCAAGAATGGATTCTGATTCTGAAAACTTTATCTACATGAACTTGCCTACAAGAAGAAGTCATTAAAAAAGGGTAGAAAGATGGCTTCTGCTTCATTTTTTCTTAAATTCAATTTTATTGAGATATATTCTTATACCATACAATCATCCAAAGTGTACAATCAATTGTTCACAGTACCATCATATAGTTGTTCATTCATCACCCCAATCTATTTTTTGAACATTTTCTTGTACCAGAAAAAGTAAAAATAAGAATAACAAATAAAAGTAAAAAAGAACATGCAAATCATCCCTCCCCCACTTTATTTTTCATTTAGTTTTTTGTCCCCATCCTTCTACGCATCCGTCCATACATGGGATAAAGGGAGTGCAATTCACAAGGCTTTCACAATCGCACTGTCACCCTTTGTAAGCTACATTGTCATACAATTGTCTTCAAGAGTCAAGGCTACTGGGTTGCAGTTTGATTGTTTCAGGTATTTACTTTTAACTATTCCAGTGCATTAAAACCTACAATGGGTTATCTATATAGTGCATAAGAATGCCTGCCAGAGTGACCTCTCAGCTCTATTTGGAATCTCTCAGTCACTGAAACTTTATTTTGTTTCATTTTGCATCTGCCTTTTGGTCAAGAGGATGTTCTCAATCCCACAATGTTGGGTCCAGATTCATCCCCAGGAGTCGTAGCACATGTTGCCAGGGGGATTTATACCCCTGGGAGTCAGATCCCATGTAGGGGGAGGGCAGTGAGTTCATCTGCCAAGTTGGCTTAGCTAGAGAGAGAGGGCCACATCTGAGCAACAAAGAGGTACTCAGGGGGAGACCCTTAGGCACAATTATAAGCAGGTTTAGCCTCTCCTTTGCAGTAATGTGCTTCATAAGGGCAAGTCCCATGATAGAGGGCTCAGCACATCAAACTGCCAGTCCTTCATGAATGTGAGAACATCAGCAACCATCCAGGTGAGGAAGCCCAACACCTCTGCGTTTTCTCCCAGCTCCTCAGGGGGGCCCTGCATATATATTTTTATTCTCTATCCAAATTACTTTGGGATGTGTCACTATTTCACACTAACCTATGCAAACCTACCAGGTCTCACTTCCTTTTAAAAGTTCCATGTAAATTATGGTATTTCAACAGACTGTATGAGTTAAATTGTTCAGGAAATATAGATCTTGCACCAACTAAACATCTCTTCCCTTGGTCTCACATGGAATTTGAAGTTTTAAAATGCAGTCAGTATTGTCCTTTACCCTTTGGCCCAATTTGCCCCAGTCCCAACCACACCCACTTCACCCATATCCCTAGTTGAAGTCTGGACTCTTTTTCAGCTTTTTTAACATTTGCTGTATATGCTAATACTGACATTCATATCTGCCAAGTTCTAGCTCTGAGTTTCAGGTGTCACACAGATACCCAAAGTTCCAGCAGCCCACTGTCTTTTTTGTAAATAAAGTTTTATTGGAACACTGCCACACCTATTCATTTACTATTCTCTATGGTTAACTCAATAGAGATATTCTGGTTCTTTTCTTTGCTCCCTAGTTACATTGTTTTTAAAATTGGAATTCTGTAGAATATTTTAATTATACACAGTATGATTATGAACTTAATAAAAAGAAAAAGGATCAATTAAATAAAAGGAGATGATAGTTATTGGTTTTGAGGGATGCAGCTAAGTAAACAGTGAGAGATACACCTACCTAAACTAATACAAACTTGACCTTACATTTATTATAGAGTTTGTTACAGTGTGTTCATTTTCTTCTTTATAATGCCATGAGAAAGACTGAATATGTCCTTTTTTAAAGGACTAGGATATTGAAAGTTAGATAGTTTTACAAGACTTGCAAACATCATATGACTAATTCATGGTTGAAATGTGGTTAGATACCACATATCTGTCCCTTAATCCACAATTTATCCCTTAAACATTATCTGTTAATGGCATGGAATTGTCTTCTTTGAAATATCTATACGCTATCAGAGATGTTTCTCTTCATTAAACTTCCCTAATGGCAAAACTCTTGCCTTCCCAAGCATCTGCAAGTGAACTCATGTGGGGAGTGAAGAGCTATATAGTCCTTAATCAAGCCAATGCTCGTCTCCTTTAGTGCACAAAAAGCAAAGCACTGTTTCAATAATGCTTTCTAGACCTAGTCCACCCAATCAGAAAGACCTCAGCCCAGTCCCAGCCCAATTCCTCAGCCAATTAGCTAAAAAGTCACCAGTTGAAGTTGAAAAGCCCCTCTGTGATCAGTTAACTTACAAAAGAAGGAAAGAAACTTTGGCAATTTTGCCAATCAATAGCACCTAAGGCTGACAGTGAACACCTATCCAAGAGAGGAAATTTCCTCTTTCTGTTTTTCTTCCTCTCTTTCTGCCTTCCTCTCTCTTAATATTCCACTGACATTGCTTTAATCAACACACATACACAAACCTGGTATTTCTCCTTATATTCAAGAATAAATAAAACGGTGGCCTCTGCTTTCAGACTATGCTACCAGACAACCAAAAAATAGTTGGAGAGTTTGCCTAAACAGTGAAAGTCCAAGGAATAAAAATAATTTGTTACTAAATACAGACTTGATTTGTTTCCTCCTTTAGTTAACAAGCAGCAGAAAAAATAATAATATTAATTTAAATGTCACCACCACAGCTTTACACATCGCTTCTCAGGTCCACTAGGTCATGGCTTAGTTAATCTGTAGAATATTTTATGGTAAGCTTTATCATCAATGAATGAAAAGACAAAGAGGATTTGAGGCAATATCCTTTTTGGAGAGTACATGCAGCAATACTGACCCATAGGTTAATTACCCACTGGCAATTTGTTTATTCTCTTCAATCTTTTTTATCATGTGCATATTTTCAAACCAAAAACATGCTTCTTGTAAATACATATTAAAAATTGTTAATAATGTGTTGATCCAGTACAGCACTTTGACCTCCAGTCCTTTGAAGTCTTTCCATAAAGAGAATTCTCAATGTAAGCACAATATTGATTACTGATCTTTTTGTTGAATTCACCTTATGTGGGCATTCCCCTTTCTTTAATGTTCTGGTTACTTTTTGCTGCACAATGATTAGAGGAAAACATATACACTAAAATGTTCAGTGAAACAGAATGCTTTCTGTTTATCAGAAAGATTTTTTCAAGTAAAGAGTTGTCATTTTTTTTCCTCAAGTAGTTTGCAGTAGGGTAAACAAAAGTCTTCTGTTTTCCTGGGACTATCCCAATTTTAGCAATGAAAGTCCCATGTTGTGGAAACCTCTCAATTCCAGGCAAACTGGTTACTGAGTTTGCAATGAGGTTTAATAGACTTGTATTCCTCCTTTGGCTTTTCTCTAAGATTAGCTGTCTACCAGGTCAAAGGAAACAGCCACCTGAAAATGATCAGCAGGTTCTTTATGGAACTGATGAAGCTGCAAAAGACAAAGATAAGGAGGGATGGAGAGAGAAAGAAAGTGAAGGAAAAAAGAGGAAGAAAGGGGAATAAAGGTAAAGAGAGACTTCATAATGCCTAATATCACAGGGAAAGTATAATTCTTCATGTATTTATTTATAATAACCAAGTAAATTTATCCAGCAATTGTGTTTGTTTTTCATGTATGTATAAAAATGGCTAAATTTAAATTATTCTCAATTTCACGTCTCTGCCAGCAAATGCAAGGATTCATGAGATTTTTATGAGGGATACCAATGTATTTTAGAACAAAGTAAATGCTTCAAAGCAAAAGCAACTCAGCATATTCTGTGTAAAAGAAAAATGAAAGTTTAGTAGTGGAACCAATCACCGAACAATCCTGCACAAGTGAAAAGTATTTGAATTATCGCTTCTGTGAGTACTCAACATTTTTATTAACTTCCAAATACATAATAATGACATTTCAGGAAAAGTACCATAGTTAGAGAGAAGTTTTTAGGAGGGAAATTATTCCCTGAGCCCAGCTTTATGGCTATCATGGTAATAAAAATTTCCTGCCTATGACAGCATTTTGCTGGCCCAATGTTCTTTCACTTCAACTTGACAGACCCAAGGACACAGACATAGAGATAGAAATTTGAAATTCCTCAGTTGTTGTAGCAGAAGTGTGTTTTCAATTTATATGTTATGTTCTCATACATATAAAGGAAAGAAATATAAAAAGCACATTTTCATCTATATATCAAACAATTTCCTCCTTTATAATTCTATTCAAATAAGAAAAAATTCAGATGTGTGAGTTAAAAAGTGGTTAATATTATTTATTCAGAAGTATATTAGTCTTTGGGGAAAATTATGGTTGCTTATTCATAGCCATACAATTTGATATAGAGTTTAGATTCAGAATACGCATACTTTTCTAATCATTTCCTTGAATTATTGATAATCACTAACAGAATAATATCACTTTTCTGTGCCTTTTGTTATTTGAAAAATTTACAAAAGCAGTAGATAGTATTGTCAGTAATTGAATATATGGAGATGATTTCCTTTTTTCAAGTCACACCATGCCTAAAACATCCAGTTCCCTATTCAACTTGATCTTTGATCCGTTTACTACTTCTCGAACTTTATGTATATTAAAAATATCTAGAAGGATTGTTTGAACATGTAGATGTCTTGGTCCAACCCCTGGATATTCTGAATCAATAAAGCCCAGGTATCCTTGTTGGCTCTCAGCAAGCACGTCCTAAGTAAACAGTTTTAGAGTAACTTATAAATGATATAAAATAGCATTTTTCTTCTGATTAGAAAGAGTAAAATGAATTCTATGGAGCAAATGCTTTTAGATAGGAAGAGTACAAAGGAAAACATATCTTCCACTCTTCAACTTTAGCTCTCTCTGAACCACAGGAGGGTCTGTTCCTTCAGTTGCTGCCTTTGACTTTGGAATGTGAAGATTGAGTCTGTATGACATGAATGAGATAGCAGGCACTGACCCAGTCCTCCCTGTATTGTAACAGCTAGATGGTGTTAAATGATGCCTAACAACTATGACAAACAAATAACAATTAGCACCTGAGTACCCTGTGCTGGGTGTAGGAGGTAAGTGATGTGGATGTGGTCTGGGTCTACCTGGGGTGTGAAATCCACTGAGATCCAATATTAGGAAATCTGCATTTCTGTACATCCCTCAGACTATATACTGCTTATTAACTATCTTCTCTTCAAGGTGACCATTGATGATTTTATGCACAAAAATTTCCCGATTTGTCCTTTTTTTTTTTTTTTGGAGGGGGTAGTGGGAAGCTGATATTGTCTGGGGGAAGATGCCACCTTTACTGGCAAAACTGATGCACAGAGAAGTCTCCCTTTAACACAGCAAACTCACTCTCTATTTTTATTCTCTTTACTATCAATTCTCCTAACTCCTGACTCTTCAGAAGCTTCTTGATTTTGGTATCTGAATTATATTTGCCTCTGAAAAAAGATTTCACAACTCAAAAAAGCTAGAGAAAGAAAAGTTATTAAAAAACATACCTGACATTTATTATATTGAACATGGAAAAGTTGTAGTAGCCATCAAGTGTTTTTCTTCTTCCTCACAACCTTTTTAACTTCCAATTTCTTTTAGGCCATTTGGTTAGATCCGTAATGTTAGTGGAAAAGCACACCATCATTTAAAGGAGAATGGAGAGACAGTTTTCTGCTAAGAAAAAAATTGTCACTTACAAAGCTAAAAGTAAAAATACAAAAACAAGTGCAAATAAATAAAGAAGCAGGACCTACTCAAATCATATCTCATAAATAACATTGCAGAAGTAAAACCTCAGGAATGTCCTATAAGCTTTGTATGGAAAACAAACTTATTAGTCCTGTAATCTACTAGATTTATTTTAAATTCAAAGTTATTTTATAATTATTCAGCTTTTTTTTTTTTTTTTGCATTTCAGTAAAAGCTTCTTTTATGATTTATTTAGATGAACTTCAATTTGCAAATCTTTAAAGGAAAGATAAGAAACTATGATTCCCATTTTCATTTCTAGTATAGAAATTGAGTATTTTTATGACTTTGGAAAGTAGCACATCATCAATAGAACTATTGTCATGACCAATATGAAAATATATAATTTACATATTCTTTTTTTCTAAATTACAATCTCTTTATTCAACATGCAGAATCTAATTAGGCACTGTTCTGGTTTGCTAAAGCTGCAAATAGATTGGCTTTTAAAAAAGGGGGCATATTAGGTTACAAATTTACAGTTCTAAGGCTATAAACGTGTCCAAACTAAGGCATCAACAAGAGCATACCTTCTCTGAAGAATGGATGTTGGCTTCTGGAACATCTCTGTTAGCTAGGAAGGCACCTAGCTGGTGTCTGCTGGTCCTTTGCTCCTGGTTGTGTCTCAAAATGGCTTTCTCCAAAATGTTTCTGGGCTTCTGTCTTTGCTCCTCTCTCTCAGCTCCTGTGTGTCCTTGCTCCTTTCTCCCAGAGCATTTCTCTCTAAGCATCTGGAGTCCTCTCTTAGCTTCTCCAGAACAAATTCTGGGCTTTATCTCTTAGCTTAGCATCTCCAAATCTCCTTCTGCCTGCTTCTCCAAGCATCTCCAACCATCAGCTTCTGTTTTGGCTCTTGAGCTCTCCTAAGTAATCTAGTGAACTAATTATGACCCACCTAGAATGGGTAGGGTCTAAACTTCCATGGAAATGATCTAATCAAAGGTCTTGCCCGCAGTTGGGTGAATCACATCTCATTGGAATTACTCAGTCAAAAGATTCCATCCAACAAAAGATTGAATTGAAAGATCATGGCTTTTCTGGGGTCCATAACAGTTTCAAACAAGCACAGGCACTTCCTAGACATTTAATGAATATGAATAGGTTGTGTGACAAATATTATTTCCTAACCCAACATTTTTAATGCCACTCCTTATGGAATAATGGAATTCATTATATGCTTAATAATATGCAAGAAAGAAGCCTTCTTAAATTAGTACACTATCTAGAGAAAAGAGTTACACTTTGGCAAATTATTTTATAAAGCAGATTTATTTTAAGGAGAACTGTCCCCCTCTCCCTCTATTGGTTTTTCATGCAGCTGTGAAATCTACTCCTAAGGAAGTTTCTTCATATTCTGAATGAACTAAAATGTCTTGAGGGGAAGAAGTAATTTGAAATTAAATTCAGTTGGCAAATGATAAAATTCTGGTAGAATAAAAATGCTAAAATATTATTATTTTCTTACTGTAGATATAATTATTGAAAAGATCTTGAAAGTGTAGTCCTTGAATCTTTAGCAAGGACCCTTGTTTCTTTATCTACATACCATCTAAAATCCTGAAGATAACATTTTGTCCTTTTTGTAAACTTACTTTTACCACATTTTGGTAATGTCCTTTAACAAGATAAGAAGTGAAACTAAGGATTAATGCACCAAATTAGTACTTAAAAATGGAAGGATAAGAAAGTTTCTACAGGAATGAATAAGCTGTGAGTATGCTGGTGAGAAGCTAAACCTAACTACCAAATTAAGAGGGGCTTAGACAGATATTGTTGCTCACTAGGTAAAGACCATGCATGGACCAGTAAAACAAACAAATGAACAAATAAAGAAAACTGATCAAAAACCACAACAAAAGAAAGAAAACAAAACAAGTACACAACAGCAATGTCAAAATCATAAATGGGTGGTGATTTGCAACAGTCCAGGTCTTGGCACAATCATTTAATCAAATCTCTCTTGCTCTTGGACAAGCCATATCAGTATACAGGCTAAAATTTCCTTATCTGTGAAAGGAAGTGGTTGGATTGATGATCTCCAAGTTGTTGTCCAACTCTAATATCCATACTCATCTGGCAAATAATTTCAATAAGATCTGTGAGCAGAACAAAATTCTACTAATAGAGTTGGATTAAATGCTCTCCAGTATTGCTGGAGAGAAGCAAGTTGTCATGGAGTCAACTGAAATCATCTTGATGAAGTAGCAGCACAAAATAACCAATTTTTGAGTCATGTTTGAGAGTCATTAAATAGAATATATGAAAACACACAAACCAGTGGAGTCCCACTGAAATTAATAAAAGATAAAATATTTGCTCTAGAAAGAACTTAGAGATAAGTTATTTAAACCTATCAACTTAAGAACTAGGAAACAGAGGCCCAGAAAGGTAGAGAATTGCCTGAGGATACAAAGAGTTAATGGCACAGTTACAGCTCAGATCCTGGCCATTTGGTTACCTAAAATTACGTTATATTTTCTACTCTATTATGATAACTCTAGTATCTCCTAAATAAGGAATGTGGGGAATTAACTGACCAAATTCTCCTGTTGTAAATTTAACTAAGAACATATTATGCATAAAGTATACCATGAACTGTTCAACAAAAATGCAAAACTAGAACTCTTTAAATAATTCTACCATTTTTCATGCACTGATTAAAATTTGTGTTTCTCTGCTCCCTCCTGAAATGATAATGGAGGGATTAAGAACAACAACAAAAATGTATAAACCAATAAGGACAAAGAAGAAAAGAAAAGGTAATTACAGAAATGAAGTCTTGGAATTTGGAAAATTGTAGTAGATGACTTAGATCTAGAAAGAAAAATTCTAAACCAGTCATAGAAAAAGTCCAGAAGCAAACTAATTTTCACCTATGAAAAATTAAGGAGAAAATCAGTTTTGTTCTCTGGAGAGCTTGGACCAGAGAGACACAAAATTAGGAAATAGCACTGCTGAGGCTGTGGAAACAATATTGAAAACAAGATTGAGGGAAATTCTTCCTATGTGAGATGCCACATTCTGCCTCTGTCTGAGGTCACTGGCAGTCAGAGTTTTGACACTCCAGAAGCATAGCAGGCAAGTCCTTTCTGGGGAACTTAACCAGTTCCAGAGAAAAGACCTAAAGACACTGAGAACTGGATATTTGATGATAAAAATGTCTCATCCAAATTCCTACAATGAAGGCCAGAAATCTACAAGTCTACACCTACCCATAGAAATTTCCAATCACCATTTTTACTGTGTCATGCACTTTTCTAATGAAATAAACACCAATAGATAAAAGAAAGTTGGAGGCCCCGCACCTGGCACCACAGCCAGAGCTGAGCCACACAACCCAGCACGGCAGGAATTGTGTCCAACAACATGCACACAATAGCTGGCATGGACAATAGCTTCTCACACAACTGCAGCTAACTGTCTTGGAGCTAGGAAGGCAGATGTCAGTGAAAAAGGGGAAAATAACCATGCCCCATACAACCATCTTCCTGGTGGGCTGGGAATGCTCCTGCCCAGTGCCCAGCACCACAGCCAAGAGCTGCACTGCACAACCCAGTGTGGCGGGAAGTGTGTCCACCAACACACACACACATCCCAATGGCTGGCATGGACAATAGCCTCTCACCCACCCACAGCTTATTGTCTTGGAGCTAGGAAGGCAGAGGTCAGTGGGAAGGGGAAAATAACCATACCCTATACAGCCATCTTCCCAGTGGTCTGGGAACACTTCTGCCTAGAGCCTGGCACTACAGCCCAGAGCTGTGCCACACATCCCAGTGTGGCAGGAAGTGTTTCACACAATACACACACATGCCCCAATAGCTGGCATGGAAGATAGCCTTTTGCACACCCACAGCTAATTCTCCCAGAGCTAGGAAGGCAGAGGTCTGCCAAAAGGGGGAAACTAACACATATCATACAACCATCCTTTCAGCAGACTGGGAACAACCCTCCACAGCACGGCAGCCCAGAACTTCCCTTGGGGGGCTGTGCTCACTTGTGACGTAGCTCTGTCTTCCCTCAGCAGAGGCCATAGGAAGGCACAGCTTGGAAGAGGGACCCACTTGCAAGTCCCAGGGACCAATAACAAGGACTTGTGGATCAGCAGCAGAGACAAACTTTGGTGAGCCTGAACTGAAGGTTTAGACTCCTGCAACAGCTTTAAATCTCTATGAACACCTGGGATTTTTGATTATTAAAGGCACCCTCACTTCCTAACTGCTCAGACCCCTCCTCCACATTCAGGGCAGGCAGCACCAACTTCATATGGAAACTTGGTGCAACAATTGGACCCCCATAAGATTTGGACCCCCACTCACCACAAAGACAAAGTTGGGGAGAATTGACTTGACAGGAATAGGTGGCTCATGAATGCCAACTGCTAGTTAGTTAAAGTGTACTCCACCAAGCTGTAGATCTGACAAATTAGAGATAATTTTTCTAATAAGCATACCTATCCTAAAAGAACCCTATCAAGTTAAGCAAATGCCAAGAGGCAAAAAAACAACAGACAATTTTGAAGCATATGAAAAAACCAGATGATATGGATACCCCAAACCCAAACACCCAAATCATGAGATCAGAGGAGACACAGTACTTGGAGCAATTAATCAAAGAACTAAAGAAAAACAGTGAGAGCAGGGCACAGGATATAAAGGACATGAAGAAGACCCTAGAAGAGCATAAAGAAGAAATTGCAAGAGCAAATAAAAAAATAGACAATCTTATGGAAATAAAAGAAACTGTTGACCAAATTAAAAAGATTCTGGATACTCACAGTACTAAATTAGAGGAAGCTGAACAGAGAATCAGTGACCTTGAAGAGGAAAGAACAGAAAGTGAAAGAACAAAAGAAAGAATGGGGAAAAAATCAAAAAAATTGAAATGGACTTCAGGGATATGATGGACAATATAAAACATCCAAATATAAGAATCATTGGTGTTCCAGAAGGGGAAGATAAGGGTGAAGGTCTAGGAAGAGTATTCAAAGAAATTGTTGGGGAAAACTTCTCAAACCTCCTAAACAACATAAATACACAAATTATAAATGCCCAGCAAACTCCAAACAGAATAAATCCAAATAAACCCACTCTGAGACATACTCTGATCAGATTATCAAATGCTGAAGAGAAGGAGCAAGTTTGGAAAGCAACAAGAGAAAAGCAATTCACCACTTAAAAAGGAAACAGCATAAGACTAAGTAGTGACTACTCAGTGGCCACCATGAAGGTGAGAAGGCAGTGGCATGACATATTTAAAATTCTGAAAGAGAAAAATTACCAATCAGGAATTCTTTATGCAGCAAAGCTCTCCTTCAAATTTGAGGGAAATCTTAAATTTTTCACAGACAAACAAATGCTGAGAGAATTTGCTAACAAGAGACTTGCCCTACTTGAGGTACTAAAGGGAGCCCTACCGACACAGAAAAAAAGAAAGGAGAGAGAGAGATGGAGACAGGCTCAGTACTAAAGAGATTCAGTATGGGAACATTACAGGATATTAAGAGAGGGATGGAAAAAAATTTATCTGACAAACATAAACCAAAGGATAGGATGGTTGATTTAAGAAATGCCTTCACATTAATAACATTGAATGTAAATGGATTAAACTCCCCAATTAAAGGATATAGATTGGCAGAATGGATCAAAAAATATGAACCATCAATGTGTTGCATAGAAAAGACTCATCTTGGACACAGGGACACAAAGTAATTGAAAGTGAAAGGGTGGAAAAAAATATTTCACACAAGCTACAACCAAAAGAAAGCAGGAGTAGCAATATTAGCCTCAGATAAAACAGATGTTAAATGCAAGGATGTTATGAGAGGCAAAGAAGGCCACTACATACTAATAAAAGGGACAATTCAAGAAGAAATAATCATAAATGTTTATGCACCCAACCAAGGTACCCCAAAATACATGAGAAAAACATTAGCAAAACTGAAGGAAGTAATTGATATTTCCACAACAATTGTGGGAGACTTTAACACATCACTCTCTCCTATAGATAGCTCAATGAGACAGAAGATCAATAAGGAAATTGAAAACCTAAACAACCTGATAAATGAATTTGAATTAACAGACATACATACAACATTACATCCCGAATCACCGGAATACACATTCTTCTCTAGTGCTCATGGAAATTTCTCCAGAATAGATCATATGCTGGGACATAAAACAAGCTACAATAAATTTTAAAAAACTGAAATTACTCAAAGCACTTTCTCTAATCACAATGGAATACAATTAGAAGTCAATAACCATCAGAGACTTAAAAAATTCAAAAATACCAGGAGGTTAAACAACACACTCCTAAACAAATCAGTGGGTTAAAGAAAAAATAGCAAGAGAAATTGCTAAATATATGGAAACAAATGAAAATGAGAACATAACATATCAAAACCTATGGGATGCAGCAAAAACAGTACTGAGGGGGAAATTTATAGCCCTAAATGCATACATTAAAAAAGAAGAAAGAGCTAAAATCAGAGAACTAATGGAGCAACTGAATAAGCTAGAAAATGAACAGCAAACCAATCCTAAACCAAGTAGAAGAAAAGAAATAACAAGGATTAAAGCAGAAATAAATGACATAGATAGCAAAAAGAAAAAAAAAAGAATAAATAACACCAAAAGTTGGTTCTTTGAAAAGACCAACAAGATTGAAAAGCCTCTAGCTAGACTGACAAAATCAAAAAGAGAGAAGACCCAAATAAACAAAATAATGAATGAGAGAGGTGACATTACTGCAAATCCTGAAGAAATTAAAAAAACTATAAGAGGATACTATGAACAATTTTATGCCAATAAGCTAGATAATGTAGAGGAAATGGACAATTATCTGGAAACATATGAACAACCTAGATAGACCAGAAAAGAAATAGAAGAGCTCAACCAAGCAATCACAAGCAAAGAGACCCAATCAGCCATTAAAAAGCTTCCCACAAATAAATGCCCAGGGCCAGATGGCTTCACAGGGTAATTCTATCAAGTTTTCCAAAAATAACTGAAACCAATCTTACTTAAACTCTTTCAAAACATTGTAGAAAATGGAACACTACCTAAAGCATTTTATGAAGCTAACATCACTCTAATACCAAAACCAGGCAAAGATGCTACAAGAAAGGAACACTAGAGGCCAATCACCCTAATGAATATAGATGCAAAAATTCTTAAGAAAATAGTTGCAAATCGAATCCAAAGACACATTTAAAAAATCATACACCATGACCAAGTGGGGTTCATTTCAGGCATGCAAGGATGGTTCAACATAAGAAAATCAATCAATGTAATACAACACATTAACAAATCAAAAGAGAAAAATCAAATGATCATCTCAATAGATGCTGAAAAAGCATTTGACAAATTCCAACATTCAACAAATTCCAACATCCCTTCTTGATAAAAAGATTTCAAAAGGTAGGAATTGAAGGAAAATTCCTCAATATGATAAAGAACATATATGAAAAACCCACAGCCACCATAGTACTCAATGGCTAGATACTGAAAGCCTTCCCTTTAAGATCAGAAACAAGACAAGGATGCCCATTGTCACCACTGTTATTCAACATTGTGCTAGAAGTGCTAGCCAGGACATTCTGGCTAGACAAAGAAATAAAAGGCATCCTAATTGGAAAGGAAGAAGTAAAACTGTCATTATTTGCAGATGATATGATCTTATATCTAGAAAACCCTGAGAAATTGATGATACTGCTACTAGAGCTAATATACAAATTTAGCAAAGTAGTGGAACATAAGATTAATGCACTTAAGTCAATAATGTTTCTATACACTAGAAACGACCAAAGTGAAGAGACACTCATGAAAAAGATACCATTTTCAATAGCAACTAAAAAAATCACCTACCTAGGAATAAACTTAACCAAAGATGTAAAAGACCTATACAAAGAAAAGTACGTAACTCTACTAAAAGAAATAGAAAGAGACCTTAAAAGATGGAAAAATATTCCATGTTCATGGATAGGAAGGCTAAATGTCATTAAGATGTCAATTCTACCCAAACTCATCTACAGATTCAATGCAGTCCCAATCAAGATTCCAACAACCTACTTTGCAGACTTGGAAAAGCTAGTAATCAAATTTACTTGGAAAGCGAAGATGCCTTGAACAGCCAAAAACACTCTAAAAAAGAAAAATGAAGTGGGAGGACTTACACTCCCTTATTTTGAAGCTTATTATAAAGCCATAGTAGTCAAAACAGCATGGTACTGGCACAAAGATAGACATACAGATCAATGGAATCAAATCGAGAATTTGGAGATCGACCCCCAAATCTATGGCTGACTGATCTTTGATTAGGCCCCCAAAGCCACTGAACTGGGACATAACAGTCTTTTCAACAAATGGTGCTGGAGAGTTGGATATCCATATCCAAAAGAATGAAAGAGGATCCCTACCTCACACCCTACACAAAAATTAACTCAAAGTGGATCAAAGACCTCAATATAAAAGACAGTACAACAAAACTCCTAGAAGATAATGTAGGGAAACATCTTCAAGACCTTGTATTAGGCTGTCACTTCCTAGACCTTACACCCAAAGTACAAGCAATGAAAGAAAAAATAGGTAAATGGGAAAGCCACAAACTTAGAAGTTTCTGTACCTCACAGGAATTTGTCAAAAACGTGAAGAGGCAGCCAACTCAATGGGAAAAATTTTTTGGAAGCCAAGTATCTGATAAAAGACTGATATCTTGCCTGTATAAGGAAATCCTACAATAGTACAGACAGCCTAATTATAAAATGGGCAAAAGATATGAAAAGACATTTCTCTGAAGAGGAAATACAAATGGCCATAAAACACATGAAAAAAAATGTTCAGCTTCACTACCTATTAGAGACACAAATTAAGACCACAATGAGATACCATCTCACACCAATTAGAATGGCTAACAGGAAATTGCAAATGTTGGAGAGGATGTTGAGAAATTGGAACTTGTTGCTGACAGGGCAGCGAAGGAATGAAACACGGACACAAAATATAAAGTTCTGGGAGCAGGGGACTCAGAGCCTTGTAGGCAAAGAGTGCCTCTGCTTGCTCCACAGCATATTTATTAGCTTCATTTTCTCACAGAAAATAGGGGAGTTACTAACAGGCCAGAGAAAGCAAGATAGGGAAGTTAGCAAAACAGGGAAGTCAAGGACAGACCATCCAAGACTCTCATGCTTCTTGTATCAACAATGCAGGCACTGCCCTGGACAATGTTCTGTCTGGACAAGACTTGATGTTCCGCACCCCTGAGCACGTCAAGGACGCACTCCCAGCTCAGGCTATTTTCCCACAGGAACTCTTATTCATTGTTGATGGGACTGTATAATGGTTCAGCCACTCTGGAGGTCAGTCTGGCAGTTCCTTAGAAAACTAGATATAGAATTACCCTTCGATCCAGCAATCACACTTCTCGGTATATACCCGGAAGATCTGAAAACAGTGACATGAACAGCCATCTGCATGCCAACATTCATGGCAGCATTATTCACAATTGCCAAGAGATGGAAATAACCCAAACGTCCTTAGACAGATGAGTGGATAAATAAAATGTGGTATATACACACAATGGAATACTATGCAGCAGTAAGAAGGAACAATGTTGTGAATCATATGACATCATGGATGAACCTTGAAGACATAATGCTGAGTGAAATAAGCCAGGCACAAAAAGAGAAATATTATTTGCTACCACTAATGTGAACATTAAAAAATGTAAAATAAATGGTTTATAATGTAGAGTGTAGGAGACCTAATGATAGATAGCAATTAGAGAAAGGGGAGTGATAATCTAATAAGAACAGATAAGTAATTGTGGATAAATTTAACGTTTTGGGAATGCCCAGAAATGACTACAGTTTGTTAATTTCTGGTGGGTATTGCAGGAACAAGTTCACAGAAATGTTGTTATTTTAGATTATCTGTCTTCCTTGTTCCTTTGCTGGGTTATAGTCTGTATGTTTTCTTGGGGTAGACTAGGAACATGTTGAAAGTAATGTAATTATTTTAGGTTAGGTGTCTTTCTTATTCCCTTGTTTTGATTTGTCTGAAATGTTTTGTTAATGAATGTTTTTTTTAAATTTTTTGATATAGTAAATAGTTAATTTAAAAAAAAACAATGAAAAAAATATGCAGAGGCCACTGAGGAGCTGGGGGAAAATGCAGAGGTGTTGGGCTTCCCCACCTGGATGGTTGCTGATGTGCTCACAAACATTGAGGACTGGCAGTTTAATGGGCTGAACCCTCTATCATGGGACTTGCCCTTGGGAAGCCTGTTGCCGCAAAGGAGAGGCTAGGCCTGTTTATAATTTTGCCTAAGAGTCTCCCTGTAAATGCCTCTTTGTTGCTCAGATATGGCCTTCTCTCTCTAGCTAAGCCAACTTGGCAGGTGAATCCACTGCCCTCCCCCCTATGTGGGATCTGACACCCAGGGGTGTAAATCTCCCTGGCAACATGGAATATGACTCCTGGGGAGGAATCTAGACCTGGCATCGTGGGATGGAGAACAACTTCTTAACCAAAAGGGGGATGTGAAATGAACTGAAATAAAGTTTCAGTGGCTGAGAGATTCCAAAAGGAGCCGAGTTCACTCTGGTGGGCACTCTTATGCACAATGTAGATAACTCTTTTTAGGCTTTAATGTATTAGAATAGCTAGTAGTCAATACCTGGAACTATCAAACTACAACCCAGTAGCCTTGAATCTTGAAGATGATTCTATAACAATGGCACTTAGAAGGGGTGACAGTGTGATTGTGAAAGCCATGTGGATCACACTCCCCTTTATCCAGTGTATGGATGGATGAGTAGAAAAACGGGGGCAAAAAAACAAACAAAAAAACTAAAGGAAAAATAGGGCAGGTGTGACTATTTCAATGTTCTGTTTTTACTCTTAATTTTTTATTCTTACTTTCACTTTTTTCTGGTACAAGGAAAATGCTAAAAAACAGATCAGGGTGATGAATGAACAACTGTATGATGGCAATGTGATCAATGAATTACACACTTTGGATGATTGTATGGTATGTGAATAAATCTTGATAAAAAATAAAAAACAGAAGTTGGAAACTAGTGTAAAACAATGATCAGAAGAAAAATTTAAAACTGGCTTAATAAATTCAGAATGATAAGAATGATATTACATCTATTATGCTTACAAAGTTAAATAGTATACAAGGCCTTATGAGCATCAGATTATGTAAAGGAATGCTGAGAAGTTAAAAAATCTGATGTCCGAAATTAAAATTTCCATAAAGTTTGTAGAAGATAAAGTTGAGGAAGTCTCTAATTCTTTCCTTCATTTGTTTGTTCAGCACTACTTAATGAACTACTCTGTCAGGTGCTGGAGTGTAATAGCAAAGAAAAGAGACAAAAATTCCTTATAAGGAGTTTTTATTCTAGTGAGAAAGACATCATCAAGGTAAATAAGTAAAAAAGGGTGCAACATAGTTTTAAGTACTAAGGTGAAAAAATGAAAGAGGGAGGGGAATGGGAAATTTGGGGAGAAGACTGAAGCTGCAGATAGGGTAGCCAGGGAAGGCCTCTTTGTGACGTTTAAGGAAAGACCCGAGGAGAATGAGGCAGCTAGTGATGACAGCTGAGGGAAGAGTTTTCCAGGAAGAACGAACAGCCACGTCTCTCAAATGAGAGCATGCCTGGCCTGGCCCAGGAACACCAAACGACCAGTGTCCTGAGGCTAAGAGAATGAAGGGGAAAGGAGTAGGGAAGTAGGTCAGGAAGGTGAAGGAAAGCAAGATCATGCAGTACGTTGCAAGTCAAGGTGAGGTGGGCTTTGAGCAGAGGAGGGACCTAGACTGCCAGAAGTTAAGAGTGAAGTAAAAAATATATCACAGAATTGAAGGCAAAATTGGAAAGGCACCCAAGGGAAATATTGTGCCAAATACAGTTAGCAAACACTCAAAATGAAACAGAAATAAATAGCAAAAGGATTGGAGAGAAAATTATCAATATAGAAAAGATGCAGGGGAAATTCAACATATGCAAATACTCCTCCTCCCAAAAATGGAAACAAGGGATAAACATACCTTTCCAGAAAAAAAAAATACAATTTTCCAGAAAAATAGAAAGAAAAGACTTGAATATATATATATTGAAAAAGTATACTGTGTGCTAGATAAAATTGACCCTGAATGGCCTACACTGTAACATATTCTTAACAAAAGTTATCAGAATCTAAAAGAATTCTTTGGGTCACATGGCAAAAAAAATTGAGTGGCTCATAAGTGGCAAAATTAGGTGGGCCTCAGATTTCTGCACAATAAGATTCAATACCATATCAGCAGAATACTTGAGGAAAGAAAATGTGATTTAAATAGTTTATTTTCAGTAGTATGTCCTCTAAGTATAAAGACTGTAGATGGTTTTGAATATGTAAGAATTCATTTCCATGAATTCTTCTAGAGAAAATTATTAGAGAATAAACTTTAGCCAACCAAGACTTGACTAAAAGATCACTGCAAAAGTATTCCTTAGATTTATGTATGTATGGATCTAAATCTAAAACAAATATGGCTATAGGAAATACAAAACAGAATGCAAACATTTTAAGTTCCAACAATGCACACTGATAGAATTAACAAGTTGGAAAGGAAAGGTTGAAAAATTATTTGATATAAATAAGTTTGTCAATTAATTCATCTGTAGCTGTTGGAAGTCAAAGTACATCATTTTTTAGCTAAAAAAATTAAAACAAAATATGTATTCATGTATATAATGTTAATCATTATAAAAGATAATTTTATTTTCTCTATAAGGTGGTAGAGGGCAAGAGAGGAGAAGAAACTTGCTCATTTTAACATTTCTCATTTTAGTAAAATATTGTTTAAAGATATAGGCCATTTCCACTAAAAATAAAAGATGTAAGACCTAAGACTGCCCTCCACCTTTAGATCATGTGGATCATTAACTGAACATGAGTCACAAATGTAATGATGGTTAATTAGAAAGTCTTACAGAGATAGAGAAGAGCTTCCCAACAAAGGTGTCATGGCACACCCTTTGATACCAGTGGTTTACAGATGAGCCATCAATCCCATCAGGCCTTGTGAACTCAGGAAGAGCCTGGTGAAGCCGTACTCCCCAGAGGGTTGCTTCCAGTGGTGTGATCACCTCTTCTGTTTCACCCACTATGTTGTAAAATATAGCTATTTTAATATAACATAATATAAAATACATACTTTATAACACATCACTGCATGCATATATAAAAGAATCCATACACCATTATTTAGTCACTTGTTTACATATAATTTCAGTGTCTGGAATTCAGTTTAAGAAAACTGGAAAAGTCCTAGAGAGAGTAGCAAAGAAACTCATTCAGGTTAGTAGAAAGTTTGAGAGGAAGAAAAAATTGGTAATGGCAATGGAAATGGTTTTAATTAGATATAAAGAAAAAATTCTGACTTGCTGGGTTGTAAATGAATTACTGTAATGCTTTAGGAAAAAGTTTATGAAGAAGCATGATACCTATTGTGGTAGTTTGCATCTGTATGTACCCCAGAAAAAAATGTTCTTAAACCTCATCCATTCCTGTGGGTGTGAACCCATTGTAAGTAGAACCTTTTGATGGGTCTTAATCCTAATACTGGAGAACTTTATAAAAGAATGAAATTCAGACATAGAGAGAGAAAGCCACAGAAGCAAGAAGCTGAAATTCAGTGGAATCCGGAAGAGAATGGAAAGGCTGGGAGATGCAACCATGTGATAAAATAAGGACTGGGAATCACAGACAGCCAGCCCCAGGGCACTACAGTCTTGAAGCAGAAAAGCATCACCGTGATGTGATGATGCCTTAATGTGGACTTTTTCCCAGCCTCAAACCATGAGCAAATAAATTGCCATTGTTTAACACAACCCTGTTTAAGATGGAAAATTGCAAATCAAGGAGGTAGGTAATAAACTCAACTGTTTCTGAGATTCCCTTACCTGGTTTAGCATGAAGATTAAATCATAAATTTAGTTTAAATGTTTCCTTCATCTTGCCTTTGTGATAGCTGTTATATATATATAATTGACTATTTAAAAAAGTAAAAAATAAAAAGGAATGATACTTGATGTTCAAGAACCAAATTCAGGATGCTTCTTATTCGAGGATAACAGATTTAGCATTCTACCTAGGACATTTTACTTTCAGGACATTTGACTTTATGGCCCTCAAATGTTTTCCTAAATGGCCCCAGTGATTTCACAACCCAGCCATCTGTCTTCTAACCCCAAGTCATCCTTTAACCCCAGCAGGCTACAGCTTAATGGCCTCAGACTGTGGGAGAGAAGAATATCCCCAAGGTCCAAGGGAGTATTTTGTCAAAGTCCAAAAGCTACAAATGAGAGGACTGGATGGTATAAACTATACTTATTGGAATCTCTCTGAAATCAAGTTTGATATTTCTCAATATATTTTCAATGAAATAGTTAAATTCCAAAACACCTATTATTAGATGCATATTCATTTTTTTTTTCCATTTTTATTGAGATTGTTCAGATACCATACAATTATCCAAAGAGCCAAAGTGTACAATCACTTGCCCCTGGGTACCCTCATACAGCTGTGCATCCATCACACTTAATTTTTGTTCAATTTTTAGAAACTTTTCATTACTCCAGACAAGAAATAAAGTGAAAGATGAAAAAAGAAAAAAAGAAAAGGAAACTCTAAACCTCCCCTATCCCTAACCAACCCCCCTCAATTGTTGACTCCTAGTATTGATATAGTACATTTGTTACTGTTTATGAAAAAATGTTGAAATACTACTAACTGTAGTATATCGTTTGTAATAGGTATATAGTTCTTCCCTATATGCCCCTCTATTATTAACTTCTAATTGTATTGTCATACATTTGTTCTGGTTCATGAAGTGATTTCTAGTATTTGTACAGTTGATCATGAACATTGCCCACCATAGGATTCAGTTTTATACATTTCCATCTTTTGCCCTCCAACTTACCTTCTGGTGACATATATGACTCTGAGCTTCCCCTTTCCACCTCATTCACACACCATTCGGCGCTGTTAGTTATTCTCACATCTTGCTACCAACACCCCTGTTCATTTCCAAACATTTAAGTTCATCCTAATTGAACATTCTGCTCATACTAAGCAAGAGCATCTACATTTCTTCCACAAGGCAGGAGGGAGAGTCAAAGAAGGTAGAGAGGCAAAAGAAAGAGGAAACAAAAAAATGACAGCTAGGAAGCAGCAAAAGGAAAAATAACCTTAAATCAAAGTAGAATAAAGAATCAGACAATAACACTAATGTCAAGTGTCTAACATGCCTCCTCTATCCCCTCCTCTTATCTGCATTCACCTTGGTATATCACCTTTGTTACATTAAAGGAAGCATAATACAATGATTCTATTAGTTACAGTCTCTAGTTTATGCTGATTGCATCCCTCCCCCAATGCCTCCCCATTTTTAACACCTTGCAAGGTTGACAGTTGCTTGTTCTCCCTCATAAAAGAACATATTTGTACATTTTATCACAATTGTTGAATACTCTAGATTTCACCAAGTTACACAGTCCCAGTCGTTATCTTTCCTCCTTTCTTGTGGTGTCTCACATGCTCCCCATCTTCCTCTCTCAACCGTATTCATAGTTACCTTGGTTCAGTGTACTTACATTGTTGTGCTACCATCTCCCAAAATTGTGTTCCAAACCATGCACTCCTGTCTTCTATCAACCTGTAGTGCTCCCTTTAGTATTTCCTGTAGGGCAGGTGTCTTGTTCACAAAGTCTTTCATTGTCTGTTTGTCAGAAAATATTTTGAGCTCTCCCTCATATTTGAAGGACAGCTTTGCTGGATACAGGATTCTTGGTTGGTGGTTTTTCTCTTTCAGTATCTTAAATATATCACACCACTTCCTTCTTGCCTCCATGGTTTCTGCTGAGAGATCCGCACATAGTCTTATTAAGCTTCCTTTGTATGTAATGGATTGCTTTTCTCTTGCTGCTTTCAGGATTCTCTCTTTGTCTTTGACATTTGATAATCTGATTATTAAGTGTCTTGGCATAGGCCTCTTCATCTCTCTTCTATTTGGAGTACGCTGCGCTTCTTGGATCTGTAATTTTATGTCTTTCATAAGAGATGGGAAATTTTCATTAATTATTTCCTCTATTATTGCTTCTGCCCCCTTTCCCTTCTCTTCTCCTTCTGGGACACCAATGATATGTACATTATTGTACTTGGTTTCATCCTTGAGTTCCTGGAGACGTTGCTCATATTTTTTCATTCTTTTCTCCATCTGCTCCTTTGCATGTAGGCTTTCAGGTGTTTTGTTCTCCAGTTCCTGAGTGTTTTCTTCTGCCTCTTGAGATCTGCTGTTGTATGTTTCCATTGTGTCTTTCATCTCTTGTGTTGTGCCTTTCATTTCCATAGATTCTACTAGTAGGTTTTTTGAACTTTTGATTTCTGCCGTATACATGTCCAGTTCTTCCTTTACAGCCTCTATCTCTTTTGCAATATCTTCTCTAAACTTTTTGAATTGATTTAGCATTAGTTGTTTAAATTCCTGTATCTCAGTTGAAGTGTACGTTTGTTCCTTTGACTGGGCCATAACTTTGTTTTTCTTAGTGTAGGTTGTAATTTTCTGTTGTCTAGGCATGGTTTCCTTGGTTATCTAAATCGGGTTTTCTCAGACCAGAACAGGCTCAGGTCCCAGAGGGAAGAAATATTCAGTATCTGGTTTCCCTGCGGGTGTGTCTTAGAAAATTGCTCCACCCTTTGATGCCTCGGGTCACTGTGCTTTTTTGCCCAGCAGGTGATGCCTGTTAGCCTATAATTCTTGACTGGTGTGAGGAGGTATGGCCTTGTTCCCCCAGGCTCTGGGGTCTGGTTCTGAATGGAAAGGGCCCCATCCCTTTCCCCCTAGAGAAGACAGACCCCTCAGGTGGAGGTCATTAGCATTTCAACGGTCTCGCTCTCTGCTTGTGGTGTCTCCACCCTTCTCAGAGTCACAGCCCTGGAAACTGGAAATGACTGGGGCTTTCTCCACTGAGCCGAAAAAGAAACAGATAGTCCCCTTCAGACCCAGTCCATGGCAACCCTCTGGCTCTCCCAGGTCAGTCGTCACCCAAAGCCTCTGTCTGTTTTTTGGGGATGCGTACCTGTAGTGAGCAGTTCACACTCGCTACTTAAAACCCCAGTTGGAGCTCAGCTGAGCTATATTTGCTTGCTGGGAGAGAGCTTCTCTCTGGCACCACGAGGCTTTGCAGCTCGGGCTATGGGGGAGGGGGTCTCCCGACCTGGTTCCGCAGGTTTTACTTACAGATTTTATGCTGTGTTCTCGGGAATTCCTCCCAATTCAGGTTGGTGTATGATGAGTGGATGGTCTCGTTTGTCCCCCCGCAGTTATTCTGGATTATTTACTAGTTGTTTCTGGTTTTTTGTAGTTGTTCCAGGGGGACTACTTAGCTTCCACTCCTCTCTATGCCGCCATCTTGCCCGACTCCGCATATTCATTTTTAATGAATGAAAAATTTATTTAATTTTATTATCTTTTTACAAATATATAGCCAAATATTAAAATATTTTCAGGAATTGTGAGTTCCAGTAGTTTTCTTCACAGTGAGGGACATTACAGTAATGCAAAAAGTACTGAAGAAGAGGGCTCATAATTTTTATATCTAGTTGATTTCAATTAAGTGCTAAATCCATTTTCCTCTCTAAAGTGTATGAATTTTAAAAATTCTATGTTTATTTCATGGTCACATATATTTTAAAAATTTATCTTTGTTTAATATGTTAGATACTCTGAAAACAACATTGGCTGCCATTCTTTCTTAGTTTAAAGGCTCATATAGAGATTTTACGGGAAACATGACAGAAACATGTTACCTGGAGGGTGGGCACAGAGTAGGACTCAATACATAAGAACCAGGCAATGGGTACATTAAGTTAGAATTTTATTTTGTTTCAGGTAGCATAATCCCAACATTAACAAACAAGCAAGCAAAAAAGGATATTTATTAAATCCTATAATCTGGAAAGGAAAGAGTGAAGTTACAAATGTCTAGAAATGGTAACCAGAATCCACCAGGTTTCTGCTCCATAATCTCTCCCCCTCTAACAGGACATAGACTGAGACTATTCATGTTGTTTTGGAATTTTGGCTAAAAGACCCAAAGCTGAGGACAGTGGGTACATTCTATAGCGAGGTCTTAGATACAACTCTTTAGACTTGCTAAAAAGCTGTCCAAACATGCCCTTTGACTCTCAGTTCTATTATTCACCTTCATGTAATATAAAACAAAAGTAAGGTTTTGCTGGAGATCTCTTAATTGGTCCAGCTTTGATCATGCTTTCACAGTGGTCTGGGATTGCATGGGGGGAAGTAGGGAAAGGTCTATTAACAAAAGAAACTTGAAAAGGTGCTGGGCAGGGCAGGAAGACAAAACACCAATTTTAATGGAAAAGTGGTACAAAATCAGAACAATATCAAACAATCTCAGGCTCCTTTGGTAACCCACTGCTCTTTCAATACCCTTAACTATGGAGAGGGCTGATCCATATGTGCAGGTTAATGATAAATCTACATGTGAGGTGTCAATAGCTTCAGCTTGTATAATTAGAGTAATATAGGATAATACTTCAAGGAGATAATTACATTCATTTCTTTAAAGACATGAAGAATCAGATTCTTTAATCTGCCTCTGAGTTAAACTCCAATATTTCCTCTATGAAAGATCACTTCTTTCATCAATGGTAAAGGCATTTCTTTTGGGTACCAAAATATTTAATGTACATGCAAAGCTCTTAGGTATATTAAACAGTTTGTTTGAATAAGCAGACTCAAACAAGCATTTGTTAATGAAATACATGATACTCTCTGAGTGTGTTTAACTTTTTCAGCCATTGCTTTTTTTTTGGAGGGGTGCAGTATTAACATAACTGGTAATTTTGTTTTAGCTTCTCAAGTATACTTTTACTTTGGAAGCATGGTTTGCCTTGAATAACATAGCAATACATGTAATCATGGCAATTATCATGAGTTTGAATTTCCCCCAAAGCAGATCACAAGACATAGTTTCAGGTGCTAGTAGCTTCTTTGAAACACGATAAGAAGGAAGCACAAATGAGGAAGACGGGAAAGGAAAGACAGAAAGGCCAACAAAAGCTTTGAAAAACTAGGGGATTACCATTGTGGACAACTGAAGAAGTAATTGCCTCAGAATCTTCCTACTGGGAAACAAGGAATGCTGCCCCTAATTGGATGAGATGGTGGAGGGTTGCTCCTAGTCTAAATCTCAGGCACTTCTGGGATGCCCTTCTCACAAGCTGATGAAGCTCACAGCAGTGGAGAAAGCTGAAGCAGAGAAACAGATGAAGACATTTGCTGCCTGATATGGATAAGAGTAGGTAGGAGGATAGTCCACTACAATTTCATGTCACTTCAGAGGTAAATAGAAAGGATATAGAATGAAGAATCACTAGTGATTGCTATAGTCCACCCCTTGCACTTCTCAAATCTGTTCATGCCTCACATTGTATATACTTGTTTATGGATATGTCAAGCCACTGGCAT
This sequence comes from Choloepus didactylus, assembly GCF_015220235.1. Lineage (NCBI taxonomy): Eukaryota > Metazoa > Chordata > Mammalia > Pilosa > Megalonychidae > Choloepus > Choloepus didactylus. The sequence continues at coordinate 62,045,578 of NC_051319.1, read as the reverse complement.
GCCACATCTCTAAATAATTAGAGGGTTAACAGAACAAACTAGAGTTCTACTGCTGGGAGTGGTCCCAAAACAGTAATTGATATTCATCAACTATCGTCTACCACCTTTACTGGATCTGTTTTATCCTTGGTCATCATTTCTACTTGTCTAGGTGGTTTGCCTAGTGGAATTGCCCAGACTTAATCTCTGAAGGTTGTGTGAGCCTTAAGTCATCTCATATTATTGCAATTGCACATTTACTGTTTTTCACTGGATGTAGGAATATCAAGAGGCACTACAGTAGCACCAAAGACATATTCTGCCCTTTCTGCATGTTCTACTACCAATCCCAGGTCCCCAGGTCTTCATGATTATCACTATTGATTATATGCAAAGTATAATTACTCCTTTCCAGGTGCTGTATTAGAACAAATAGAACTGTCTTTTCTACCTATTGGGGACACCTCACTATTCAGTGGCCATTTGTTCAATATACACTGTATCTTGTATCAAATATACACTTGGGCTCCCACTCAAGGCTATCATTCCATGCTAGTTACTTAAGATACCATCCTGATTTTCTTGCAGGGAGCAGCTTCCGGATGATTTTGGTAGGACCAGTGGATCTCCTAACCACATGCCCATTATCACACCTGTTTTAATATAAAACTTTTCCCTGGGTTCAGGTAAATGTTGTGTTGGATAACATTTATGGTAGATATAAAGACAATCTGTTCAATCTCCCTTCAAAGAAGAACTTCTTCTCTGCTGTGGAGAGTACAATCAACAGACTGCACCCGGTTATTTGGTTTCAACATCTGCCTTGGGCAGCCCATATTTGCTGGTTTGACTCCAGAGAACCCAAACCCATGATAATTTGTATCAGAGAGGTCCAAAGAGGCAAGATGGTGATTCCTCTCTTTGTCTGCTGGTCCCTGTACACAAGGATTCCAAACTTACCTGGTGGCAGCCATAGCTTAGAGCTCAATGAGACTTCATGTGCATGTGTTCCCTGGAAAAAGATTGTCCCCTATGGGGATTAGTACCTCTAATTATGCATAGCCCAGAGTTGTAGAGACAAAAAGCAAAACGTCTATCAGTAGGTCATTAGTAGTGATGATAAGTGAGGCAACTCTTGCTTCCACCCCTTTTATTCTTCCTATTAGGGACAAAGTATAGTATTAAAGTCTGATGTCATATTTATACTGCATCCTAGTGGATGACCCCCAAACATGTAGAGTATTGCCTATTACCTGGCACTGTAACTGCATCTTTGATAGGTTGTTCTAACACTCTCCCAGCTGGGCAACTTCTGAATGGTAAAGTTTATGATAGAAAAAGTGGATCCCATGGACATGGGTGCACTCCCATACTTCCTTGTGGTAAAATCGATCCCCGGTCTGTTGTCATATGTGAGATCCCACACCAGTGGACAAACTCTGAAAGCCTTTGGATAATGGTGCTGGGTGAAGTCTTGTAAGGAAAAAGAACAAATTCACACCCAGAAGGAGTTGTTTCTTATTAGATCAAAGCTATGACCCTTCCAAAGTGGAAGGGGCCCAATTAGTCAACTTGCCACCAAGTGTTCAATTAGAATTTCTGAGGCATAGTGCCATATTAGGAACTCAGTATTATTCTCTGTTACTAGTGGGTTGGACACTTGGTGGCAATAGTAGCTAAATGAGCCTTGATAAAAGAGAGCCCATGCTGCTGAGTTCTGGGTCTGAAAACTGGCTCAGGTCCAGAAACTGGTTAAGGGATATTGACTTTTTATTGGAAAGCAAGCTCTCAGCTTCCCAGATGTCCGTTATCAGCTACTTCCGTTGGTACAAACTGAACAGAACGCTTGTTGGCTGCTCATTTATTTTTGCCCCTATGGATGGCATATTTCCTTAATCATCTTCCTAACTCTCTTTGGTCCAGCATCTCTAGCTGCCACTTCTACCCTACAACTTTTTCTGACAACTGCGTCTATCCAACTTCAAAAGGTTAAGTGCTTCTATTATTTCAGGATTCTTTTGTCCCCATTGTTATCAGTGAGTGCACTGTCTATCCTTCTGACCTTCCAACAATCATTATCTTATGATAGATTTTATATAATACATCCACTCCAGCTTGTTCACTTCTCTGAGCCATTTAATACTTTCTCCCACAAACTGCCACTACAGTTCTGCCATTTTTACCTCACTTAGCATTAACTGTCACTTTTTACATACTTCTAGAAGCCATTTTAATAGCAAGGTCTCACTGTGTTTTAGGGTCTTTGCCACTGTGTTTATTCCTATATCCCAGGAGTGTGCTGCAAATAAACTCACAATCTAATCGCACATATACTTCTTAGGCTCCTGATGGCTCCTGATGGTGATGTCTAGACCTTCTTTGAAGTATTTTACTTTCTTCTCTTAACAGACCCATCACATCCCTGGATGGATTAAGCTGCAACTTAACCCTAGTTTAAGGTCTAGTGGCCAGAATGTGAAGTGGGAACTGATCTTTAAGGATATATGACTTATGGGGATAAGTGTCTGTACCATCTTAAAGCAGTAGGAACGTGCTGGTTCTTAATTAGGAGGCTCATTTCTGGCAGCTCAGCCAGCTCAAAAGGAATCTGAGAATTCCTGATTTAGGTAGGGGCATCAATGCTCATGTCCCCATTCTACGTGTCTGGCTCTCATTCTTTTCAAACCAGGGCCCTGAATTTAACGAGGAAACTCAGGCTTTGTTGAGAGTTTAACCTCCTTTGGACAGTAACCTCTTTGTATACTACCAAGGAAGACTTTTGGCTTTCACACCTGTCTTGTAATTGCCAGTTAATCACTCTCAGCTTCCAGGAAAAGTTTCTTTTCGCATCTTTCCACTTCTTGCCTCCACTTTACTACAGGAAACACTGAGGGTATTCACAGCTACTCCTTTATTTGTCTACTAATCTTACAGCCAGATCCCAGACTTGATTTTTAGCACCATCTATCTTTCAGTTTCCCAATGTGAGAATCTCTTTAAGTGCTGCTATGAATGTCTTCTGGCTTTCACAGCATGCCCTGAGTGGAGAGCTATGATCTTGGCATTATATTTCCTCTAAGTTTTGGGGGCAGTCAACAAAAACCAGCCCAGTGCACATTCCTTACAATTACCTTTGCCCCTACATCTTCCAATTGCAAGAGCCACTGCTTCCTCTAAACCTGATTCCAATCTACTGCACATGAGGGTCTTGGCAAGTAAGGTGCTACCACACTCCAGTGTTACTACCACCTTGCTTACCAACAAAAATGGGTAATCCAATTCCAGGATTTCATTCCAATGTTTTCCTTTCTGGGGCTATTTCCATCACCAATGCCCACAGTGTGTTAGAAAACCTCAAGCAGAGAAGCAAAAAGTTGCAGGAGCTTGTTTTGGAAAGTTGTTAACATGTACATTTAGAGATTCTCACAGCAATTACTCAGAGGTGGGCAGAGCTAATACAGAGTGGGCAAAGTGTCTGCTATAATCACATAGTCATTCCTGTTAAAATGATAATTCTAAAGAATTGCTTGAACATTTTTCATCTCTGACTGCTCTGTACTTTCCAAAAAAGCGTATCTAAAGATAAAATATGTAACTTTGAATATATAGTTGATCCCTTGTTTATGCCTGGCTTCATGATCAGTACAATACCAGCAATGCAAATCTAAATGCATTATTTGAGCCAGCCCATAACAAACCAAATGTTCTATAAAACGATATTTGTTGCAACCACTCACACGATTTAACTAATGCAGTTATTAGCTATACTTAATCCCAAATGAGTTTTGAAAAGAAGTTCTTTTTATTAAAAGCCCATCTACTTATTTTTAAATGTGGTATCAAAGACTATATGAAATGAATGACAACATAACTGATTTTTGACACTTGTAATGGAAAATTAATGAAATTGAATAAAGGGGTAAAATCTGAAGGACAATATATAGGTGAAAGGAAAAGTGAGCTGGATCCATCATTCTCAGTCATCATACTCCAAGCCTTCTTTCCCCCCAGATTGTCAATTCCTTTTTCAAGATGGCAGGAAAATTGAATGAAAAGATTCTAAGATTAGCGACTAAGTAAATTAGGGGAGGTGGCTAGTTCTATCAGTGAGACATAAATGTCATTTTCTTGCAAGTAGACAATCCTAAGTCTATGTGTGAATTATAATGAAAAAATACTCTTTGAAATGATCTTGATCAAAAGAATATGTATTTAGGATGTGCATCAGTATTACTGAGGCAGATAACATTTTGGTAATGGCAAATATAAAAAGAGTTATCAATATTCTCTATTACCACCCTCTTAGCTACATATTCTTTCCTTTTGTGATGAAAAAAGGCATCTCTCTGCATTCCAAACTGATATTCTATTTAACAGGAAATTTCATCATTATCAGTGATTAAAATGGCATGCCTATATTGCCTGTGTTCTTATAAAGCAATAAGAAGCTAGAAACAGTTAGGATTCAGAAATTTTTCATTATTTTCTTCAATAAACAGCTTAAGAATACAAGTGAAATGAAAAAATACATTTTTAAAATTTGAACTGAAATGGAAATTTACATAAGCTAAAGAAAACAACTTCTGTTCCCTAAAAGTATGACTTTCCATTAACATAATCTCCATGAATTTTCACTTTCTGTTATTTCTTTGCATATTATTTTATTCCGATTTCCATAGAAACAGTACAAATTATCTCATACTAAGTTAATTGTTGTCTTATGTTTGCTTTGCTCACTTGTTTTTCCCATCCATCTTCCCATGTTTTCATAAAACTTGAGAGAGGCCTACACCATAATCCTTTGGAGAATGTACTAGTCAGGGTTCTCTGGGAAACAGAACTGACAGGAAAGATCTGTAAATATGAGATTTTTATAAGAATTGTCTCATGTGACTGTGGTGATGCACAAGTGCAAATTCCATAGGGCAGGCTACCAGCTGAGAACTTTGATGAAGGTCCTCGATGAATTCTCCAGGAGAAGCTGGCTGGTTGAAGTAGAGATGGAAATTCTCTTTTTTGACTGCTGAAATCATCACTCCTCCTTTTAAAGCCTTCAACTGATTGGATGAGATGTCTCTCATTGTTGAAGGCAATCTTCTCAGTTGATTGTAGATGTAATCAGTCATATATGCAATCAACTTCCTGATGATTAAAGTCCATGCAATGTCCTCACAGTAACAATCAGGCCAATGCTTGCTTGACCAAAAACTGGGTACCATATCCTGGCCAAGCTGAAACATGAACTTAACCACCACAGAAAAGATAAAAAGAAGCTTTGTTTGCATTTCTCAAGAATGCCTCTCATTCCTATGATTCAGTGAGTCTCCAATCAAAGAAAAAGAGAAAAGGATATTTTGGTTCAAGCGAAAAGAAACAATGGATCAGAGATGATTCGTGATGTCTTTAGAAAAACACGTACAATTAATGACAGTTTACAAAGGACTGTGAGATATCTAGAAATATGAAATTTAAGCATTTATAACGCAGATGATTTCTCCAATACCACTTGAATCCTTCTATTATTCCCAGCCATCAGTTGTAAATGACTTTGAACCACTCTTCACAACTAACAGTAGTAATACTAATATAATTTGAGGGGCATATATGTATATATATACATACATATATGACTTTTGTTACTTGCCATGAGTAACGTCCACATATAAGATGCTGAAACAGACTCAGAAACAGGTGTTGAATTACATTCCCCAAAACTGGGGTTTCTAACTGTAGTCTTTATATAATACTGCTTTTGCTCTCACAATACCACTTTCTGCTTTTCACTTATGTATCAATCTTACCCTTTTTATCTCATGGCCCCACATAACTTTGGTCTTTTTCCTTCCTTCCCTTGAGAACACCCCATACGCTCACAGTTATCTGTACAGAGTGCTGCCACCACCAAAAAACTCTTGTAGTATGGATTTCTCTTTGGCCTAAGGGGCACTGTATATTGAACTCAGGTACACATACTAGCATCAATCATTTATTATACTGCTACTTCCATTTATAAAGTTAAAGTAAATTCACCTTTTGAAACATCCCTAATATCATGATAAATTGTTAAATTTGCAGCAAAGACAGGTTTATAAGGTTTCTTTTCTGAAGCATCTGATTTATTGTTGAACTCTATCCAAACCTTCTTTGTACTAAAGACAGTATCAATGCCAGAATCTGTTTATTCAAAATTACATGCAAAGTGTTAACCCCCAGAGCTTGTTAAATCTTATCTAAAAAAAAAACATTGTATTTGCTACTAAACAAATGCCTATCAAAATTCCACTTTTAAAAAATGTAATACTTTCAAACATTGGTGCAATATTTGACTAGCAGAAATAAAAGGCTAAATGAATTTATAAAAGACAAATAGAAATATTAGTGTCCTTGGAGAATTAGTTTTCCAATTTTGTGTTCATATCTATAGTTAACATCGAAATTTATTTGTTAATGTTTGTTTAAAGCCTCAGCAAATAACATCCTAAAAAAATTATCTTTTTATTTTCTTTGCCTTTATCATTGTGAACCCATCAATATTAATGAGCCAAACACAGAAAAACCTAAGGCAAGTATCCTTAAAAAAATGAATGTTTAATGCAGGTTGTCAAAGAGAAAGCTCTGAAAGGGACCTATGCATCAAACCTATACATTTACATATTATACAGACATTAGTAACCACAAGGAACAATATATTAAGGTTAGTTTACAGAGTGATAGGGAGGAAATGGATTTATCTTGGTCCTAATCTAGTACCTTTTCATTGTTCTTTTCATTGGTGTAATTTGAAAAAGAAAGATTTACTTAATGTTGTTCTTTATGAGAAAGCATAGAGCAAAGCCAATAGAGTGGCTGCCTCATGGAGGTTGTAATGCTGAAATACATTTTATTCCTACAAATTGTATATCTACATACTGGTACTATTGACAAAAAAAATGAAGTTGAATAAATAACTATCATTAATGAAGATATTCCTGGAATTTACAAAATATGTGCAAATGCAGGAAGATATATATTAGCAGATTTAAGTCAAAAGGTAAATTAGAAATCATGAAACACGCAAATCCATCTATAATCAACATAAGGAGTAAATAATACTGTATTTCTTTCCTGATTCTGGTCTTTCCATCACCTACGGCTGTGTCAAAAATTTTGGAATAGCAAAGTTCTGAGGAACACTGCTGGCAGAGAAGGAGAACTAACGAAGAAGCAAGAAAAAATGAGGGTTGATGGAACAATCTCCCAAAAGAGCAGAATGGCTGACAAGCAAGAGCAGAGGTTGAAGAGCTAACCAAGGAAAGAGTAGGGAGAGTAGTAAGTGGAGAGGAGAAATTCTGGGTAATTCAAGATAACTGAATAGAGTTATCACTGAGATCTTTTGTTGTGGTTACAGACCAAAGTCCGAAAAGAAGGTTGGAAAATTATGGGGCTCTTCTTGGAGGGAAAAATATGATTAAAAATCAACAGTAGAGGAATAAAAGAATGGGAGAGGTATAGGCTGAGTTGTGATCACCGGGATTTTATTTTGTAAGTGTAATTATTTCAAGTAATTATAAAATTCACAATTTGGCTGTGTTCATGAGTGGCTGAAATAGGTCAGATGAAGTATTACTAGTTTTGAGGAGGACTTTGGAAATCCAGATGTATGATGGGTCATTTGTGGAGATGTTACAGTCAACAAGATGATGGAAAGCAACCATGAAGAAATGAAAATTTTGAGACAAATGCAGATGCCATTGAGAAAGATTAGGAAGATTGAGATGACTTCAAGAGGAAAGTTGACCATTTTTAATAATGTAGTCTCCAAAAGATAATGGACATTGAGATTAGGTAACTTCCCTACTACTTTTCACTTAAGAACAGATGGTATCATAATAATCCTCATTTAGGCTGTTACTGTATGGGAGGTGACATTATCAAGGATAAGAATAATTGTGACTATGGGATTTTATATGGGATGAGTGAGTTCAGGTCTTGATATCTTGGTAGAAAGGCTAGAATCTATGTTCTCATGACACATTGTAGCTCTTACCAAAGTTTGGAAGGGTTGCAGATTAAAATGAAGGGTGATTAAAATGCTGATTAAGATCATTAATTATGGGGTAGGGACTATCTTCCTACCCAAGTCATCCCTTGGTAACATTAGCAAGAGTAGTAGAATTGAGGGAAAGAAGAAAGTAGAAGGATAAGGTATAAGTACAGGATTTAAAATAGAAAGGACCTCCTTATGGCAAAGTTGAAGCAGTCTCAACCGTTGGGAGGTTGCAGGAATGAACAAGATAGAGATGAGATAGACGTGTGTCTAGAAATGGCAAAATTCAAAGTGAGGGAGAAGGCTGGACTCAGGGCAGCAAGTGAGGTGCTAAGAAATACCAACATTTTCTCCTTGGGGTTGATTAATTTCTGAATATAAAATTTGACAATATTTGTTTTAAATGTGTTTAAATTAATTGAAAATATTTGACAAAACATTGCTCCAGCCCAACTCAACCACAAGACACACCAGGCAAAATGTTCCCCATGAAATTTAATAGGGACTGACTCACAGGAGGATTTTTCCCAATGGCAGCCGGTTGGGAAATGGAAGTAAATGCCCCTCACACAGACGAAAGGAAAAGAAGCTCCTTATATAGCTCAGCAGAGCCTCACTAGATCTGTTTACAAAGAAATCTCAGCTGAGTCTCCTGAGAGTTGATGACCAACAGTGATGAGGCTCAAGGACCTTCAAGGGGCTGTGTGGGAGCTGCGAGCTCAAGGCTTCACCTTTTTCCCTAAGGGACGGGGTGGGTGCCAACCCCTCTGCTGCCACAGACATGACTTAAATATTGCCATGTCTTAAATCAATTAGAAAAGAGTAAATTCTTCCCTAAAAGAGAATTACTCTGTAAAAAATGATCTTGAAGCTGTTATTGAAAATATTCTTATAAAGCAAACAATTAAGATTATTTATAGACAGTTTAATACTACTTCTCCCTCCTCACTTCCTCCCCCCACACACGTACACACAAACATACACTCACAATTAAATATCTCACTACCATGATTATCAAGGGAAATCTTACAAGCATGTCTAGGAATATATGTATTTTTTAAAGTTGATTGCAAGTGTTTCCCCACTTGCCTAGTGAAAAGAAACATCACATTACATTTATAAACATCACACTAAAGGTATGTAGATTGAACTGTGTTCTAACTTTGGTAATGCCCTATCAAAAATATTTTAGAATCAAAAATTGAGAATTTTATTTAATTTGGTCAGTTCAGCTTCAGTAGAGTTAGTATTTTCCTTTCTGACATTTCCTACATATTATCAGCTTTTTCTAAGAAATGTGGGATGCCAAGAGTTCCCTTCCTAAAGATGGTGGTTGGCGGGGGTGTTGTTGTTCGTGGTGGTGATAATGGTGGTGACGGTGGGGGTGGTGATGGTGGTGGTGAGGGTGGTGGTGGTGATGGTGGTGGTGAGGGTGAGGGTGGTAGTGGTGATAGTGGTGGTGATGGTGGGGGTGGTGATGGTGGTGGTGAGGGTGGGGGTGGTAGTGGTGGTGGTGGTGATGTTGGTGGTGAGGGTGAGGGTGGTGGTGGTGGTGATGTTGGTGGTGAGGGTGAGGGTGGTGGTGATGGTGATGGTGGTGGTGATGAAGGTGGTGGTGGTGGTAATCGTGGTGGTGGTGGTGATGGTGGTTGTGAGGGTGAGGTGGTGATGGTGGTGGTGATGGTGGTGGTGGTGGTGATGGTGGTGGTGGTGATGGTGGTGGTGAGGGTGAGGGTGAGGGTGGTAGTGGTGATGGTGGTGGTGATGGTGATGGTGGTGAGGGTGAGGGTGGTGGTGGTGGCGGTGGTGGTGGTAGTGGTAGTGGTATTGATGGTATACAGAAATAATAGTTCTAGGCATATCAACTGCATTAAGAGAAATTAACAGCACATACTGCAAATGAAAATGCTTAAGAAATTATTTCAGTAGTGCTCTGTGTTGCATTTCCAAAAAAAAATTGCCTTGGTTTTCTGTAAACCACTAGTTCCCCTACCCTCTATCTTTCCCTGGATGCAGAACACAAGAAATATAATAGGGAGTATGGCTAACTGCACATAAAGAAGTCTCCTATACTATTTTAATGTATTTGTAGAAGTGTTTTGAATATGGATTATTTAAATCTATGAGAAAATGGGTTTCTACCTCATCTATACTGCAACTATCACAGTAGTGCCCAAGAAAGAACATAAGCATCTCTCATACCACTGCTGAGCAAAAGTATTATTTAATCTCCAAGAGCTTTCCTAATTACATTCATCTCCACAACACTCTTTAGATAGCTCATAACTAAGAGCTAATACTCTATAGTTTTTCCTTCTCTTCTAAAATAGAAATTAAATTTAGATGCCAAAGTGGATTAAGAGAATTGATAGATGGTCAGTTTGGATTTTTAATGAAAAATAAGTGGTCTATCATTAAAAATAAATGGTCTTCCTCTATTCTATATATCTCTTTTTGTATTTCAATAAACACACTTGGAAATAATAATTTTATTTTAATTTACAGAAATACATGTTTCCTCTATGGTTTTTGTTGACTCTGAGTATTTGGAAAGAAATAGAAATGATGTGTGTTTAAAAATATTTTCAAAAGAAGCTATCAGATTACATTTAATTATTAACACATTATTTTCTTGTTTAAAAGTTATGTCAGTTTTTTAAATGACTCCATGTTAATAGGTACTGGTTCATGTTGTTTTCAATATTTACTGACCAATATATTTAAGAGAATGGATGGTATTCTTTGCTCATCCTAGACAATAAACATGATGCTGGGCAAGGTTTCCAGTTGAAATAATATCAGATGGATTATGTGAAGACAGTGTGACCAATCTAAATGAAGGTTTAAATCAGGGATATGGAGTCACCTGAGCTGAGGACAGTTTTGTGACATTGTGCCTCAATAGTCCTGTAATCTTGCCACAGTATGCTAAGCCCCAACCAACAATATTCCTGAAAGCCCTAAGGAATACCTTAGGCTCTATCTAAGAATCTATAATAAAGTTTTACTTATCAAGTTTATTTTTTCAGAAACTTAAAGCCTCCAGATTTGTCCTATGCCAGATAAGCCCTGAAACCCAGAGGTAGCAGTCTCTCCAAGAACATCAACCAGTTTATTCCCCTACCCCATAAGGTTGGCACCAATTTTTAGTACGAAGAACTTAGAATAGTCATTAGTCAGATATCCCTGAAGATTGAGAGGATGATAAAATGAGAGGGAGGAGTTGTAATGGAGAAATTAGGATTTAACAAATGATTATGACTACTGACTCATTATATAGATATTTCTTTTTAGTTTCTAGTGTATTAGAGTAGCCAGAAGGAAATACCTGAAAATGTTGATCTTAATCTGGTAGTCTTGTTCTTTGATAATTGTATAGCTGTATCGCTTTTATCTTGTGACCATGTGATTGTTAAAAACCTTGGTACTGACACCCATTTTATCCAGTGTTTGGGTAGATGAATAATAAAATAAAGGCATGCATGAAAAAAATAATAGTTGGGAATATGGGGAAAAATAAACCTACATAAACTATGGACAATAGTTAATAATACCACTTTAATAGTCTTTCATCAATTGTGACAAATGTAACTACTGTTAAGAAATAGTAGAATTGCAAAAAAGTGTTATCAGCTGTAACAATTTTCCACACCAATGTAAGTGTTGGTGGTGGGGTTGGTGTATAGGAATCCTGTATTTTATGCATGATTGCTCTGTAAACCCACAACCTCTTTGATTAAAAATATATAGTAATAATTAATTTTTAATTAAAAAATATAATAGTTGAGGCACCATGATTCTTGTGCCTGAAAAAAAATACTAAGACCACCAAAAACATGTTTCAAAAGGAGATTCTGCTGGTTGTCATGGAGCTGTCTTAAATGATATGGGTCTACATCTAGCTCTTAACACTAGGAAGTCAAAGGAGAAAAAGCACATTTGTGCCAAGAAATAATCTAGACCGCTTGTGTTTGTGACCACTTACGTGCTTCTGTTGGCACAACTTGCATCTAAAACCATGTAGAAAATTATGATTACCGAAGAAACAAGAACATAAAAGTTATTGTTGCAGAATTGCTTTATTTTGCCATCAAGAATATTAGTCGCTGGCCCTGAAATATATTGCCATAGTAATTTAATAAGATAATTTTATTTCTTTGGTCATTAATTTTAATTTTTAAGTAGTTAAGTATATAAATAATATAAAGCATTTAAGAATTTACATATGGTGTTATTTTAATAGGTAATTGATCTTTTAATTTAATAGAATATAGTAAAATATAAAGAATATAATAATTCACATTTAGTATGGTTCTTACCCTCAAAAAAGGAAATAGATTTTTCATTAAATATTTTTTTGTATTTTTGTTAGTGTTTTGTTTTTCTTTAGGGGTGGTGATGGAGGGATTATCTGTTTATTTGTTTTTACTTAAAATGAAAGATTTTATGGTGATGGTGGAATATTCTATTATCTGTTCAAATCATTTAGGGGAGATTTTATGAGTAGCTTTTCAAACTTCTCAAACTGAGTTACAGAAAAACCTGGAATCCCTGCAAATTGTTTGTAAGACATTATAGAATAAAGAAAGTGCATTTAATTGGAACACCAGTCTTATTCAAAGATTTACAGAGGAAAATTTAGCTAATGTACTTCATAAACAACTCTTGATGGATCTTTTATGGTAAATAAAATTCAAGTGCTCTATGGAAAAAAAACAAAATCAGTGTAAATTTTAAGTGAAACTGAAAAAGTTCAAAGGAGGCTACTTCCAACCATAGCTGGAGGGTTTACCGGCTCCGTTCTTAATGGTAAGTGGAGTGAACATTTGGGAAGCCCACATCTAAGCTTGGTGAATAATGGTGAACTAGTGTTGCATAAATAATCTTAGTTACCCCTGTCCTTATAAGAAAACTTCAGGAAATAAGAGAGAATACAGCTTCCAACATTAAGAATGGATGATGAAATTGAATTCCTTCATTCAATCATTTATTTGTCCAGCTGACACTTAGGTATTGAGAGCCTACTACATGTCCTGGGATACAAAACAAAGTTCTTCCTTTCATGGAGTTTACATATTAACTGACCTGAGCTGTGGCATAAGTTAACTTAACCACATAAGACCTTAGGGCAATGAAGTACCATTTCAGAGCATAATTATATAAGCTGGGAAGAAAAAAGAGCATGAACAATGCAAAAATGGCTGTTGCTTAGGTTGTTTTATATCAGGACTTTCCTTACAAGTCCCTTCTCTGTTTGGACACATGTAATGCACAGACTTCTATACCTAGATTCTAAACATTTCTGAATAAAGCAGCCAGAAAATTATAAACTCAAACCCACTAGCTAGTAGAGACTGGGTTTTTCTTGCTACTTCTATATATACCAAGGTTTATGAATAATAATATGCTAACAAATGTTTAAAAGCCAGCTTTCTGGATCTGTAGCTCCAGAGCTATACCTATAGCTCTACAGATTTGGATGGATATAGATATAGATATAGATATGGATGTGGATGCAGATGTGGATATGGATACGGATATGAACACAGCCATATATATATATAATAAAGTTATCATAAATTTTACTAATGCAAAGAGAGCATGACAAATGGTTTGCAAATAATATTGTCAATTCCACATACCCACTGATTCTAGAAGAATGCTTTAGTTGATTTTTGCCAACCTCATATTTGTTCCAACTTATGGTTTCACTTGATGAACTAGCATAGTTCGAACATGAATGCCTGTTGATACTGTTTTTTTTGTACTTTAATAACTAAAATGAATGTGAAACAATGAAGACATGTTGGTACTTCACTCATTTATTTATCTCCCTAACTACTTTTTTACTGAAAAATTAATAGCTTTCAAATATTGAAGAATATTTCCTTTTTTTATGTGTGCTATGTACAATATAACAGCTATAGATATCATACACTTTGAAATTTAATTTGCATTATTAACATTTTCTCCATCACCCTCTAGACAATCAACAAAATACTTACCTTCTTACTTCAGGCTACCAACATGATGTTACTGAATACAGAGTTGGGAAGAGATGTGCAGAAACACATTATTACATACTATTTCTACTATACAGATCCAATAAACACACATAACATCAAGAATGTAGATAAGAGTATAATGACCTAAAAATTAGAGACTGTTGAGTTTTGACTATTAAAGTTTTTGTCAATATTTTGTTAATATCTTAATTAATGTAATTGTACATTTCTATAATTTAATTTTTAATAATGGCCATTTAACAAATGGATCACACAATTCCTGAAAAATTTAACAAGTGGCTCTCATGAACAAATGTGAGCCAGCTTCAGCACACCACTGCTTATGAGCTTCTAATGAGGCCTTACTAGCTATGTGCCTACAACTCCCCTCCTGGTTTACCCAAACCTATTTTAGCTTTAGCAATGAAAAGCTGTATGTTACAGGAAACAGCTCAGTCTGGGGATATTTGGTTACTTTAATCCATGAACCCTCCAAAATATTTATGGAGCCACCCAGTTCCCGATGGGGTGGGACTCTTTCTCTGAAACTAGGGTCCTTGCCAATTCCTTTCCCCAAAGGGTCCCTGATCCTCTGACTCCAGCTATTGGTTAGGAAGCAGACTTTGCTAGATGGACTATTGCCATTGCCCTAGTCCTTATCAAATTTTTAATAACACCACTGTCTTAAGATCAGGTGAATCTACTCCCCACTGCGCAGTTGTAACTCAGGTCCAGCCTAAATTCATCTTCTTTTGGCCTATTGGGACCAAGCCTTTGGCTTCATTAAGTCCTCTTTTCTCTTCCACATAATGAGAACTCCCAATATTTATTGCAAGGAGTTTCTCTGGAGATTAAATTAGATTATATTCATAAAATGCCTAGCATAGATGTTCAAAATTATATTACAATAGTAATATTATCGTTAGCCCTAGTATCTTCTAAATCCATCTATTTCTTTTCCTTATGACTCCTCCTGACAGCTGGTCTGCCTTTCAACCTCCACATACGTGCAAATATAAAGTAGCCTGTGCCCCACACATGAGTGAAGAAAGGGTTTCTGTGCCCGGCACTTCACACTTGAGTAATGAGTATCAGCCATGAACTTGTACCAGTGGTTCACCACTTGGCTCTTGTATCCTCTTTTCCAAGTTAGCCTTAAACATGGCTAATTCTTATAGTCAACCTCTTTGAGGTTCACTTCAAGTCCTTTGTCTTTCAGATGTTTCCTAAATTGAACTCCTATTTGTACCCTGGAAGAATGAGGAAACTGGTTCTTGCTAGGGTGACAAATCCTTCCCAACTTGGTGTTATCATATTAGCTGGAAATGAAGTCTTGGGAAAGGAGTGTAAAATATGAGTAATGGGATATTCATCAGTTTTCTTAGGGAATTGTTTATGGAGCTAACAAGAGAGATGAGTTAAAACAGAAGCAGATGCTCTAGAGCAGAGGTCAGTGAACTATGGTCAGCCCACATTCTGCTTTTGTAAATAAAATTTTATGGGAATGCTGTCATGTCTAATTATTTACATATTGTCAATAGCTGTTTTTGCATTCCATTAGCAGAGTCCAGTAGACTCTAGTTGCAGCAGATTATGTGACATGGCTTGCAAAACCTGAGCTATTTACTTTATGGCCATTTACGAAAAGTTTGCAAACCCCTGCTCCATTATCTAAGTGAAGTGCTTTTATAATTTCACCGGGTCAGGGGCAGATGACTAAGAAAAGGAGAAAGCCTTTTTCTAGTAGCTCCCAGATTTTCAAACAACAAAGATGATATGTGTTTTCTCCTTCCCCACAAAAGGCCTCACAGGTTGTAGCTGAGAATGCACTTACCTAGAATGATTGGAGAACAGCACTATGGCTATTGTTTGCTTTGACAGAATCTCTGAAAAAAAAAAAGCTGGACAGAGGCCTAACAGCCTGCATTGTCAGATATTGATATGTTTATTCTAAAAATGCAGGGATTGTTTCTGTTTGCCATGCAGCTTTCAGAACACCAGCATCATTTTCCTAAAATTATATCTAAAGTTCCTGACAATGAAGGATTAGCAAATTCCATTGCCCTAGGCCAAAATTAAATTTGATCTTTCAAGAAAAAAAAAAATCCACCTTTTTGGGTAGAAGAATAATCATGAGTATTATGTTAAGAAATTCTTTGTAGAGCCTAGGACTCATATAACAAAATCAAGTTTAATAATTTGTCAAAGAAATGTGTTAATTACACTGTTATTCTTTTATGTGCTTCATTGGAAAGTAGCATATATTGGAACCATTTTCTTTTTGGTTTCTACGTTTTTTTCCTGTATGCATTTTCATAAGTTAAAACTAAATGACCATGAATATTGAGTTTCATGACATCTGGTCCAATTGATATAGCAGAAAATTAAGTTAGACTGTCTGGATCCTTATTCTTCAATAGTCTTTTTAGTCTCTTTAAACAAGATGCTACATTCTTGCCTGAAGCATTGGCAATAAAAAGATATTAGATACAATCGGGAAACTCTTCCAATATTAGCATATTATGACTAATTCTTTGAAGAAAATGTCATGAGTCTCCCTGGTTCTGTAGCTATCCTTTAAAGGCTGTCCAATAGAAATGATGAAATGACTGAGTCAGGTTCTAGAGGGTGGCACATTTCCAAACTCCATAGAAACATAAGAAGAAAAAAGTTTGTGGTAGAACAATTTACCTTATAAGCAGCCCTCTCCCTCTGATGCAGTGTAAAAGTGTAGGGATGAGGGTGGGAGAGAACAAGTTGGTTGGGATGGGGGTTGATAGTTAATCATGAGCCAGGTCTGGACAATCCTGAGTCAGTAGCTATCACCACTGACCCCTTCCTAGGGCTTCACCACTCACTGCCTCCACCATCCACTGCACACAGAGACGAACACATGCAGAGACTGACAGACACATGGGTGGACAGAGACAAACACACACACATACACACACACACACACACAGCCATTTAAGTTTTCAGGAAAATAAAAATTTAGATTAAAATAAGTTCCCCACAAACCAATTTGAGCTTATTGCAATGAACACTGACTCCACCTAATTTCCCTTCCCCCTTGCTTACCTGGCCCAACTCATGACTGGAGTGGAACAGACACCATTCCTATATTGTCAAAATCAATTTTAACTTACAGCAGATGTCTTGGGGGGTGGAAAGACAGACAGAGCCTGCTGATCATGAAGAAAAAATAGATCTGTTCTCTCATTTTGCTTTAGTACTCCATCTCTTAACCATGTTTTTATTTGGTGGCAATGGAGGAAGGAGAAATTCTCTATTCTGTTAAAACTACACTCATTCTTTAGGGCCCAGCTCAAATAGTGTCTATTTGAAGAGCATCCCTGGACCCACAGCAGCAAAATTAAATACGCTCCCTTTACTGAAGTACTCTGGAACTCTGATTCCAGCCTTAGTTTAGTGCCCATTACCCAGTCTGCCTGGCATGTAATGAGACATGCTCACATTCGATGCCAAGGGAGAGTCAGGTAGGGTTAGCAGATGGGAAGACAGATATTTTTCATAAATTAGTTTTGAAAATCCAGCCAACTATCTCTCTTCTGTTTTTCTCCCTGGGAGTATACTCTGGTTTCCTTTCCCTTCAAAAGGCCCAACTATATGCAAGATGACTCCCTCCAGTAAACCACAGATGGCTGAATATAGTGATTTGAGCTGTGATCCTTAAAAACTGAATAGAGAAACTTACTCAAAATGAGAGTCACTAAAATTTGTATTACATATTTTTAAGGTGAAAGCTTTTTTGAATTAGTGAATGTTTAGTTATTTAAGTATTTTAAGTATGACTATGTGAAGGAAAAAAAGCACAATAAATCTGGCATCCTTATACCACTTGACTAATATATATTGAATGAATAAACAAAGAAACTGTTACATACACAATACTTTGTTGAGTCATGTGAAGAAGGTCAATCATATGAGATACTCTCCTGCTCAAGAGATAACATTATGAGTCAAATACATAACCATATAGAAGGGTAATACTTTGAATGTTAAAGTAAGGTAACTTTTCTTTGTATATAATATTTTGAAATCTTCCAAACATTCAGAAAATTATTGAAAATACTTTAAAAACCCTACTAAGCTATCATAAGTGCAGATAAAACTGCACTTCCCCTTCAAAAACATACTTTCATTAAATGTTATATTGTCTGATACGTATGTGTTTGTGTGTGTGTGTGTGTGTGTGTGTGTATACATATTCATTTTAACTGTTGAATACATATAAGAACATATTTATCATTCCTTTATTGGATGATTTCCACTGAATCTAGGTTTTTATTTCCAGAAAATGTTCTTGATGCAACATGAACTCTGAACACATTAAGCCAGTAATATCCATTTATCAGGAAGATGGAAGGTGGTCTTAGAACAAAAAATGAATTACTCAACTTGACCTTCAAAATAGAGGTTTAAAAGCTCTTGTCAGAAATAATAGTCTGGAGATCAATACATTCAATTGTAAGACCCAAATTTTATTAAAAGAGGAAAACATTTGTAGGTTCAAAAAACAAAAACAGTAGGGAACTTAGCAAGAAGAAGAGAAAATCCTCCAAGGGAGGACCTTGAGAGGACTGCCCGAGAAGAGAAGGGGTGTTTGCACTTCAATCTGTGGCCAGATCCTTCAATCTGTGGCCAGATCCTGAGCTTTCTTTCAGGTTTTAAACCTGGAGTGCAATTGGGAAACCACCAATTAAGGTCCCAGAAGTTATGGAGGTGAATTTAGTCCATGTTTCCTAGAAAACCAGCCTGAAAGAGCAGTAAGTGTTGATGCTTTCTTTGGAAAAGCATGTTGGCCACTGCTTCACAATGAGCTGGGTAGAGGCCAAGTTGTTTCCTCAGCAAATGTGCCCACTGAGCCATGAGGGGCATATCTGGACAAACCCAACCAAGAAACCATGCTTCAGAGAAGTTCTTCAGAGGGAATTGGAAGAGAGCTTATGTTATCTGCACAGCTCCCTCTAACGTTCTCTTTTCCCCATGGGAATTAACTATCTCACACTTCCAAACAGTGTTACCTAGCTACTTTGGTAACTTCTTGAAAAACCATATCTCATGCCCTGTAATGTGGTGTTTCATTGGAGCCCCAAAGTGGCAGTAGATGCAAGAGTTTTGAACTGGGCAAACATGCACAGAATTGGAAGGTCATGGCTGTATAAGGGGCTGAGTGTTGGAAGGCAGGAGAGGCCAAGAGAATCTGGAGAAGTGCATAAGGTGTATCTGTTACACTGGGTTTATTCTCTCCCTTCTTGAAAAGCTGAGAGGATATGGCCATGCATTTGGATAAATGCCTGCAAGAGTCTGCAGAATAAAGCAGACATGATGGCTGTGCCATCCCCATCCTGACTCTCATGCACTTCCAGAGGACCACCAAGTAGCTCTAAAAGATTTCCTGGGAACTTTTCTGGTGTGGAAGGTGGCTGGTTATTGGGAACCAACAGGCCCTACATCAGAGGAAAGGTGAACTACAGAGTTTAGCTCAGTTCTGAGCAAAGCTGGTGTAGAAAAATAAATAAAATTATACATCTACATATCTTGACTTGTAATCACAAAGTTAAGCCCATTTTAGATGCAAGTAACAAACAAACAGAGCAAATAAAACAAAATGCAAGGTGATGAGGCTTACATAAGAATGTAGCAGTGGTTCCCAAGAGAGAAGACAATTGGTTGCTGGGGTATCGGGGGAAGTTAATAAAGACAGAGTTAATTCGGTTGGGCCTCAAAGCATGATAGAATTCTGATAGGCAGGAAAGAGCTCTGAAAACATTCCAGGAGAAGGGAATACAGGCAAGAAAGGAAGAGTTTGGCAGTGGGTTTGGTGTAGCTGAATATAAAAGTGAAATGAGCTCACATCATAGAGCACTGAGGGCCAAAGTAAGCCATTTGTTGTCATAAAGCTATAAGGAAAAAAATCAAAAGATCTTAAGCAGGGGAGTGACATGAGCCAAGGGAGCAGTAGAAAGAGTGGCCACAAGAATCTGTTGGGAGTGGAAATATAATGGACAGTAAGGGGACAATGGCAATAATCTAGACATGAAATAGTAGGTCCCTGAATCAGAAGTGATAATGGTAGTGGTGACAGTAGGAATAGAAAGGAAGAAACCTTGAGGACTCTCCTTGATATGGGGGTCAAGTTGAGGAATTCATCAAAGATGACCAAAGTTTAGGAGTGAGTGTTGATCCACAGCCTGAGAAATAAGAATGCTAGAAGGGACATTATGGAAAAAAAAAAAAAAAAAAAAAAGAGGGTAAGATCAGTTTTTGGTTTATTGAATTTGAAAAAAAATGGCAAGACATATTAAGGGAAATGTCCATTTGGCAGATACAGAAGACATTATAACTTCAGGGAAAAGGAGACCAGATCCTCAGAAAGATTTATCCATTCATATAACATCACATGAACAATAGAGGTCAACAGAGAACAGAATGATGGCTATGATAAGAGTGAAAAAAAAAAAACCTGAAAATTTTGTCTCATATGAAAGTGCTTCAATAAGCTTCTTTCTCTCAATTGCAGTCTGGATCCCTCTCCCTCTCTTTGTCATGTTTTTTGAAGAATATTTTTAGCTGACTGTTAACATTGTTTCTAGCAAGGATATTCCCTTGCCTACATCCTATGAAGGTACACTTTGATTGCTTACAAAAAAATATTGCCAGGGTTTGGTGACTAAATGTTGCAAAAATAATATTCTGAAAAATCCATATTTGCCTGGTTATCTGGTCCTCTGGGACAGTCTTAGGATAGCTTCAAAAGTACAAGGGGGGAGGGTAGAAGGGGACAAGATGGCAGCATAGAGAGGAGTGGAATCTAGTTAGTACCCTGGAGCAACTAGTGAACAACCAGGAACAACTAGTAAATAATCTGGAATCACTGCTGGGGGACAATGTGACTGTCCACACATCACACACCAACTTGGATTGGGGGAAATACCTGAGATTGCAGCACAGAATCTGTAAGTAAAAACAGCGGACCCACACCTGGAGAACCCCCTGCCCATGGCAGGCTGAGCTGCAAAATCTTGCTGTCATAGAAAGCAGCACTCTCTGAGCAAGTGAATATAGCTCAGCCCAGCTCCAACTGGGGTTTTAATTAACAAATGTGGACTGCTGAATACATGCCATAAACCCCCAACAAGCAGGAAGAGGCTTTTGGTGACAACTGACCTTAAAGAGCCAGAGAACTCTTCTGTCCTGGGAGGGGGAGCCCAGAAGACCAGGTGTTACCTTTGGCCAATGTGGGAACTGGGGGTGATATAGACTGGCTCTGAAAGGGGGTTTTCTGTCCCTTTTCTCTCTCTCAACCTAGGCAGCTCAGTGGAGGAAGCCTCAGCCATTTTCAGTTTGCAGTGCTCTGACTCAGACAGGGGTGTAGATAGCAAAGTCAGAGAGACAAACGGAGCTATTCAAATGCAGATGATAACTCCCTAGTGGGTGTATCTTCCCTAAGATGAAGGGGCTGGGGCCCAGCTCTATTACCCACCTTCCCTTCAGAACCAGAACCCAGAGCTTGGGGAAAAACAGCCAACACAGAAACTAAAGGGGTCACACCTCCTTACACCAGTTGGGAGCAACAGGCTGACAGGCACCTTCTGCTGGGCCATTTAGGAAAAGTACAGTGGCTAGAGACCTCACAGGAAAGACTGTCAATCTCTAAGACACACCCACAATGAGAATTGAAACTGAATATAAACACATTCTGAGATCTGAACCCATTCTGGTGTGGGAAAATCTGATTGGGGTAACCAGGGAAACCAATGCCAAGACAACGGAAAACTACAATCTACACTAGGAAAAATAGAGATATGTCCCAAAGGAGCAAACTTACAACTCAATCAAGATACATTTGAGATATTGTTTCACTTTAATGAAAAAATCTATTAAAGACTTTCAAAGAAATATGCTAAATCAAATCAAAAACCAAATTAATGAGTTCAGGGAAGATATGGCAAAAGATATGAAGGCTATAAAGAAAACACTGGCCAAACATAAGGTAGAAACCGAAAGTTTGAAAAAACAACTGGCAGAATCTATGCAAATGAAAGGCACAACACAAGAGATGAAAAACACAATGGAGACATACAATAGCAGATCTCAAGAGGCAGAAGAAAATACTCAGGAACTGGAGAACAAGACACCTGAAATCCTACACACAAAAGAACAGATAGGGAAAAGAATGGTAAAATATGAACAATGTCTCAGGGAACTGAATGACAACATGAAGCTCATGCGTGTAGATGTCATGGGTGTCTCAGAAGGAGAAGAGAAGGAAATAGGGGCAGAAGCAATAATAGAGGAAATAATCACTGAAAATTTCCCATCTCTTATGAAAGATATAAAATTACAGATCCAAGAAGTGCAGCACACCCTAAACAGAATAGATCTGAATAGACCTACACCAAGTCACTTAATAATCAGATTATCAGACATCAAAGACAAAGAGAGAATCCTGAAAGCAGCAAGAGAAAAGTGATCCATCACATACAAAGGAAGCTTGATTAGACTATATGTGGATTTCTCAGTAGAAACCATGGAGGCAAGAAGGAAGTGGTGTAATATATTTAAAATACTGAAAGAGAAAAACCACTGACCAAGAATCCTATATGTGGCAAAACTGTCCTTCATATATAAGGGAGAGTTGAAAATATTCTCTGACAAGCAGACAATGAGAGAATTTGTGAAAACGATACCTGAACTATAGGAAATACTAAAGAGAGCACCACAGACAGATCGGAAAATACAGGAATGAGAAGTTTGGAACAGAATTTCGCATGATGGTAGCACAGCAATGTAAGTACACTGAACAAAGATGACTGTACCTGTGGTTGAAAGAGGAAGGTTAGGAGCATGTGGGACACCAGAAGGAAAGAGGAAAGATAAAGACTGGGACTGTATAACTCACTGAAACCTAACGTGGTCAACAATTGTGGTAAAATGTACAAATATGTTTTTCATGAGGGAGGACAAATGAATGTCAACCTTGCAAGGTGTTAAAAAAGGGTGGTATTGGGGGAAAAATACAATCAATGCAAACTAGAGACTGTAGTTAACCAAAACATTGTATTATGCTTCCTTTAATGTAACAAAGGCAATATACCAAAGCCAAAAGCCTACAAGAGGAGGACATAAGGGAGGAATACGGGACTCTTGACATTGGTGATGTTGTCTGACTCTTTTATTCTACTTTAGGTTAATTACATCCTTCATTTAGTTGCTTTATAATTGTCATGTTTATGTTCTTTCTTTTTTTTTTTCTCTTGTCTCTCTACCTTCTTTGACTCTTCCTCCTTCTTTGTGGAAGAAATGGAGATGTCCTTATATAGATAGTGGCGATGGTGGTGAATACATAAATATGTATACAGGGAACCATCTATTATTTACTTAGGACAGAACATAAGGTGGGTGAACAAAACCATCTTAAAAAAGAATGGGTTGATGAAGAAACCTGGAGAGTGCTATATTAAGTGAAATAAGTCAGACACATGAGGACAAATATTGCAGGGTCTCACTGATATGAACTAATTATAATATGCAAACTCATAGACATGAAATATAAGTTACAAGGATATAGAACGAGGCTAAAGAATGGGGAGCAGTTGCTTATTATGAGTAGAATGTTCAACTAGGTTGAACTTAAATGTTTGGAAGTGAATAGAAGTGATGGTAGCATGCTATCGTGAGAATAACTAACAGTGCTGAATGGTGCATGAATGTGGTAGAAAGGGGAAGCTCAGAGTCATGTATATCATCAGAAGGAAAGTTGGAGGTTGGAAGATGGCAATGTATAAAACAGTGAATCCTGTGGTGGACAATGTCCGTGATTAACTGTACAAATATTAGAAATCTCTTTCATGAACTAGAACAAATGTATGATAATATAACCATAAGTTAATAATAGAGGGGTATATAGGGAGACAATATACCTATTGCAAACTATGTACTACAGTTACTAGTGTTTTAACATTCTTCCATCAACAGTAACAAACGTACTTTACTAATACTATGGGTCAATAATGGAAGGAAGGTGGTTAGGGGTATGGGAGGAGTTGAGTATTCCTTTTTTGTCTTTATTTCTTTTCTGGAGTAATGACATGTTCTAAAAATTGGAAAAAAATTAATTGTGCTGATGGATGCACAGCTGTATGATGGTACCATAGGCAATTGATTGTACACTTTGAATCTTTGAATAATTGTATGGTATATGAACAATCTCAATAAAATTAAATTTAAAAAAAAGTACTAGAGAGAGGAGAATGACATCTACAGAGAGAAAGGAGTCAGGGAGAGTGAAGTGAGATCTTAGGAAAGCAGCTATCTTTGCAGTAGATCCTCACCACACCCTGAGACTGGTGCCTACCTGTGCAGGAGTGAGTGACAGACCCCTGCAGTCTGAATACTGTGACCCTCAGCATGAGGACCCACAGCAGGGTGCCTCCCTTGGTGGGAAAGAGCAGCTGTGAAGACTTATGGAGCTGCCTGCCCTGGAAGACACTAACTGGGCTCGAGAATGAACTGTTTCTCAGTGGTGATCATAATGGGCTGAACAGATATTTTTCTCCCAAATTTCTTGAGTCACTTAATTTCAAGGTTTGTTTAGGGAAAGGGGCCCTGAAAGATTTTTCTCCCAGATGTGATGGGTAGGGGCTGAGCTGGGTTTAATTTGATTTAGAAAAGTAAACAAAAGGTGAACAAAAAAGTATCACTTCTTTTATAGTAGCATACTGTGTTTTAAAAGACAGAAAATTACTGGAGATACACTACTATACCTAGCATCTTTCTTTTTTATAGATTTCTAGATTTTTTTATACATTTTTAATGATATTAAATAATATCATTTAAATTTAAATTATATTATTTCACAAGAGGTTATTTTCCTTAAGTAGTAAAAAGTAAACAGACTTTTTTTGTACATGAAGGGTTGTATTATTACTATGTAAAATATGTAATTATTAAATACAAGCTTCTGAAACACATTTTACTCTATACCACTTTACAGCTTCTGGTCACATTATTGCCAATTCACATAAAGCTATGACATCCTCACATTTTTAGGAATTAATCATAATCATAGCTCATACTCCTGAAATATAAAAGACACAGAAATACCCAAAATATAAAAGAAGTCAAATGCTCATGTTGTTCCGTGTAAACAAATCTATACCCAAGTAGAGATGAACAGTGAAATTTTGTAAACTGACTTCAAACACAGAGAAGTATTCTTTGGTTAATTTCCACTAACATATTGTACCAATGAAATCCAATAATGAAATGATTGCTACAATTAACAACAACCTTTGCAAATAATTTAAAATGTTCTATATAGATTCATATAGATAGACAGTAGTTTGTATACAGCCACGTATTTCCTAGTTCTGTCAGTGAGAGGTCCTAGAAGAAACGATATTTCTTAGCAATAAATTTACCTAGTGCCCAGATCTTGGTTTCTAAATTACCGTTTTTAAAAACAAGGAATCAAGCCTCCTTGGAGAAATGACTTATTCTAGGGAAAATAGAAGACAAGCCTGGAGCTTTTAGTGCCAAAAAGTAAGAGGTTTATAATTAATTAATTAATTAATGCAAAAGTGGCAGCATGTTGAAAGGACACAGGAACAACCCTGAAAGAGTCCCCAATAGTCAATGCTGGAATAATTTGAGCAACAAAATACATTTGAAAGTAAATATTGTATTCATCACCGCAAACAATTTTTGAACATTTTCATTACCGCAAAAAATAAGAATAAGAATAAAATTAAAGTAAAAAGGAACACCCAAAGTTTTCTTCACCCAAAATGTGGTGATGAATGCACAACTATATAATGATACTATGAACAATTTTTTGTACACTTTGGATGATTGTATGGTATGTGAATATATCTTAATAAAATTGAATTAAGAAAACAAAAACACAAAAACAAAAAAAGTAAATATTGTAATATAACCCCAGTAATAAAATATATACCCAGAACTTAAAAAAAATCAGTGTCATTAAAAACAAAAAAGAAAACCCTGAGAATCTATCACAGATCTGAGGATGATCTGTGATAGATACATGATGACTAAATGGAATGTGGTGTTCTGAATTGAACCTGGAACACATAAAGGATATTGTTGGAAAAACTGGTGAAATTCAAATGAAGCCTGTAGTTTAAGTAGTAGCACTGCAGTAATGTTAATCTCTTAGTTTTTATAAATGTAGCACAATTATGTAAAATGCTAAAATTAAGGGAAACTAAATAAGGGTATGCATGGAAGTCTCTATACTATCTTTGCAACTCTTCTGTAAATCTAAAATTATTTCAAAATAAAAAGTCAGCAACACAACTTCATTTCAACTTTACTCAATCTTCTATTCTGTTTACTTTTAAAAGACAAACTAATAATGAATTTTATAAAAGCAATATTCTATTTTGACAGGTAATTTGAATTGAAAGCAAACTCTTTTACATGAAATTAACTTTATCTGAGACATTTATGTGGAGGCAAAGAATCAGCAACCATAAGTTTATGTATCAAAAATTCAATTATGTGAAATATGACCTCCCTAAACATCTTAACTTCTCATCAAATAAGGATTGTATAACTGGGTGGTTATATTAATAACATGCTACATTTGCAAGGGGTTTTTAAAAGACTTCTTTCAATTTTTTTTCCAATTAGCTGCCTAAAATATTACTAGGACTAACTAAAATATCTCTTTGTATAAGAAAACTGTAAAAGAAAACTCAGGTAGTGCTAAATTATTACTGCCATTTCTTCAATAATTGCATCTTCTTCCTGTTCATTAATGTACTATTTCATGTTGGAAGATATCTATGAAAGAATATTTGATGTGTTTGTGGGTTCTAATATGAATTTTGTAGCTAATCCAGAGCAATACATTGTCAAAAGTAAATTTCATCTGAATTTGTTATGTATTTTCTCATTTTTATTGTGTATCTGCACCTGTGTGTATGTGTATGTGTGTGCTGGGGCTGTATAATAATTGTGTGTTCCATGAGCAGCCAGTGAATGGATGATATTGGAAAGAAGCAATATTATGATTTTAATTGGGTCTCAGCCTCTGCAATGCACAAAAGGACTGAACTTCATATTAATTATCAATTTTCTCTGGTTCAGTCAATACCCTATTTTATCCTTTTTATGATACTTCAGGTATTTATCATGTAATTACATTTTCACAATTTTTATTATAATAGAATTCCTGTCTGTAGAATGTTCTCAAACTTTAGCATGCATTAGAATCACCTGAAAAGTCTGTTAAAACAGTTTGTTGGGTCCCACCCTCAGATTTCCTGAATTGGTAGGTCTGGGGTGGAGCCTGAGAATTTGCATTGCTAACAAGTCCATAGTTGATATTGAAGCAGATGGTATGAGAAGCACATATTCTTACTGTATCTCAGGTGTTTCTGCTTCCAGTACTGAAAATAGGTGTTTCTTTCTCTCTTTCCTAACATCCAGTGTGGAAAGAAGGAATTACAAGCTGTTACTTCAAAATAATGTGTAAGACGCATCAACCTTTAGAATGAAAAATTAGCAAAGAAAGTGCTGATGAATTTAAAAATTCATTTATTTTCCAAGAATCCTAACCCCAGATGAAGTCCCACTTGACTGCACAGCTTTATCTCTACAAGCTATATTTTGCAAATCAGTATGAGTATAGTATAAAGCAAAATGTTCCTGGAACTTGGGGCTTCTCTTCTTGTACACTGTCCTCACTCTCCACATGGAAAACAATGTAAAACATCTACTAACTAACAATTTCAGGATATCTCCATGGACATTTCTTTCTGAATGGTATATCATGCAGCTTTGATCTGAAGTACCGTAACAGAAAATGTGCCATATGGAGTTTTGCATTTATATTACTAAGCTTTGAACACATCCGTATATGAATTAGTCCTATCACACCTCTGCTAGTTTCTTTTTTCTTATTTTTCCTCTCATTAGTGCCTGGTAGCATGAATGAGGCCATCATATCATCAGAGCAATTAGAGTAACAATAAAGGTAATATTTTTGTAACTCTGGCACTTCACGCTCTGATGCTTCATGACTCCAAAAATTACTGGTATTTATCTGATTTTGGATTTTTAAATTATTTCTTCTTGGACTTGATGGAAATCAGCAGTCCCTATTTGGCAATGTCCTCACTGGGTAAAATGAATGTTTCTATTCTCCAATTCCCTTAATAAACATCTTTAAAATTTAGAATTATTTGCAAAGAATAGTGAACTCATTGGAAGATATGAAAATACAATATTATTTTAGATATGCATTGTCCTTTTAAATAGCTCTTATTAATAGTTACTGTTAATTGTAGCAATCATTTTGTTATTGGATTTTATTGGCACAGTATGTTAGTGGTTTACTTTTTGTCTGAGAATTCATCTCTGCATTACAAATATATTTATAAACCTTAAAGTTGAATAAATCTTCTCAGGACAGGGAGGGATGGCAATTACTGAGGGTCTATGACCAGATTCTTTTTGTATGTTGTTTTAAAACCATCTCAACAAACTTAAAAGGAAGATAGCATCATTCTCAATCGTAGGGAGGAATCTGGTCCAATGAGCTGTTTTTAACTGCTGAAGGTCACAAAACTAATAAAAATTCATTTATCTATTCAACTCAGGTACTCCATGATTTTTCTCATTATAAAAAAAAAAAAAAGAAGAAAAAAGAAAGAAAATAGGTTTGGAATAAATATTTTACTTTCCACCAAGTAACAAAAATACAGTGATTGGCTTGGAACAACAAGATCAAGTTAAGTTTCCTTTTTCCACAAAAGGCAGGACTAACACATCCAGCCAAACATATCCAGAGAAACAGACATTAGAGAGATGGAAGGGAGAGCTGTGTTTGAACTTTGAATTTCTCTTGTAATCTAAACTATACTTCAATTTTCCTCTCCTTTTGTTTAATGGTGACTTATGTTTCCTACTCAGAAGCTTCTGGCTGGCATGCAATTTTGAATATGCTAAACTTTGTCTAGGGGAATGAGATCCTAAAAATAGGATTCTATAACTACTCTTAGTTTATCTCACTTAACTGGTAGGTGGGTATCAGTTGCTGCTCAACTAGTTTCTACCTTAGCTTGGTCAAATTTTAGTCGCAATTTGCTAAGATAGATGCAAAATAATGATATAATGTTAAATTTGGTGATACATGAAATTATTTTGAGCACCTCAATTTTGAAGGTCCTTCAGTGGCTTAATATAGCGACATTGAAATATTGGCTAAAGACTGATTTTATTTATTTTTCTTTTAATCTCACTCAAAAATCATCTTCCTGCCTTGTCCCAACCAAATCGATTAGAATTTTTCATCTCATCTCTCTAACAAAAACCCAGGTTTATTCATTTGACAGATATAACCTGGGTTTGACCCTGTTAGCCTATATTCTCATGATAAGCAAAGAGATAGAGTAGATAAGACCAAGAAAATACCATTCATTGGATAGAAGCCTGATTTTCCTAAAGCTGGTTATATCTTCTAAGGGCCTGAGCCCATGAGCCACTTCTGATTAGATTTTTGCAGTATCATTTGCTCATTTAGTATTTCCCCCTGATATAATAGACTTAAAATGCTGTTTCTGGGGCTTTCATTTGACTTTTCCCTTGGAAATTTTTTTCCTACTAGTTGATCTCCTAAAACAAGACAAGCACCACTAGAGTAGTTTGCCTCTGTTCCCAAGGCCTTCAGGTATCTGGGGAAAAGCAATTACAATTTGATCATTTAGCCTTTATATTCCCACCTACC
Organism: Choloepus didactylus; assembly: GCF_015220235.1. Classification (NCBI taxonomy): domain Eukaryota; kingdom Metazoa; phylum Chordata; class Mammalia; order Pilosa; family Megalonychidae; genus Choloepus; species Choloepus didactylus. Next base: position 62,015,787 of record NC_051319.1, on the reverse strand, counting down.
TCCTGTAACTTATTCAGTCTGCCAAACCTGAGTCAGTATAAAATAGTCTGTAATGAGCCAGGTATTGCCTTGGAAGAACTCATAAAATTAAATTCCATTTTAATCAACATTTAAGTTACCTTTATTTTCCTGGGAGTATTTCCAAAGAAAAAATGATTGAGAATAAAACTAGTCCTTAAGTAAAAATAAATACCAATGGTAGAAGGCAAAGACTCAAATTATTCCAAATGATGAGTGGTATCAACAGCAAGCTGCTATTGGTCAAGAACGAAGGCTTCTTTGGTGAGTAGAAGTCTTGGAAAGCAAAAAGGGAAGAAAAAAAGTAATTTAGCAAAAGTGGCATTTAGCGATTTTGTTCCTTTACCTATTACCCCCTCTTCAAATGAGGCCACTTCCTACATTTCTCTTGTTCTCATTTCCTATACTTCATACTTAAAATTGTAAGGTAGTATATCTCAAGGCAGGAAAGCAAAATGAACTGCCAAGGGAAGAAGGAAAAAAAAATGCTAACATGATTTGAGACAGCTAATGAGTGACAGAATGGGAAATATGTAAGGAACTGACTTTTCTTCCAAGCTTCTTGTATTCTCAGCTTGATTCCTGCGGTCGCAGTTGAATTGTCTGGGGGGGGGGGCGGCCGGTTGCTGAACCCTCGGCTCTCGGCGTTGCTCGGAGGGTACCGGCGGCGGGGGCTCTTTCCCGGAGGCGAGGGCGAGGCGGGGGACTGGGCCCGGTCCCCGGCGGAGGCGTGCAAGGTGTGGAGGGCGGCGAGAAGGAACAGGCAGGACACGGTTCTTTGAGGGTGAAGAAGCCAAGAGAGTTTATTAGGGGTGAGCACAGGTTATATAGGCTGGCATAGAGGGCGGGGGTAGTTACAAGTCAATGCTGAGGGGATAAAGGCTAGGATTGGTTCTGAGAGGGTGCGGAGGTTAGGATTGGTTCTAAGAGAGCACGGAGGTTGTTTGAAAAGGGGTGGGAGTTGCTCGGGCAACGGTGTCTGGCAACAATGTATGCGCACTGGTGGTGATGGAAGTTGCACTGGCAACGGGGAGTGTCCGGGCAAGATAAGGGGGTGGGGAAAAGGCGGTTCCCTCCGGCAAGCCTCCCCTAACAGTGGTATTTTGGGTGAGGAAATGGGGCCTGCCTCCGGCCTCACTTTCCCAGGCCCGGGGGGCTGTGAAGGGTGCTGTTCACCCGTACCCACTACCCTCCCCAGGGGTGGCCGATCCCCTGGCCCAGGCCCGCCAAGTCGAAGCACGTAATCAGTGTCCCACATTTCCCCCTTTTTTTCTAATTAAAGGAAGAAGCTTACCGGAGAGGTCCGCTAAAGGATGAGGGAAGGGGAAGGTTGGGGAGGGGAAAAAGGGTTGACGGTGGCTCAGCAAGGCTGGAGCTCAGCGTTGGTGTGGCGCCCGGGCGCTCGACAAGGGCCTCGCTGCTAGCGGGATGGGCGAAGGTGGAAGGTTCAACTGGAGCTCGAGGTTGGTACGAGGTTCAGGCGATTGAGAAGGGCCTCGCGGTCGGCGGGTTGACCGGTGGCGGTGAGGTTGCGGAGGGTTGGTTGTCATCTGGGAGTAGGGAGCGTCAGAGGTGGCGAGTCGCTGGTACTGGATTTGCACAAACGAGGAAAAAATAGCATCTGTTTGTTTTCTTACAAGTTGGACGATTCTGCGGATAATGCAGGGTCCTAAAGTGAGAGCTAGAATGATCATTAGTAGGGGGCCGAGGAGAGGGAGGAGGTAAGGGAGGAGGGGGGTAAAGATGTGGGACCAATAGCTGGTGGCTTCACGGTCTCTTCTACGTCGTTCTAGTCCCTCTCGGACCTTGTTTAGGCTGTCCTCGGCGAGACCTGTGGAATTGGCATATACACAGCACTCTTCTCCTAGGGCGGCGCAGAGGCCTCCTTCCTTGAGGAGGAGAAGGTCGAGACCCCGGCGGTTTTGGAGCACTACCTCAGAGAGGGAATTGACAGAATTTTTAAGATGGGAAATAGCATTCTGTAGGTGACGAATGTCCTCGTCAACCGCCGCTCGGAGGTGAGTTAGGGCGGAGCCTTGACTGGCTAATGCAGCGATTCCGGTGCCAGCGCCTGCAAGACCTAGGAGGGAGGCAATTGTGAGGGCGGTGATGGGCTCTCGCTTTTGCAGAAGGGCGGGATCTGCAGTTCTTTCCAGGCGGAGGAAGAAGTCTTCCTCACTGTGGTATAAGACCCTAGGGATAAGGACAATTAGGAGGCAAGTTTCATGAGTTGTATTGAGGGTTTGCACATTAAGGCAGGGGGTAAGTCCTGTAGAGGAGCAGAGCCACTGGGAGGAGTTGTGGGGAATAAGAAACTTGGCAGAGCTGCTGGGAGATGAGTAGTTGGCACAAGCTGTGAGGTTGGGAGAGTTACTTGAGCGAGGGTGGATGCACTTTCCTGTAAAGGAGACTGAATGAAAGGTTAGGGGGACAGCAGAGGTATTCCAATTGCATTCCGAAGGGCTGTCCTCTGTATTTTCTGAAAAGGAGAGGTTGGAGGCAACTGGCTCATATAGGGGGAAGGAGGTGGAGAGGCAAAGCCAACAAGAAGAGGTAAGATTAGGGCTGGAGAAATTCACCGAGGTGAAGGCTGCTTGGATAAGGCCGAGGAGGGGAGAGGAGTAACGAGAGGGGGGTAAGAAAGGTTGGGGTGATGGGGTTGGCGATGCGTTGTTTGCAGCTGAGGTGCGACTGGTTGGAGTTGAGGTGCGGCTGGAGGGCTGTGGAAAAAGGGGGTTCACTCGGACTGGGGTCCAGGCCCAGGTGTACTGTTGTCATCTGGCGCACCAGGTTGCGGAGACGACGGCGTTCTCGTCTCGTTAGACGCGTGGTTGCTGGTGGCAGGCCGGATAGCCGAAAAGTGAAACCTGGAATGCAATAACTTGGCCTGGTTAACAGCGTCCCCCGGAGGGGCTGCCGTGTGGGTTAGCATAGCTTGGGTAGTCTGAGCTGAGACCGCTTGGTCTACTATACGATTGCCATTAGCCAAGGGCCCCGGAAGGCGTGAATGACTACGAATGTGGCTAATGAACCAAGGATCCTGTCGATGCTCCAGGATGCTTCTGAGGTTAGAAAGGGCTTTATCAATGGCCGAGTCTCCCGGGAAAAAGGTGGAAAACGCGAGGACTCGGCAGACCTGATACGTGTAGAGGCTATCTGTGAAAAGGTTTACTGGGTGGTTGCAGTGGGCTTTTATTGCATATGATACCGCCAGAATTTCCCCCACTTGAACTGAATGAAGGTTAACATAACTGAATAGGCGGGGTTCCGGGTGGTCTTGGGAATAAGAGAGGAAGGCGAAACGGGTTTTGGAGGCGTCAGTGAAGACGGTAGTGGCACCCGGGATGGGTACAGAGGAAGGGAAAGGATGGAAGGGGCTGCGGAAGGGAAGCTTGGCGAGCCCTTGTAACAGTCGATGGCTAGGATAATGGCAGCTGAATTCCCCCTGAAATCCTTCCAAGAGGATTTGCATGTCCGGGTTATCACGGATAAGTAGGCGGGTTTGGCCTGCGTCCAGGGGCCAGATAATTTTTTCCGGCGGCTCTCCAAATACATGAACAGCTAGAGTGACTAGATCTGAAGCTAGGCTGATCCAGAGCCGCACTGCAGGGCAAATTTTCCTAAGCCGGCTCTTAGCAGGGTGCACCCAAAGCAGAGGGCCTGGCACGGGAGTGGGGGTAGGGGCAGCGCTGTTCTAAGGGTTGCCTTGAGGTGTAGAAGGCAGCCAGGGGTTGTTAGTCGGCGGGGTGGGAGGGGCGGCGGCAGCTGCCGGTAGCGGCTCCGAGGGGGAGCTTGTCGAAGGGGGAGGTGGAAGTGGGAGGCCCCAAGCGTCGCAAGAGGGCGGCGCGGTAGGCGTGGCCAACACACAAGATGGCGGACCAGCCCCGCCCTGGGAAAGGGCGGGGTCCAAGGCACAAGATGGTGGACTAGCTCCGCCCTGCGAAAGGGCGGGGTCTAAGGCATAAGATGGCGGACTAGCTCCGCCCTGTGAAAGGGCGGGGTCTAAGGCATAAGATGGCGGACTAGCTCCGCCCTGTGAAAGGGCGGGGTCTAAGGCATAAGATGGCGGACTAGCTCCGCCCTATGAAAGGGCGGGGTAAAGCGCATGCGGTTTCCGGCCCGGCTTAGGGCTGACGTCATCACTAGAGCACTTCCTCCCCTCAGTAGAAGAAGAAGGAGGAAGTTCGCCATTTTGGAGCAGTCTGGGGGGGCAGTTGCAAAGAGGTACATGGCGCCAAACAAAAAAAGAAACACACAAAGGACTACAGCAAAGTAATGGAGGGAAAGAGGGAGAGCGTTAGGAGGAATTGGGGTCATAGAAGAAAAGGACGAGAGGCAGACGGAAGAATGGGTAGTGGGGAAGGGAGGAGCGGCTCCGGAGCGGCGAGGGAGAGGCGGCCCCTGACGTGGAGCGACGAGGGAGAGGCGGCTCCTGACGCGGAGCGGCGAGGGAGAGGCGGCTCCTGACGCGGAGCGGCGAGGGAGAGGCGGCTCCGGGAGCGGCGAAGGAGAGGCGGCCCTTACCTTGCAGGCAAGGAGAAGGAGAGCTGGAGAGGCGTCCGGGCGAGCTAGTGGCTTCACTGGACCGCTGCGTGGAGAGGACTTCCAAGTGCAGGTGCCCCACGTTGGGCGCCAGTTGCGGTCACAGTTGATTTGTCTGAGGGGGGGGGCGGCCGGTTGCTGAACCCTCGGCTCTCGGCGTTGCTCAGAGGGTACCGGTGGCGGGGGCTCTTTCCCGGAGGCGAGGGCGAGGCGGGGGACTGGGCCCTAGTCCCCGGCGGAGGCGTGCAAGGTGTGGAGGGCGGCGAGAAGGAGCAGGCGGGACACGGTTCTTTGAGGGATGATGAAACCAAGAGAGCTTTATTAGGGGAGAACACCAGCTTATATTGGGCGCTTAGGGGGTGGGGTAGCTGTAGAGGTCAAAGGCTTGGATTGGTTCAGAGAGGGTGCGGAGGTTAGGATTGGTTCTAAGAGAGCACGGAGGTTGTTTGAAAAGGGGCGGGAGTTGCTCGGGCAACAGTGTCTGGCAACAATGTATGCGCACTGGTGGTGATGGAAGTTGCACTGGCAACGGGGAGTGTCCGGGCAAGATAAGGGGGTGGGGAAAAGGCGGTTCCCTCCGGCAAGCCTCCCCTAACAGTGGTATTTTGGGTGAGGAAATGGGGCCTGCCTCCGGCCTCACTTTCCCAGGCCCGGGGGGCTGTGAAGGGCGCTGTTCACCCGTACCCACTACCCTCCCCAGGGGTGGCCGATCCCCTGGCCCAGGCCCGCCAAGTCGAAGCACGTAATCAGTGTCCCGCAATTCCTTCCCACTAATAAGGCCTCGCTACTTTGCTCCAGCCAGGGAACCCTGAATCTGGAGAAAGCAAAATAAAGCTTTTCTCATATTTACAGAAAATATATTTTTCTTTTTCCTTATAAAGCTTTTCTCCAGAATGAATCTACCTATCTATCTATCTATGTTTAAAACCAAATGCAATAAGCTGTTATAGCAAAAAACAAAAAAATAAAGTTCCCATTAGTATACTACATTAATAAACCATAACAGAATCAGCCTACTATTGTGGTATGGCCATCGGGTCTGGAGTACATAAGTGCTTAAGAGAAAAAAGACCTTTGCAGGAGGATGGAAATGACTTTCTCAGGTCCAGAAATACCTAGGACTATTTAGTAGCTGACATTTAATCTTTAGAGTCATCAAAGGAGGGCTTTGAGAGACTTAAGATATTTCTTACCCTCAGGGAAATTGTACAACCTGGCATTAAAGATTGCTGGAATGAATTAAATAAGTACAATATACACTATTCATAAGTAAAATTTCACAGAGAAGTTACCAAATACATGCCTAAACTATCTCGACTGATGTCTGAATTTTACCCCAGAATAAATTTACTCTGTTGGCTTAAGACTCAGTTATATTTGGGTGATTAAACTTTATTTACACTTTAATTTGAATAATGAGTTGCAGATCTATTCCTACAAGTAGGGTCCATGGAGGAAAGAAAAGAAGGACAGTGAGTGATTGAGAGGCTTGGGGAAGGGTTACCACCAAAATGAGGAAAGGAAAATGAATCTCAACAGTTGGTTATTTCCCAAGTTGATTAGGAGAAAGCCTACATGGGTGTCACTATTATAATATTGTTTTATTACGCCAGAAATGACCAGTTCATCTTTGTTAAAAAATTATCTGATACTTTAAGCTATTATGTTTAGGATGGTAAGAGAAAATATGCTGGGTTTGTGATATGCTGTTATTTATTTTTCCTGTAATCATAGGGAAAATTTCACAAACACTCTGTCTTATAAAACAGTTTACTATAAGATATGGATCCTATTTTTATATTGAGTCATTTCATAAAGCAACTGAAGGTTGCTTTATACTGGGCAATTTGCAAAATGATCTTACATTTACTTGTCAATGAAAGTAATTGTTTATTTTACAAAGTTTTATTATCAGTATAATCAAAAATGGTTTTATAACCATATCTCTCATTCTGAAAGGTTTACAAGCTACTTTTATAGCTTGCTTGAAATTTGTAATTTTAAATGATTTTCAGAGAGGATACAACACTGAAATTTTTAAATATACAACTCATCCAGAGAAGCTTGGTGCTTACTTGAAATTCTGAGCAATTCACTGGTTATTTTGAAGTCTTTAAGTGAAAATTAGTTAACTTTCAAACAAAAGTTCTGTTTCCAGCTGTGAGATCAAATTTTATCCTGTATTTATGCAATGTAAAAGCAAGATTTCAGGAACAGAGACATTCCTGATTTTACATTAAAATCACAGATATTATGTTTTCCCCTGTATTTTATATTGAGTTTCCGTTCAAAAAACCTTAGATGGTTTCCTAGACCTTACACCCAAAGCACGAGAATGAAAGAAGAAATAGATAAGTCAAGTCTCCCCAAATTAAGCACTTTTGGACATCAAAAGTGGACAGAGGGAGGCGTGGCAAGATGGCGGAGTGGTGAGGTGTATGTTTTAATTACTTCTCCAGAGAAGTAGGCAGAAAGCCAGGAACTGCATGGACCAGACACCACAGAACAATTTGACTTTGGACATACTTCATACAACACTCATGAACACGTGGAACTGCTGAGTTCAGCGAAATCTGTAAGTTTTTGCAGCCAGGGGACCCGAACCCCTCCCTACCAGGCTCAGTCCCGTGGGAGGAGGGGCTGTCAGCACTGGAAACGAGGAGGGAGAATGGCAGTTGCGGCTCTTATTGGAAACTCATTCTACTGATCCAAACTCCAACCACAGATAGACTGCGACCAGACAATGGAGAATCTGGGAGCAGCCAGCCCGGCAGAGAGGAGATAGGGATAGCAAAAACAGCAAGAAAAACCCAAAAATAAAATTGGACGCTTTTTGGAGTTCTGGTGAACATAGAAAGGGGAAGGGCAGAGCTCATTCAGAGTCAGGCTCATATGCAAATCCAGAAGAAAAATCAATTTCTCTGCCCCCTGGACTGCTCCTTAATGACCTGAATTGCTTTGTCTCTTAGCATTTCAATAGCCCATTAGATCTGCAAGGAGGGCCTTTCCGCCCCCCTTTTTTTTTAATCTTTTTCTCTTTTTCTAAAACAATTACTCTAAGAAGCCCAATACAGAAAGCCTCAAAGACTTGCAGTTTTGGCAGGTCAAGACAAAAGCAGAACTAAGAGAGCTCTGAGACACAAGGCAATAAGTCCAGTGGCTGAGAAAATTCACTGAACACCACAACTTCCCAAGAAAAGGGGGGCATCCATTCACAGCCATCATCCCAGTGGACAGGCAACACTCCTGCCCATCGCCAGCCCCATAGCCCAGAGCTGCCCCAGACAACCCCGTGTGATGGGAAGTACTTCCAATAACACATGCACACACCACAAAATCAGGCATGGACATTAGCCTTCCCTGTACCCTCAGCTGGTTGTCCCAGAGTTGGGAAGGCAGACCAGTGTGAATTAACACACCACATTCAGCCATCCTTTCAGCAGACTGGAAGCCTCCCTACATAGCCCTTCAACCCAGAACTGCCCTGGGGGGATGGCCCTCACCTGTGACATAGCACAGTCATCCCTCAACAGAGGACTGGGGGTGCACGGCCTGGAAGAGGAACCCACTCGCAAGTCTCAGGAGCCATACGCCAATACCAAGGACTTGTGGATCAGTGGCAGAGACAAACTGTGGCAGGACTGAACTGAAGGATTAGACTATAGCAGCAGTTATAAAACTCCAGGAACACCAGGGAGATTTGATTGTTAGAGACGCCCCCCCTTCCTGACCACCCAGACACACACCCAATATACAGGACAGGCAACACCAACTACACACGCAAGCTTGGTACACCAATTGGAGCCCGCAAGACTCACTCCCCCACTCACCACAAAGACAAAGAGGGGGAGAACTGGCTTGAGGGGAATAGGTGGCTCGTGGACAGCACCTGCTGGTTAGTTAGAGAAAGTGTACTCCATGAAGCTGTAGATCTGACAAATTAGAGATAAGGGTTTCAATCAGTCAACAAATCCTAAAAGAATCCTATCAAGTTAAGCAAATGCCAAGAGGCCAAAAACAACAGAAAATTTTAAAGCATATGAAAAAACCAGATGATATGGATAACCCAAGCCCAAACACCCAAAGCAAAAGATTAGAGGAGACACAGTACCTGGAGCAATTAATCAAAGAATTAAGGATGAATAAGGAGACCATGGCACAGGATATAAAGGACATCAAGAAGACCCTAGAAGAGCAGAAAGAAGAAATTGCAAGAGTAAAAAAAAAAATAGATGATCTTATGGAAATTAAAGAAACTGGAGACCAAATTAAAAAGATTCGGATACTCATACTACTAGACTAGAGGAAGTTGAACAGCGAATCAGTATACTAGAAGATGACAGAATGTAAAATGAAAGAATAAAAGAAAGATTGGGGAAAAAAATTCAAAAAATTGAAACGGACCTCAGGGATATGATAGATAATATAAAACATCCAAATATAAGACTCATTAGTGTTCCAGAAGGGGAAGATAAGGGTAAAGGTCTAGGTAGAGTATTCAAAGCAATTGTAGGGGAAAACTTCCCAAATCTTCTAAACACCATAAATACACAAATCATAAATGCCCAGTGAACTTAAAATAGAATAAATCCAAATAAACCCACTCTGAGACATATTCTGATCACACTGTCAAACACGGAAGTGAAGGAGCAAGTTCTGAAAGCAGCAACAGAAAAGCAATCCACCACATACAAAGGAAACAGCATAAGACTAAGTAGTGACTACTCAGCAGCCACCATTGCAGCAAGAAGGCCGTGGTATGATATACTTAAAATTCTGAGTGAGAAAAATTTCCAATGAAGAATACTTTATCCAGCAAAATTCTCCTTCAAATTTGAGGGAGAGCTTAAATTTTTCACAGATAAACAAATGCTGAGAGAATTTGCTAACAAGAGACCTGCCCTACTGGAGATACTAAAGGGAGACCTACCAACAAAGAAACAAAGAAAGGAGAAAGAGAGATGGAGAAAGGTTCAGTACTAAAGAGATTCAGTATGGGTACACTGAAGGATATTAATAGAGAGAGGGAAAAAGTATATCTGACAAACATAAACCAAATGATGAGATGGCTGATTCAAGAAATGCCTTCATGGTTATAACGTTGAAAGTAAATGGATTAAACTCAGCAATTAAAAGATACAGATTTGCAGAATGGATCAAAAAAAATGAACCATCAATACGTTGCATACAAGAGACTCATCTGGACACAGGGACACAAAGAAATTGAAAGTAAAAGGATGGAAAAAATATTTCATGCAAGCTACAACCAAAGGAAAGCAGGTGTAGCAATATTAATCTCAGATAAAATAGATTTTAAATGCAAGTATGTTAAGAGAGACAAAGAAGGCCACTACATACTAATAAAAGGGGCAATTCAACAAGAAGAAATAACAATCATAAATGTTTATGCACTCAAACAGGGTGCTACAAAATACATAAGAGAAACACTGGCAAAACTAAAGGAAGCAATTGATGTTTCCACAATAATTGTGGGAGACTTCAACACATCACCCTCTCCTATAGATAGATCAACCAGACAGAAGACCAATAAGGAAATTGAAATCCTAAACAACCCGATAAATGAATTGGATTTAACAGACATATATAGAACATTGCATCCCAAATCATCAGGATACACATTCTTCTCTAGTGCTCACAGAACTTTCTCCAGAATAGATCATACACTGGGACATATAACAAGCCTCAATAAATTGAAAAAAATTGAAATTATTCAAAGCACATTCTCTGACCACAATGGAATACAATTAGAAGTCAATAACCATCAGAGACTTAGAAAATTCACAAATAACTGGAGGTTAAACAACACACTCCTAAACACTCAGTGGGTTAAAGAATAAATAGCAAGAGAAATTGCTAAATATATAGAGATGAATTAAAATGAGAACACGATATACCAAAACCGGTGGGATGCAGCAAAAGCGGTACTGAGGGGGAAATTTTTAGCACTAAACGCATATATTAAACAGGAAGAAAGAGCCAAAATCAAAGAACTAATGGATCAACTGAAGAAGCTAGAAAATGAACAGCAAACCAATCCTAAACCAAGTAGAAGAAAAGAAAAAACTAGGATTAAAGCAGAAATAAATGACAGAGAACAAAAAAAACAATACAGAGGATAAATAACACCAAAAGTTGATTCTTTGAGAAGATCGACAAGATTGACAAGCCCCTAGCTAGACTGACAAAATCAAAAAGAGAGAAGACCCATATAAACGAAATAATGAATTAGAGAGGTGACATTACTGCAGATCCTGAAGAAATTTAAAAAATTATAAGAGGATACTATCAACAACTCTATGCTAACAAACTGGATAATGTAGAAGAAATGGACAATTTCCTGGAAACATATGAACAACCTAGATTGGCCAGAGAAGAAACAGAAGACCTTGACCAACCAATCACAAGCAAAGAGATCCAATCAGTCATCAAAAAGCTTCCCACAAATAAATGCCCAGGGTCAAATGGCTTCACAGGGGAATTCTACCAAACTTTCCAGAAAGAACTGACACCAATCTTACTTAAACTCTTTCAAAACATCGAAGAAAATGGAACACTACCTAACTCATTTTACGAAGCTAACATCAATCTAATACCAAAACCAGGCAAAGATGCAACAAAAAAGGAAACTACCAGCCAATTCCCTAATGAATATAGATGCAAAAATTCGCAAAAAAATACTTGCAAATTGAATCCACAGATACATTAAAAAAATCATACACCATGACCAAGTGGGGTTCATTCCAGGCATGCAAGGATGGTTCAACACAAGAAAATCAATCAATGTATTACAACACATTAACAAATCAAAAGGGAAAAATCAAATGATCATCTCAATAGATGCTGAAAAAGCATTTGACAAAATCCAACATCCATTTTTGATAAAAACACTTCAAAAGAAAGGAATTGAAGGAAACTTCCTCAATATGATAAAGAGCATATATGAAAAACCCACAGCTGGCATAGTACTCAATGGTGGAGACTCAAAGCCTTCCCTCTAAGATCAGGAACAAGACAAGGATGCCCACTATCACCACTGTTATTCAACATTGTGCTAGTAGTGCTAACAAGGGCAGTCCAGCAAGACAAAGAAATAAAAGGCATCCAAATGAAAGGAAGAAGTAAGGTGTCATTGTTTGCAGATGATATGATCTTGTGTCTGGAAAACCCTGAGAAATCGACAATACAGCTGCTAGAGCTAATAAACAAATTTAGCAAATTAGTGGGATGCAAGATTAATGCACATAAGTCAGTAATGTTTCTATATGCTAGAAATGAACAAACTGAAGAGACACTTAGGAAAAATATATCATTTTCAATAGCAACTAAAAGAATTAAGTACCTAGGAATAAACTTAACCAAAGATGTAAAAGACCTATACAAAGAAAACTACATAACTCTACTAAAAGAAAGAGAAGGGACCTTAAAAGATGGAATATTATACCTTAAAAGATGGAAAAATATTCCATGTTCATGGATAGGAAGACTAAATGTCACTAAGATGTCAATTCTACCCAAACTCATCTACAGAGTCAATGCAATCCCAATCAAAATTCCAACAACCTACTTTGCAGACTTGGAAAAGCTAGTAATCAGATTTATTTGGAAAGGGAAGATGCCTCAAATTGCTAAAGACACTAAAAAAGAAAAACCAAGTGGGAGGACTTACACTCCCTGACTTTGAAGCTTATTATAAAGCCACAGTTGTCAAAACAGCATGGCACTGGCACAAAGATAGACATACTGATCAATGGAATTGAATTGAGAATTTGGAGATAGACTCCCAGATCCATGGCTGACTGATCTTTGATAAGGTCCCCAAAGTCACTGAACTGAGTCATAATGGTCTATTCAACAAATGGGGCTGGGAGAGTTGGATATCCATATCCAAAAGAATGAAAGAGGACCCCTACCTCACACCCTACACAAAAATTAACTGAAAATGGATCAAATATCTCAATATAAAAGAAAGTACCGTAAAATTCCTAGAAGATAATGTAGGGAAACATCTTCAAGAACTTGTATTAAGTGGCCACTTTCTAGACTTTATACCCAAAGCACAAGTAACAAAAGAAAAAAATAGATAAATGGGAACTCCTCAAGCTTAGAAGTTTCTGTACATCAAAGGAATTTCTCAAAAAGGTAAAGAGACAGCCAACTCAATGGGAAAAAATTTTTGGAAATCATGTATCTGACAAAAGACTGATGTCTTGCAAATATAAAGAAATCCTACAACTCAATGACGATCGTACAGATAGGCCAATTATAAAATGGGCAAAAGAAATGAAAAGACAGTTCTCTGAAGAGGAAATACAAATGGCCAAGAAACACATGAAAAAATGTTCAGCTTCACTAGCTATTAGGGAGATGCAAATTAAGACCACAATGAGATACTATCTCACACCAATTAGAATGGCTACAATTAAACAAACAGGAAACTACAAATGCTGGATGGGATGTGGAGAAATTGGAACTCTTATTCATTGTTGGTGGGACTGTATAATGTTTCAGCTACTCTGGAAGTCAGTCTGGCAGTTCCTTAGAAAACTAGATATAGAGTTGCCCTTCAATCCAGCAATTGCACTTCTCAGTATATATCTGGAAGATCTGAAACCAGTGACATGAACAGATATCTGCACACCAATGTTCATAGCAGCATTATTCACAATTGCCAAGAGATGGAAACAACCCAAATGTCCTTCAACAGATGAGTGGATAAATAAAATGTGGTATATACACACAATGGAATACTACGCGGCAGTAAGAAGGAACGATGTCGTGAAACATATGACAACATGGATGAACCTTGAAGACATAATGCTGAGTGAAATAAGCCAGGCAAAAAAGAGAAATATTATATGCTACCAGTAATGTAAACATTGAAAAATGTAAAACAAATAGTTTATAATCTAGAATGTAGGGGAACTAGTGATAGAGAGCAATTAAGGAAGGGGGAACGATAATCAATAAGAACAGATAAGCTATCATGGGTAACTTTAACATTCTCAGAATGCCCAGAAATGACTATGGTCTGTTAATTTCTGACGGGTATAGTAGGAACAAGTTCACAGAAATGTTGGTATATTAGGGTACTTTTTTTGGGGTAGAGTAGAAACATGTTGGAAGTAAAATAGTTATCTTAGGTTAGTTGTCTTTTTCTTACTCCCTTGTTATGATCTCTTTGAAATGTTCTTTTATTGTATGTTTTTTTTAAATTTTTTAAATTTTTTATACAGTTGATTTAAAAAAAAAAAGTTAATTAAAAAAACAAAAAACAAGGAAAAAAATACACTGAGGTCCCTTGAGGAGCTGGTGAGAATGCAGGGGTATTGGGCTTCCCCACCTCAATGGTTGCTAATGTGCTCACAGACATAGGGGACTGGTGGTTTGATGGGTTGAGCCCTCTACCACAGAACTTGCCCTTGGGAGGACTGTTGCTGTAAAGGAGATGCTAGGCCTCCCTATAATTGTGCCTAAGAGCCTCCTCCCAAATGCCTCTTTGTTGCTCAGATGTGGCCCTCTCTCTCTCTAGCTAAGCCAACTCAGCAGGTGAAATCATTGCTCTCCCCTCTACATGGGATCAGACACCCAGGGGAGTGAATCTCCCTGGCAATGTGGAATATGACTCCCAGGGAGGAATGTAGATCTGGCATCGTGGGACGGAGTACATCTTCTTGACCAAAAGGGGGATGTGAAAGGAAATGAAATAAGCTTCAGTGGCAGAGAGATTCTAAAAGGAGCCGAGAGGTCACTCTGGTGGGCACTCTTACACACAATATAGACAACCCTTTTTAGGTTCCAATGAATTGCAGTAGCTGGTGGTAGATACCTGAAAGTATCAAACTACAACCCAGAACCCATGAATCTTGAAGATGATTGTATAATAATGTAGCTTATGAGGGGTGACAATGGAATTGGGAAAGCCATAAGGAGCACACTCCCCTTTGTCTAGTTTATGGATGGATAAGTAGAAAAATAGGGGAAGGAAAAAGTAAACAAACAAACAGACAAAGGCACCCAGTGTTCTTTTTTACTTTAATTGCTTTTTCTCACTTTAATTATTATTTTTGTTATTTTTGTGTGTGTGGTAATGAAGGTGTCAGGGATTGATTTTGGTGATGAATGCACAACTATGTAATGGTACTGTGAACAATCGAATATACAATTTGTTTTGTATGATTGCATGGTATGTGAATATATCTCAATAAAATGAATTAAAAAAAAAGTGTACAGAAAAGTAAAAAGGCAGCCTATGCAATGAAAGACAATATTTGGAAACCACATATCAGATAAAGGATATATATCCAGAATATATAAAGAGATTCTACAACTCAACAACAAAAAGACAAACAACCCAATTTAAAAATGGGAAGACACTTTTCCAAAGAGGAAATACAAGTAACTCAAAAATATATGAAAAGATACTCAACTTCACTGGCTATTAGGGAAATGCAAATCAAAACCACAATGAGATATCATCTCACACCTACTAGAATGGCCATTATCAAAAAAAAAAAAAAAATTACATGTGCTGGAGAGGATGTGGTGAAAGAGGCACACTTATTCACTGTTGGCAGGAATGTAGTATGGTGCAACCACTCTGCAAAGCAGTTTGCCAGTTCCTCAAGAAGCTAAGCATAGAATTGCATTATGATCCAATATACCCATTACTAGGTATATATTCGGAGGAACTGAAAACAAGGACACAAACAGACAGTTGCACACCAATGTTTAGGAACACTATTCATGATTGTCAAGCAAACATGAATAATGATTTGGAAACAGCACAAACATGTGGATAAAAAAACTATGATACATACGTATGATAGAATATTATGCAGTTGTAATGCAGAATAAAGTCACAAAGCATATAACAATGCGAATGAAACTTGAGGATGTTATGTTGAGCAAAATTAGCCAGAAACAAAAAGACAAATAATGTATGGTCTCACTAATAAGAAGTAACACTAATGAGCAAACTTGAAGAGTTAAAGTTGAGAGCACAGGTTATCAGGAGATAGAGGATAGAGATTGGGCATTTGATGCTGAAGGAGTACAGAATGTTCAACAGCACAGATTGTATGGATCCAGAAATTGATAGCATGATACTATGTGATGGTAGCATGATAGTGTAAGTATACTGAACAAAGATAAGTGTGGGTACAGTAGAAAGAGGAAGGCTAGGTGCATGTAGGACACCAGAAAGAAAGATAGAAGATAAGGACTGCACCTGAATAACAGTGAAATCTAGAGTAGTCAATGATGGTGACTAAATGTGGAAATGTAAGAATGTTTTTACATGAAGCAGAACAAATGAATGTCAACTTGGCAAGGTATTGAGAATGGGATGGTATTGGGGGGGAAAATTCAATCAATGCAAAAAGAGACTGTAGTTAATGGTAACATTGTAATATGTCTTTACTAACTGTAACAAAGGCAGTATACAAATTATGAGGGGGATATAAAGGAAGGGTATGGGTTTCTTGTGGTGGTATTGTCTGAACTTTTTAATATATTTTATTTTATTTTTATTTTATTTCTTTGATTCGTCATTGTTGTTTTTTTTCCTTTTTTTCTGTCTTTTTTTCTCCTCTTCCTCTTCCTCTTTTTTTTTTTTTTGTCCTGAAGATATGGAAATTTCCACATATAGATTGGGGTTATGAATGCTTAACTATGTGTTTATGCCTGAAACCACCAATTGTTTACTTAAGATTGAATGTTCAAAAAATAAAAAGAGGGATACAAGTGCTAGAGAAAATGTGGAGAGAGGGATGTACCTATTCACTGCTGGTGGGGAAATAGAAGGGTACATCCTATCTGGAAGGCAGTGTGGTGGTTTCACAGGGATCTAATTATGGGGTTGCCATATGGTCCTGCAACCCCATTATTGGATGTATACTTGGAAGAAGTGAGAGCAGGGACATGAATGGACATTTGCATTCTGGTGTTTATGGTGACAATATTTATGATTGCCAATGGATGAAGATGGCCTAAGGGTGCATCAACTGATGAACAGAATGGTGAACTGTAGTGTATACATACAATGGAATATTGAGTGGCTGCAAGAAGAAATGAAGTCGTGAGGTATGCATCTAGGTAAATGGACCTCAAGGACTGTATGTTGTGGGAAATAAGCCAGAAATGAAAAGACAGACATTTTAATGCCTCACTAATATGGACTAACTATAATCTGCAAACTCTGAAAACTGAATCTGAGAGCATAGTTTATCAGGGGAAGGCTTATTAATGGTTCCTAGATTATAAACTCTTACAGCAATTACCTCTATTCCTGAGTTGTAATGGTTATTTCTAGATCCTGATATACTGAGCTGTTGTGTATAATCTGGTTGGTCCTTGCAACTTCAGGTAACTATGTGACACCTGAGACTCAGAACTAGAGTTCAGTAGCTATAAATGTCAACATTACCCCATACAGCAAATTTTAAAGAAGCTGAAAAAGAGATCTGACTCCATTTAGAGATATGAATGAAAAGGCCTGGTTAGGACTAAGGTAAATCAGACTAAAAGGTAGAAGATAATATTAAGTGTGTTTTAAAACTTCAAATTCTGTGTGAGACAAAAGGTAGAGCTGTTTATTTGATGAAAAATCTTTACTTTCTGTAGCACACTATCATTTAACTTGTTTGGTCAGTTTATTCAAACACCGTAATTACATGGAACCTTGAATTGGGAGTGAGATCTAGTTTGTTTGTAGAGGTTAGTGTGAAGCCCTAATACATCCCAGAGTAATTTGGGCAGAGAATAAAAAAAGCATTTGAAAGACCTCCTTGATGGACTGGGAAAAATGTGGAAATACTAAATTTGTTCATCTGGGAAATTCATTATATTCTTGCAAACATTGGTGACTACCAATTTAGTAGGCTGAGCTCTTGAACCTGGGGCTTCCCTTATGAAGCTTGTTATTGCAAAGGTGAAGCTAAGCCTACTTATAGTTGTACCTAAGAGTCACCCTCAGAGAACCTCTTTTGTTGCTTAGATGTGGCCACTCTCTCTAAGCAAACTTGGCAGGTGGACTTGCTGCCCTCCTATGTAGTACATGACTCCCAGGGGTGTACATCTTCCTGGCAAAATGGGACATGACTCCCAGAAATGAGTCTGGACCCAGCATCATGGGACTGAGAAAGTCTTCTTGACCAAAACATGGAAGATAAATGAAACAAAGTAGTTTCAGGGGTTGAGAAATTCCAAATGGAGTCAAGGGGTCATTCTGGAGGTAATTCTTATACATTATACAGCTATCCCTTTTTAGTTTTTAGTGTATGGGAATAGCTGGAAAGAAATACCTGAAACTGTTGAACTACAACCCAGTAGCCTTTATTATTGAAGATGACTGTATAACTATACAGCTTAAACTGTGTGACTGTGTGATCATAAAAACCTTGTGGCTCCCATTCCCTTTATCCAGTGTATGGACAGATGAGAAGAAAAAAAGGGGACAGAATAGTAAATAAATAATAGGGGGAATGGGTTTCCTTGGATGTCCTTTTCTACTTTTTATTTTTATTCTTATTCTTTTTTTTTTCGAGTAATGAAAATGCTCAGAAAATGACTATAGTGATGAATGCACAACTATAAAATGATAATGTGAACAACTGATTGTATACTATGGTTGATTGTATGGTATGAGACTGTATCTGAATAAAATTGCAAGAAAAAAAAGAAATTGAAAAGAACCCTAGAGAATATATCTACTGAGATTCCTCTGTCTCCTTTTCTTTCAATGGAACCTTTCATAATACATTTTAATACTGGGGTTGCATAGAGATTTAACAACTAAACATATGGCCATTAAATATAGATGCCTGAAGAGAGACCAAAGTCATGCAATGTGAAAATCATTTAAATTGTGTTGCAGTGCCTTTCTTTCTAATAACAACACATTGGAAGAATGGAAGAGGTTGATATTCATATCACCAAAGACTGGATCTTCCTCTGTTTGGAAGAATGTATAGGCCAGCTTAGATTCCATAAAGATGATCAGTCAGTTCAGGTTAAACCTGATGTGCCTTTTTTTTTTTTTTTTTTTTTTTTTTACCTTTTTGCATCTTTATTTCATAACTCCTGCATGCTTTGCTTTTATATTTAAAAAAAAAGCTGAATTTATTTCTTCTGAGTTTTTTTACATACTATTCATTTCTTCCTCTCAATATAAGAATGGTTCCTCTCTTCTAGAGAGGTCTAGATATAATTTTCTAGGTCAGCACTTTCCAAATGGTGTTTCATGGCTGCTCTATGCAAATTGGGTTTTTAAATCTGGTGAGTTGGAAAATGCTGCATTCTGTACTCTCCTCATAAAGAAAGGCATATAGGTATTAAAGACTGAGAAAATCTACAGTTAAGAACAAACAAACAAAGCCTGTGTAAATCAACAAGATTTTTCCCAAAATTTCTTTGTCCACAGACCAGTTTTCTCCATAACACCTATGAAAATCTTAGAGAAACACATAGTGAAAGGAAATAGTATTCTAAATTCTGATCTCTTAAATCGATGCAATTCGACTATTAGCCCTTTATATACAAATTATTTAAAAGGCATATTATTAACAATAAGGTAGATGTTCAAGGGCAGAAGACATAGTCCCAGGTACAGACTTAGAGAAAGCTGTGTTTTTAATCCCTTTGTGGCTAGAGATGGTAATAGCCAGAGATATTCTTCCATCAGTACATAAAAGTTAATTAAGGTCTTTTAATTCTTTATTTATTTCCTACAATTAATATAATGGAGTCAACTTTTTGGTTTGTTACCCACCTGGAGATTTTCTATACAAAAATTGAAGAAATTCTATGAATAATTGACTACAGTGAAAACTACTTAATCAACAGAATTGGATTCTATGAGCCTTAATACAGGCATTAAGCAAATAAATTATGTATTAAAAATTGTGAAAAAAAAGGATATTGTAAAAAAATGTAGAGAAACCCCCAGCTAGACAAAGAACTCTCTGAAATCTTACCATTAGAAACTCAAAGCTAGTTAAAAGAGTGATCAAAAGTGACAGCTTGTTCCAACCCAGCTCCTGAAGGGCTTTGGTCAGCACAGCCCTAAGACCAAAAAAAAAAAAAAAAAAACAGGACAGGCATGGAGGCAAGTAGGGGTTTATTAGGACTTATGAACAGGAGAGCATTTTTCCTAGTGGCCAGCTGGAAAATGGAAATTAGTGCTCTGCTAGGGTGGGGAGTGCAAGGGCAGCTTATAAGGATTTAGGATAAAGACATTCCATAGGGTATGAGAACAGAGTTTCAGTAGAGTCTCAGGCCACAAGGTTCCGGAGATTCATTATCAAGAGTGATCAGGGGAGGAGAGTTTCAGTGCTTTGTTTATGATACCAATTGTTCATACTTTCTTCCCTGAGGAGGTCTGATGACCTTCAACTTCTGTCTCTGTCACACAGGCTGCTATGTGTCGTGGTGTCTAATTCCCCATTAGGAAAGGGGAACCCAAGCTGGGTCCCCACAATCCACCCCCACACAGAAGACTGTGTTGACCATAGGACAGACATTGCATCCATATTCCAGAACAACAGTATAAGAGAAAATAGAGTGCTAGAAGTCCTCCACACAGAGATAACAACCCCACAAAGAGATACCACCATGGCCAAGAAAGGGAATTAAACCATTTAGACAAGGGGTCCAATAATAATTGATCAATATTATGCAAGTGCTTTTGCACATGATTTAAAACCTGTGAAATATTGTGTGAATGATTAGGAATATATACACAGCACTGCAAATTATTTAAGGCACAGGTGCCACTCTGTGCTGCAATGAGGATATCTAAGGCCATTTTATTTTGTAGAACTACCTTTCTAAGCTGTGTGGTTTCTTCATTTTGCAAGGATACAGCTACTTTGGAATCATTGAGTGCTTGGGCAGTGTGATTGGCTAAAGCTGCCACATGTTCTTCAGTAACTATTGCAGTTTCACCTGGTGCAAGAATGGCTAAAGGATAACACCACCAAGGAGTGAGTTTTATTCTATATCTAGCTTTAACCATTTCTCAATTACTAGGAGTATGGGGTAAAGAGTAATATAAGGTAGCAAGGACATGGAGCTATCCCCATATACAATATTCTGTCCACTTATAGGGTAAATAGGGCCAACCATATTGCCCACAGGTCCATAGCCTTCTCTGAGGGGAAGGATATGCCCTAGGCTTGCTGGAGATATTTTGCCAGTAGAAAAGACTATTTTTTGTAGTTTAACAGTAAAATCACATAATTTTGGGGGTAGCCACCCCACATCACAAATTCCATAAAGTCACTCTGTACAGGCAGGGGCATAGTCTACTGATTCAGCTTCTGCTGTCAGCCACACTAAACCATCATATACAGCATACCCCAATACAGGTCAGTGCTTGTTCACCTGTTCCCATACAAGGGAGGAGATGTAAGCCCGTCTTGTTATAGGATGGTAGCTGGATTTCAATCTTAAATGAGAAGATTCTTTTTCAGATTTTCCCATGCAGTAAGTTCTGCCAGGCCAGCAGGGTGTTCCACACAGATCAATTCGAAGGGATCACAGGCCAAGGAGAAGGCCAGTAGTGCCTGAAGATAGCAAGTCTGTGCAAACCCAACATTGGGTTCAATTGTGGGCATGAGTTACCACTGAAACCTACTATAGCAAGGTGTTTGCTAGGGTGCTATGGATGAAAAGAAAGACGTTTATGGGAAACAATAAGGGGTAATTCCTGCTGATCTAACAATATATGTGCTAGAGTTCCACTGGTTGATAACAAGGTACCAAGCAGAGGAACATTATGGGGAAGTTTTAAATACCAGGTATTCTCCCCCTGCAAATCTTGAGAGTCCCCTACCATTACATCAATTATTAATCTGGGCATAAGAAAGGTCTACATAGTTATGCATAATGTTCCTGTGGGAATAGGAGGCCCTGGATTGTGATGAAGATTTTAATAGGCATTTTTAATATAAATTGAGGTCTTATTACAATATTTTAGGTAATTCCTATTCTCCAGGGACCTAGGATTCCTAAGCGACATGGCTGCATAGGCCAGCTCCAAGGACAACTGACCTCATTTTCCCCATTGTGTATGTCTTGAGGCATAGGCAACAAAAAATTATCATCCCCTCTTTTAGGCTCTAAAATGACTGGCCCTTTAATTTGTATTCTCAGTGCCTGCATCAGTCCTGCTGTTAGCATTTCAATAGGAGTTGGGGCTGCAGATCTCAGTGTGGGTTTCAGCTGTGTTATGGCCTTTTAAAGTCTTTTAGACTATTGTTGTAGAGATTTCTTATCATTTTTTAAACATTCCTTTAAGTTGCCATTCATTCTTTCTAAAAGGCCTGCTCCTGTGCATTATAAGGTAGATGGAAAGTCCACATTAAATCATAGTCCATAGCCCATGCTTGGGTCATTTGCCCAGTGAAAGGTGTCCCCTGATCACTGCCTATTTGTAGGTATGCCTTATAGAATGCTCATTTCCACATAGCAGATGGTGGCCTGCTGGTTCACCTTCCCCACTAGGAAAGCCAACAAAAATCTTGTAGCCATGTATGGTCATAAAAGCATACCTTGCCCCCTCTGAGAACAGAAGAGAACTGATATAGTCCAGTTGCCACCAGGTCAATGTGTCCCCTCTGGTGTGGTAGCCTATGTGATTGACACAGGGAGCATTAGGGGCACTCTAGTGATGTCCACTAGCTGCTGGCATGTGATTGGCAGCTGGAACTGCTGGGCCAGACAGTACAGTGTTTGATACCTTCAATGTCTGCTTTTCCAGTGAAGCCATTCCACTTCTTCCCTGGTTTCAGCTGTGCTGCTTGGAAACTATGCGAGTGTATGTTTCCACATTCCCAGGTAACATGTTGGGAGTGTAGGCAGGGACATAATAAAGAGTTACCTTTTATTGTTGGCAGGCATCCAAGATGTCTTTTCACAATCCTTGTCCCCAGAAGGGGTGACCTATGACTTTCCATTTCTCTTGCTTCCAGGTTGCCATCCAGTCATGAGGCCTTTGTAAACAGCTCAGCTGTCAGTACAGACAAACATCTTGTGGCTCATGCACTATTGCCATCCACACCATTCTTAACTCAGCCCAATGACTGGTTTACACAGTGCCACTTTCCCACCATATACTGTCAGTACTGAGTTGCACAGCCACAGCTGTCCATGTGGGAAGCTGCCACTAGCAGACACATCAGTGTACCAAGCAGACTCAGGAATTGTTCCCATTCCATCAATAATGGGCATTTCAACAGCTATTTCAGGTGCAGTAACTGATGACCTTCAAATTCTGTCCTGGTCACACAAGCTGCTACACGCTGTGGGGCCTCATTTCCCATTAGGGAGGGGGAGCCCGAGCCCTGAGTCGCTACACAGCTCTTCTTTATAAGTTGAATTTCCTCTGAGAGCTGATTATAAATTTCTGAAGAGAACGTGACAGACTAAGTCCCAGCTCAGGATCTTCAGGACTCTTCTCTCTTCTCATCTGGCTTCTCCTATTCTTCCAGAAGGGTTTAGAATAAACCACTTTTTCAGGAAAGTTTTCTTCTCAGTCCAAACTTAATTTAGCACCCATAGGATATATTTTCATTGCAAGTTATACTTTTGTTTTGTGACATGTATTGTGACTGTAATTAAATAATTATTCTTATACTTCTTTGCTTAATGACTGCCTCCTTATCTAGACTATCGTGTCTCTGCCACATTAAGTTCATCATTATGCCCCAATTCCTAGGACAACCAGTGTGAATCCCTGCAAGAGACTCTGCTTGGCTCTGCTTCTTTTCTAAACTTTGTGCTAGAGACTTGTCCAAATTTTATATGGATTTTCCAAAAGTTAAGCCATGTCTCTTGGTGGATCCCTGACGCTATCCTGAGCTCTTACCTAAGATGAGGCAATATTGTCTAAACCACAGAATTCTCAGAAAGGCTGCATTGCTACACCTCCTGACATTTTCTAGACCCCTTTTGGCAATTTTCCAGTTCCTTTCTCCCCTCCCTTTTGTGCTCTTTAAAAAATATAGGTACCTACCTCTGGGCTAATGGGAGTTAAAATCAGATGCTGCTGGTTTGGCTTGCTTCCCTGCCATGGTAGTTTGAAGACAATCTGTCCTGCCACTTAACTACTGCCCAGTGATTTCCTTTGACACTAATCCATAGTAAGGACATAGGAAATCTATTTTTTAAATAAGTAACGGAGTGGAGTAAACTATGGCATTTTAGTTTTAGCCTAGGTAAACATCTTTTAAAAGTTATTTTACTGTAATTTGGATACTTTATCACTCTCTGTTATTTTAATTTTACCAGGAGTGTTCAGCGTCCCACTTACCCGCTCCTGAAACAGATCTCCTCAGGTTGCCTAGAGTAAGAAAGATCTCCACTTTCTTCTACTTGTCAAATAATAATTTGACCCCAGAACCCTTTATAAGCAAGAGCTAGAGCACAGCATTATACTTCCCTGCTTCATACAATCTCCCAGGCAACACTGACAGGCACTTCTCTCCTTTCCATGAAAACACACATTACTCACCTTTCAGCTTTTTCTGTTTGTAGTTGTTGTTAGATACTATACTTGGAGAACCTTGTCCAATGCAGAGTTTGCTTTGTCCAATGCAGTAAATCTGAGACCAGGAATGGATTCTAACTTAAAGGCGCTGTGCAAAGTGCAAGGCCCTGTATTGTCAATAAGTTGTATAAATATATGTATAAATGAATAAACATAGATACAAAGAAAATAAAAAGTAGATGGCATTACTTTTGCCTTAAAAGAGGTGGCAACTGAGAAAATGAAAATTAAAAAAGAATTGATAATACCCATAGCTTCTCATACATTATTAGGAGAAAATTCAAGTCATAAAGGGCACGAGATTATTTAATTTTGGGAAAGGGCTATTTTAAGAAAAAAATACAAAGTTAAGTACACGAGGGAATATTTATTTTGAATAAGGACATACATCATGACAAATTCCAACTTTAAACAACTGTCAAATGCCATGAACATGACCAAAAGCTAGACAGATAATATATTTTTTATTAATGACTACCTGATACGTTTCTCTGTTTTTCCTATTTTTTTCTTTTTGCTTTTTATTCTTTGAAATTCTCTTCATATGATGATTTGTAATTTTTTCTAAGGAATGAATAGAGAGATGATTTAGTATTTCCTCTATCATGGTCTATATTGAAAGGTTAGATAAGAAATCATTTTCATTTCTCAGGACCCTCCATATAATGTAAGTGAATTTTTCCTCTCCAGCCATGTAGTTGACTTTGGCTCACCAGCTACTGACCCCACCCACCATATATTGTCAGGGTATGTTCATTATCCAAAGGGACTTGATTAATAACTAAGGCAAAGTTCCAAGCTTCCTTAGTAGATTTCTTTGCAGGTATCTTTTACCACATCCTCAATCAACCATTTCAGTTTCTGAGAGGTTTCAGTCTCCCAGAAGGAAGAGATTTCACAAAACCACTGCATGTTGGAGTTCAAAGCAACCATAAAAACACCCATCCCAGAATTTCTTTAACTTCAGTCATCTAAGATCCAGCCTCACAATTTTTGCCATTTCCACATACCGCTTTTACTGTTATTCACTTACCATTTATTTTCTAATTTCTTGCTTAGTCACCTATGTTAATCTAGTGTGAAGCAATTATATTCATAAAATAAATATATTTTAATTTCAACTTCTACTTCTTCTGATATGCATTAAAGTTCATTTATAGCTTTAAAAATAAAAAGAAAGAAATTGTCCCTCTGGTCCAGCTAAAATTGCCTCTTCTCTGCAGGATATTCATATGCTGTTGTTGCAGATGCTGAAAAAAGCTAAGTTGCAATGGCTGGAGAAGACTTATTGAGGGAGTTGAAATAGGAAAAAGAAATTCCAGTGATGAAAACTACATGGAAATCTTTTTATTTTCCAAGGCCAAGGTAATTATCCTTTTTATTACAGCGAAGTGATGAAAATAGCTGTGCATGCATTTATTTGTTCCCTTTTCTCTTTAGAGTTTTTTTAGAAAAAAAAAAAAACAAGAATGTTGTTCATTAGATTACAGCAATGCCTAGTGCACTCAAAAGTCATTTTAATCAAGTGAAGAAAATAAAACAGTAAAATTGAGTAATAAACAAAGCAAATAAGGAATTCAGACATTAGCCAGGGCTAATGAGGGACAGAAAAAAATACTTGCTTGGGCCACTTCCTCTATGACTCTGGAAAAGCCTTCCCTCTAACCTTTCTAGTCAATCTCTGCAGGTAGAAGCAGCCCCTCCATGTTTCATGCTTCACCCTACCTTCAGGTTTTTTACTTTGTTCTTTCCCTGTTTCTCTTAGTCTGTGAGCTCAGAAGAGCTTTATTTCCATAGATATTCCTATCTGCTGGTATCACATTAAGAAATTGGAAGGTGCTTAATATTGTTGAAAAAATACCCAGAAAGGTATATAAAGATATAACAAAGACCTAGAAAAATTTCATTTTAACACCCATTATTAATAATACTTAACCAAATAGATAGTTTCCCTAAGATCAGAACACCCATGAGGAGAACTGAATGATGACAGATTTAAGAGTTGAAAATGATTAGAATTTTTTTTAATAAAATGTGGAAATACTGCTGAGTGTCTCCTGTTTAAAAAAAGAAAGGAATTGGATTGAAACCACAGGTACCACAAGCAGTCCATACCCCTGAATCTTGATATAAGGAACAAAGTACTCCTGGAGGGTGTTGGAGGCATGGTCTTATCCTGCCATTGGCTTAGTTTTCTTTAGTGTAATATTTTATGTCCATTGGGACCTCTGCCTATATGTGACTTCAAACCAGATCCTTTATAAAACATTATTTTAAATAAAACTCCATTTATTTTAGTACTTTGCCAAAACTTAAAGTAATAATTTATTCATACTAATTACTTGGGCCATAAAAACAGGTATCAGTCCTACTACCATGAAGTTTGCAGACTAATTGGCAACAGATTATAAAGAAATAAACAAACAAATAGATAAATAAATTTCAAATTTTGGTAAAAATCAAGAAGGAAATACCCAAGATTAATGATCTAAAATATTTGGGGGACTTAATTAGGTAGTGTTTTAGTTTCCTGACTCTTAAACAATTACCATGGGATAGGTTGGTGTGCCAGTTTGAATGTATTGTGTCCCCCAAACGCCATTATCTTTGATGTAGTCTTGTGGGGCAGACGTTTTGGTGCTGATTGGATTTGCTTGGAATGTGCCCCACCCAGCTGTGGGTGATGTCTCTGATGAGATATTCCCATGGAGGCATGGCCTCACCCATTCAGGGTGGGCCTTGATCTGTGGAGCCATATAAATGAGCTGACTCAAAGAGAAGGAACTCAGTGCAGCTGTGAGTGACATTTTGAAGAGGAGCAAGCTTGCTAGAGAGGAACATCCTGGGAGAAAGCCATTTTGAAACCAGAACTTTGGAGCAGACGCCAGCCACGTGCCTTCCCAGCTAACAGAGGTTTTCTGGACGCCATTGGCCATCCTCCAGTGAAGGTACCCGATTACTGATGTGTTACCTTGGACACTTTATGGCCTTAAGACTGTAACTGTGTAGCCAAATAAACCCCCTTTTTATAAAAGCCAATCTGTCTCTGGTGTTTTGCATTCCGCAGCATTAGCAAACTACAACAGTTGGCTTAAACAATGGAAATTTACTTGGTTTTGAGCTAGAAGAATCCTTCTCCCCAAAGACTGTGGCATTTGGGGGCTGGCTGACATTGATTCTTGGTCCTTGGCTTTTCTGTCACATGGCAATACACATGGTGATGCCTTCCTTCTACTCCTCTGGGTTCTGTTTATTTGCAGCTTCTGGCTATTCCCTGTGACTTCTCTCTTCACCTGATTTTCACTCTGCTTATATAGGACTCCTGTAATCTGGTTTAAAGCCCAACCTGAGTCAGTTGGACCTACCTTAACTGAAGTAATGGCTTTAAGAGATGCTATTTCCAATGGGTCTACATCCACCAGAATGCAGACCAAGGCCAAGAACATGCCTCAACTGGGTACCTGATTCAATATACATCAGATAGGATAGACAAAAAAGGACTAGAAAATATTTAGATAGGATGGATATGAAGGGCTTCTGAGGAAGTGAAGATCAAGCCAAGGTCTGAAAGAACAATACCTATAAAAATAGTAAGACAGAATTCTGAGGAGAAAGAAAAGATTCTGAAGAATTCCTGAGCTGTGAACACACTTAATTGGTTCTAGAAATGGACAGAAGACCAGTGAGACTAGTGGTTTTTTTTTTAAACAGAGGAAAGAAGGGCATAGTGTGAGTTTGAAGAAGGAAAGCAAGGCCAGATTGTTCAGGGTATTATAGGCAACAGTGAGGAGTTGGCTTTCATTCCTTGTGTAATACAAAACACTCTAAAGCGTTCTAGAGAGGGACATGCTCTGATCTTTATCGTCAAAAGATTATTCCAGCTACTTTGTGAAGAATAAATTAGAAGAGGCAATAGAGAAAGTGGAAAAACTATAGGCAGTCTACTAAATTGTTTACGGGAGAGGTAATGGAATCATAGATTAAGGTGATGGTAGGAAGCATGGATAAAAATGAAGGAATTAGAGATATATTTAGGAAATCAAAATTAGTAGTGAGAGATAAGATTCAAGATGACTTCAAGTTTCTGTCTGAATAACTACATGTGGTACCAATTACTGAGAAATGGAACAATAAAGTGTAAAGGATTTGACTGAGAAAACCAAGAGTTTTATTTTGAACACATTAAGCTTGAGATGTTTTATAAACATTCTAGTGTAGGTGGAAAGTAGGCAGTTGCATACACAAGTCTGGAATTTAGAAGATGTTATAAATCTGGTGATGATATACGTTTTGATTATATAAATCCAAATTATCCTGAAATTTGGGAAATAAATTACATAAATTTGGAACAATAAAAATTTGGCAAATAAATTTGAGAGGATATAAATTTGGGAGACATCTGCTTATAATTGATATTTAAAGCAATGGGAATGGACATGATCCTATAGAATATGTGAAGAGAAAAAATAGAAGTGAGCCCAGAGCCAAATTCAGGGTCACTCCAATACCTGAGATAAGCTAGAAGAGGAAGAGCCTGCAAAGGAGACTGAATGAGCTTTTGGGGAGAAAGGAGAAGGCTGATATTGTGCATGACAGACATGCAAAGGATGATAAATTGAATCTCATTATGATCAAAGAATGTGAGGACAGAAAGGAGAATACTGGATTGGTCATATGGATGAAATTAGAGATGTTGTTAGAAGTAGAAATGAAATGATTTGAAAATTGGTGGTGCACCAGGGGAGAAAAAGATGCATTCCTGCTTTTAATGTTTTTATCTTAACAGGGAAGAAAAGGAAATTTTTTTTTTTCTGTTTTAATATGGATGATACCAGAGCAGTTTTTATGCTAATGGGAATTATCCAGTAGAGGCGAGAATTAATAACATGGGAAAGAATCAGTGGGAAAATAGAGGGTGAAAAGTCCTTGAGACGAAAACCCAGGGATTGTTTCCACATTGGCCTTTGACAGGTAAGGTGTCAACTTGCCCATTCTTTGAAAAGAAAATAAGTTCATGTAGAGGAAAGTTTGCAGTTTTGGGACTGGGAAAGTGAAGGAGATCCCCTTTAAAGGCTTTTAAAATTATTTTTTCAGGTTTGAGGAGCAAGAAAAAGATAGCATAGTTATCACAAATGGAAGCACAGAAAAATTAACAGAGAGAGAACACCCTTTTTCAAATTTTATGATTAGAAGTTGCTCAAACCAACTAAATGGGTTGCCTGTCCAATAAGGAAGGCCATCCTGGCAGAACTAGGCTGTGTTTGGATCCTGTCTGGATCCTAGGCAGAACTAGGGAACGGGTTTGGATCCTGTTCCCACATAAACTGCCTCTGGGAAACGGGGCAATGGAGAGGGGAAGGGCTCCCAGGAGAAGAGAGCTGGATTCAAATGTGCTTATTTTCATAAAACTCACATGAATAAACATTGTCTTAATGCTTAAATAATTAGCAGGGAGTTTTCTTCTTCTAATTTTCTCCTCTGTTTCAGGTTTTCTACCAGAAGAATAATAGAAAGAACACAAAAAGCTTGTTTTCTCAGTATTTTTCAGAGTCACTAAAGCGCAGTGTAATTTTGTAGTGAATTTCAAACTTTAGTATGCATCTTAATATGCAGATTTCTGGAGCGAATCCTGAGAGTTGCTGTTTATAGAACTAGAGTCACCTGCAATTTAAATTAGTTTCCCAAATGATTTTGAGGCAGTTAGTACATGGAATACTATTTGAGAAACAGAATAGGGATAAACCTATGTGATAGAAGGATGATACGGCTTCAATGTTTTATCTATGGGTGGTAAGTTCAGGGATCACCATAATAGAAAAGTACAAACATCAAATAGCAGAGAAAAATATGTATATAGTTTTTATAGAATATTAGGACATATGAGTATTGCATTATAGGAGTATTGCATTCTGATAAAAGACAAATTAAAGACAAAGACTACCATTTAAAATTCCCTATTTTAATAGATCTATCAGAACCTATGGTTGAATAGAGTTGAATTGGCATCCATAGTCATTTAAGAAATAAAACTAAAACTGATGTGAACTACAATTAAAACCATACCGTCAGCATTAAATTAATATTCAGCAAGATAAATCATAAAACAAGAACTTTTTTAAAAGGCACATTATAAACCTGCCAAAAAAATTCTGAAATACAGCTTCCTACATTTATTATAATCTCTTTAAAGCCATTGCTTTTTTAAGGTGATGTTTCTCTCTCTAAGTATTAAAATAATTTATCCAATTAGTCTAACAACATGCCAGGAAAGTGCAGGACATAGCAAGGAAGTTTAATCCCACACCTTATTGAGAAAGAAAATCAGCAGTATCCATGCATACATTTACACTTTCAAAGAACATCTTTTGAAATCACTTAAAAAAAAAAAAAACCAAAGGACCCTATATTATACTAGCATATGTAGGTAGACAAGTAGTACAAGGAGGAGAGAAAAAAATGTACATGACGCTTACCATTCTTAACTCTTTCTAGAATTATTTAAAGCAGGGAAAAATCTTATTTTCAGTACTCCATATTTAGGGATTAAAGACCTCAATATATGCTTTGCTTTCGTGCTACACGTGGAAAACAATGTCTGCTTTGGAGCCCAGAGTGTGTGGTCAGAATGCCTTTGTGATCCATGAGCAAATTATTTCTTTGTGCTTCAGTTTTCTTATCTGGTGTAAAATGCAATTAATGATAGTACCTGCCTCCTAGGCCTTTTGAAAATGTAAAATGAATTAATATATAAGAAGCATTTAGATCAGAGTTTAGCACAAATTTAAAATTCTGTATTCACTGTTAACATAATAATAATATTTTAATATTTAATTAAAGTTTTAGTGAAGGAATAGTTATGAACAGAACTTCTCTCAAAGCAAAATTTAATAAAGAAATTGCTAAACAAAAGAAGGGATGTTTTCTTTTCTTTATCAATGCACAAATGCACCTTATACTACAAAAGGTAGACAGTAAAACACCTGTCATATTCTGTCATTGAAAGCACTTAAGCCCATCCAGACTCCCCCAAATCATCTCCAAATAGCACCATCTCATTTTTTGTACATGTGCATAAATACTCATTTTTCCTCGTTGCTGACTGACCAAAAAGGTAAGTGATGAGATTTTGACTTAAATAAATTGTAATAAACAAGTAAAAAGGGAAGTGGCTTCTTGTGACAAAAACTCTCAAAGTTAAGGAATATTGAACTGGTAAACAATTTTGCTCCTCTGTTTTGCATCCCTTATGACCAGAGCACTCTTCTCTCAGGCAATCACATAGCCAGTTCCTTTCTATCATCTGGAAGTCAGATCCAAAGTTAACTTCTAAGAGAGGCCTTCTCTAATGATTCTACCTGTAATATAGCACATGTCCTCCAGCCCTATCATAATACTTCTGCACAAAACCTTGTTTTATTTTCTTCCTCGCATTTATTGCCATTTGAAATTCTCCCGTGTTTTACTTATTTATCATCATCGACCCACTAGGGAAAAAAGCCCTAGGCAGCAGGCTGCTTAGTCTTTGTGCACTGCAAATGTCAATGTCCATTCTTAACACATGTGGATATTTTTCGATGGTCAGTTAATATTTGGACATTTGGACTTGAAACCTGGCCCCAGCCATGATTCTTTGTACCATTACCGCTTGATTAACCAGTGAGGACACCATCTTGCAATGGTCCCAGGTCATGGTGACTTCTAGGATTCCTGAGAGGGAGGAGATGAGCTGCAACATCTGTACTTCAGGTGAGATCGAGAACTAACCATACTTAGTCTAGGACTGGAGGAAGTGAATATCACACAGGCAAACCATGTGGCTGATGGTCATACTTATCTACATTGTGATAATCTTTCTTTTTAATGATTAAAGAAAAAGCAAGGCAGTCATGAGAAAATTCATGTTTTGCCATAGAGATTAAACTCATAAAATCAAATCAGGAAGAAGTTCCCTGAAATGATCAGGGAGATTCTAATTTCATCTTAGAGTCTTCTGGCTCTTATTTAAATCTCTCTCCTGAATATGAAGGCTTTTCTATTATTTTTTCTTCTTGAGCCTCTCTCTTCTCACTATTTTTCTCTTGACTTCTATCTCCATTGGTTTACAACTCAGAATTTACCGCCTTCCTAAAGCACTAGGTTGCAGACAATAACAGACTGAGCTCTATTGTTTCAGCAGAAAGACTTGCACATTCATATGCTATATACGGAATCTTACTAGTGAGTTTGTTGTTGTTCATTATCTTTGAACAACACTCAAGGCAGAGGTAAATTAGAAACAGCTTGAATAATGAGGATTTAACCAATTAAATCACACTTGAAACCATTTTAAAATTTTTATTTTCAACTGCCTATTAAGTCTGAAGTTCGGATGCATCTGTGTATTGCTTCAATGTATCTAATCTGTCAGTCAGTGTGACAGACACTGCTAGTTGCCTACCCAATATCCATTTCCCCTTTTTTTAATCGAAGGAACTCTGACATTGTTCTGGGAGGCAATTTACATAACTAAAGCCCAATAGCAATGGAGGTTACCATGTGGCAAATCACTGACCAAAAATATATATGCAGTTTACTGGAGATTTACTGTTTTGGAGCAGAAAGAAGGAGCCTAGGTCATTGATGATATTGTGGAGATGCTGCACCAATCTTCGGCTTCCTTTCTCCAGACTTCTTGTTACTCAAGGAAAAGACATACCAATTTGGTTAAGCCACTGTTTTCAGATTCTGTTTCATACAACCAAACACAATAGTAAATTGATAGAAGGATAAATGCCCATTTTTTTTGAAAGATAAAGGAAGATAGTGTCATTTCCATGTTGATAATCTTAAAATTGAAACTAGAAAGTAATCTCCCAAAATCATTCAGTGAATAGTTAGTAGAGTCACAGCATTCAGATCCTTGGGGTCACTTTGACTCAACACTATTCTGGTTTCTTCTACTTTCCATCCTACTTCCCCTAATACTAACATATACATCCTCTTCTTCCCATCACTACAAGACTCCTCACAGGGACCATCTATATTAGCTGCTTCTGGTTCTTCATCAAACAGTCATCAATTTTCTCTTCTATTTCTCTATGCTGGAAGGAGTCTGTTTTTTAAGCACCTAACCCCAAGTTGCCTAGCTAACATGAGAAATTGTTCTAGAAATAATGGAGCAAGACTAAGAGTAGCATATAGTGACGGTCAGAGAAATTCAATTTTATCTTAGTGGTGGTGATGATAATTGATATTTATTAAAAACTTGCTGTGTGCCAGGTTCTATGCATGAATCAATTTATTTAATCCTCAAAACAAATCAAAGAGCTTAATGTTATTATAAATCCTTTTAAATCTAATATTATTATAAAACCTTTTTGCTAGATGAGGATACTAAGGCAATCTGATACCAGAATTGAGGCTCCAAAACACTAGAATAAACTTCCTTATTATTTTTATTGTCAAAGTATTCCATTTCCCCTAGGCTTGGATAAACATAGTTTACATGCAACTTTATCAACTTTCTTCAGATATCCTCCTATCTCTACCACTCATTCTGACCTCTTTCTTTTTATCCAGATTTGATCTGCCCTCTATGTTCCCCATTTCAGTGAAATATTAGGTTGCCAAAAATTATTTTTATGTTCCTATCTATTCCTAGAAACATGGTCCTCAGTTGGGCTTCTATCACCATTTGCTAAAATTATTTTAAAATTCTAACATGTCTCTCAGACTCCTATTTCCATGCCTTTCCAAGCATCAGATCTTGTAATCAAGGGACCTCACTAATCTTTGGCAGAGGCCTTAAAGATTATCCAGTCCAACAACCCTTAAAAGCTTAAATGCCCCACTAGCACCCAGTCAACAGGTTGCCAAGGGTTCCCTTGAATATTATCACTTTCAAGAAAAGACTATTTCATTCCTGATAACTTAGATTGTTAGATTGTGTTTTTCTTGAATAACTAAAGTCTGTTTCCTGGGTACTTTTGCCCTAGTTCTACTCCTAGAAACCACTCAGAAAAATCTTATTCTTCTTCCGTGTTGCAGCTCCTCAAATATTTTAAAGCAGCTATCATATCCAACACTACCTCAGTCTTCTCTTGCCCAGTCAATGTAACCCTACATCTTGTAATCATTCCACATATGGAATAGTAAGCATAAGTGTCTTGCTTTCTCATCTCTGAACATGTCCCATCTTTGGTGATATCCTTCCTAACTTTTGGCACCAAGTGTTAATATAATCCTGTAAATGTTATCGTCCCATAGGTATATCATAAGGAGGAACTGTCTTCCCCCACTTTCGAATAATCCTGCTTCTACTAAGTACCTTCTCAGATGTTGTGCTGATATTATGTCCCCAAAAATGCCATGTTCTTTAATGCAATCTTGTGTGGGCAGATGTATTAGTATTGATTAGGTTGGAATATTTAGATTAAGTTGTTTCCATGGAGATGTGACCCACCCAACTGTAGGTGATAACTCTGATTGAATTATTTCCATGGAGGTGTGGCCTCAGCCACTCAGCATGGGTCTTGATTTAATCACTGGAGTCTTATAAAGGAGCTCACAATCAGAAGGACCTCAGAGGATCTGAGAGTGATGTTTTGGAAAGCTGCTGCAGCTTGGAGAGACAGTTTGAAAATGGCCATTGAAAACTGATGCTGACATTTTGGAGAACGCCATTTTGAAACACAGCCTGAGAGCAAGCAAATGCCAGCCATGTGCCTTCCTAGCTAAGTGAGATTTTCTGGATGCCAACAGCCATTGTTCAGTGAAAGTACCCTATTGCTGATGCCTTACCTTGGACAATTTATGGCCTTAAGACTGTAACTTTGTAACCAAATAAACCCCTTTTATAAAAGCCAATCCATTTCTGGGGTTTTGCATAATGGCAGCATTAGCAAATCGGAACAAATGGCATTGCCTTTTGGGGAGCATCACCAGAGCACTGACTCACTGTGGGTTTGCTCACAACTATACTGAAATCTTCTCTGTAGCTGCTAATGCTGAGCCATCAAAGATAAGTTGGATATTAAATTTCTTATCCATGGAATTTACATATGTTCAGCTAAAAACTCAGACTGCATTTTGCTTTCATTTGATTAGACCTGTAACCTTTGTTCCTGATGCTTCTGCTTAGTGGCTGCTATTGTCATGATGTGAGGTGCCCAGGTTGTGGCTTTTCCTTCATCCCACGGTATTTGTTAATTATCTTCATTCCAATGCTGGCTTCTGCGTAACACTTTATCTCACTGGAACAATTATGATGATTGATATTTATATAGTATGCATCAAAGTACTTTATATCATTTCTTCAGATTTAATTATGGTATTTTCTTACAGTAAAGTAGAAAGTGAATGGCCCTTGGTGCCATAAAGTCCATGGCTTAATTCCCTTGTTCTTAGTGTGAACTTGGGCAAATAAATTCTTCTCAGTGTCTCTATTTCTTTGCTTTAGGCTAATAATAACACCTACCTTGCAGAAGAATTAGATGAAATAATGCACACAAAACACCTAAAAAGTATCTAACAAAGTAGTCAATCAATACATGATTGCTTCTATTATCATGAGAAACAGATGAGATCATGAATGTAAAATTAAAGCCAGAGTCCTTCAAATGGAAACAAAACAGACCACATCCAGTCTCCACAACACTGGTTCAACTACTACATTCATCATGTATTGAACTAAATGGATTAAATTAGTCAAAACAGGTAGATTATATTGCCAGAGTCCATTTATTTTGTAAATATTGACATAGCGTTAGCCAGGGTTTAAATGAGACAAGTGTTACTATACTCTGCACTATAATAATATGGCTTTAGTGTTTTCTAGCCACCAGTCTGACAGATAATATTGCTTTTATTTACAAGAGATTAGTGTCATTTTCCTTGAAACTACTCTTTTCCAAACCATCCTATTTCTCCCAATTTGTCCTATTCCTGAAGGCCCAGTGCCCCATGTCACACCCAACAGTCATGGAAGGATGAAAGTAAGTTTGTGTCAGGTAAGCCTGAGATGTCTGTGAACATGATGAAAGATAATCCTCTTTGTCACACCTTTGAGCATGGTCTCCCACATGCACACTTTGAGGAGTCAGCACTTCAAATGCCATCAGGAGATGGGCAGGTACTATAAATGCATGTAGCCCAATTTCAGACAGCAGCTGCCCCTCAGCAATTACCAATGTGTTCTCATGAACAATAGAGTGCCAATGTTGCCAGAACTTCTGATTGTTTTAAACGTAAACCATAAATCTCAACTTTGAGGTGCAATTTAAGTTATTAAGCCATGGTAATTATTTATATTTAGAAACACTTTGTAGGCCAAACAAAACATAACTGCAGCTACAATTTGACCCTTCATCCTCCAGTTTGTAAATTCTCAATGAACTTTAGTGTTATAGAAATTATTTTAACATAATGTGGTTCTAAAAAGTTTTCTTGTGATTATAGGGCAAAATATTAATATATTGAAAAAATGTTTTAAAATGTCCAGGGAAAGGATCACTCTAAGCATTATACTGTACTGGACAATATAAGACTGCAAAACCCTTGAATATAGGGACCAGTGACTAGTATATTTTACGTAATAAATTTCTTTCTTTCTGTCTCACTCTCACTATTCCACAAAACTGAGCTAATCATGTACCTCAATTCATGGCAAATTATCACTGTTAGTCACTTTTTTCAATTTAATTATTTACCTACCACTCCCTACACCCCATTCATATTCTTGTCCCCTCAAACAGAAAACCATTCTGAAGTGTTGGATGTCTCCATCTATTTGTATGTACTCATATAAAATTAAATTGTTTTGTTCTTGCTTTTTTAGCTTACAAAAACAATATTGTGCTATAGAGCTGATATTTTTACTTTTTGACTCAGCATGTTTTTGCCATGTATGCACATCTAGTCTATTGCCTAGGACTGCTGTGTAGTACTC
This sequence comes from Choloepus didactylus, assembly GCF_015220235.1. NCBI lineage: Eukaryota > Metazoa > Chordata > Mammalia > Pilosa > Megalonychidae > Choloepus > Choloepus didactylus. The sequence goes on along the minus strand of NC_051319.1, from coordinate 61,978,735 downwards.
CACAGTGCATCCACCACGTGGATACACATACCAAGGTTATGGATAGCGAAACAGCATTCAGCCTGCTGACATCATGAGCAAAACACATGATAAATAACCCGTTCATGTCGCTATGAGGACTTATGTAAGAACACATGTTGGAAAACATGTCTTGCACTGGCATTGCTGATTCATAGGGTTTGTGGATATCTAATTTTACTAAATACTGCCCGATTGCTCCCAGGATACCTGCAACAATCTACATTCCTACCAGCAGAACGTGTGTCTTCCTGTATTCTACCTCCCAGCAAAAACTGAGCATTAACTAGCTTTCTAATGTAACCAAGGGGATATCATCATATACTTCTCATTCTTCTAGTTATTAATGAATGTGAGCATCTCTTCATATGCTTATTGCTCTTTTAGGCTTCTTCTGTAAGCTCTTGGTCCAATTGTTATTTTATATTGAGATTCTTGTTATTGTTTTGCAGGAATTTCTTTTATAGTTAAAAACATTTTAGTATGCATGCAAGTTGCTTATGGATCTTGATAAAATATGCATTCCAATTCACTAATTCTGCGATGGGGTCCAAGATTCTGCATTTTTAATAAGTACTGACATGATGCTAAGTTGTTGGACTGTGAACCATACTTTAAAAAGGGTTAGGATTACACTTGAATATTTGTGGACATTTACCTTCCATTTATATTTCAGAATAAGTTTATTATGTTTCTCAAAGCATCTGAGATTTGGTTGCGAGTGAGTAAATTAATTAATTTACAAGTTGATATATGGCTAATTGGTATTTAAAAAAAATTGTCATCGCTCCAGAGCCAGTAATATCTGTCTATTTATTCAGATCATCGTCTCTGCTCAGGATTTTTTCCCTAGAGTTCTTGTGTATTCTTGGTTAAGCTAAGTCATAAATACATTGTAGTTTTTGTGGCTTTTTTGAATGGTATTGTGTTATGTTTATAGTTGGTTATAACTAGTGTAGAGCAAGATGCTATTGATTTTTTATCTTCATCATTTATCTGACAACTTTCTTGGATTTGTTTATTAGTTTAAATAGTTTATTGATTGGTATAGTTTCTATTTTTATTTTTATGCACATGACCACCTAATCTAAAAATCACTTTATCTTTTCCAATCTGTATAGTTCAGAGTGTTGTATAGTAGTGATTTAGATATTCTAGTCTTGATCCTGTCTTAATGGAAAAACATCTAAAATATGTCTAGTAAATCTAATGCTGGTTTCAGGTTTGCAGCAATCTTTGTGCTTACTTGTGAAATGTATAAATACATTTTATATCATTTTACCTATTTTTTCTTAGGATTATAACTATGTACATATGTATATATTTTATTTTTTCTAGAAAATATATGTTTGTATATATAAACCTTAATATATAATATATATGACTAAATAATAGGTATATATACATACATTCACATGTATGTAAGTTCCCATGTATTCTTAATGTGTTAAGAATTGCTATCACAAAAGTTACTAAACTTTATCAAATGTGTTTTCTCCATCTTCTGATGCCAAATGATTTTTCTCCTTGATACCATGAATATGGTCAATTATACTGAAATGTTTCCTTATGTTGAATCATCTTTTAATTTCTATAATAAATGTCTTAATCATTACATATTATTTAGCATATTATTTATTTATCTCTTGCATGATTTCAGATTTTACATCTATAATCTTAAGTACAAAAAAAACCAATAGTTTTCTTTTCCTCTTTATCCTTATCTTTTAGAATTACGATTGCACTGGTCTCATAAAATGAATTTGAAGGGTTTGCTTTTTCTATTTTCTTTGGTGGTTTGTGTCCTTAGTGTAATTGCTCCTGAAAGTTTGATGGCATTCCCATGAAACTATCCAGGCCTTAGATATTTATGACCAGAAGGTACTGAATACCACTTCAACATTTTCATTGTTTGCTGGCCTATTTGTGTTTATGATTCCCTTGTGTTTTAATTGGGAAATTTTGTATATTTTTAGGAATGTATCAGTTCTTCTAAATTTCAAATTTATCATATAATTATTTATAATTCTTTCATTAATCTTCTGTTAAATGGTTTTGGTTTAATAATCTTCTCTACTGTTCTTTATAATTTCTTTTAAATCCAAATTGTTTAAGAATAGGCTGCTCATCCCTAAACATATTGAATTTTTAATATAGTTTTGAGTTAATTTCTAATTGCATTATACTCCTTTGCACCATTGTTGGAGAATTTCCTCCAAATAAATTGATACTATGAAATTTACTCTGGCTTTAGTGGCCTAATACATGGTCTGCTTTGGTAACTGTTCTAGTTTATTGGATATAGATAGCTCTTTAATTAATAGCTCAAAATTTATTCATTATATTGTTCATATCTCTGATACCTCTAATTACTATTTTCTACTTGATTTATCAGTCTCTGAGAGGTGTGTGTTAAAATGGATGACTTAGCAATGTTTTCTGCCATTGTTTCTATTTTATTTTGTTTTCAAGGCTCTGTGTTTACATGCATACATATTCATAACTGTTATATTGCCTTTCTCTATTGTTATTTTAATAGATCATAAATTATTAATGATTTATTCCTTGGAGAAACTAGATCATTGCTTTGCACACAATAAACCTTAATAATGTTTTTAATTGAATTAGGGTGGAACTAAGTTAGATAATGGAACTGGTTTTAAAGGGTAGCTGAAGAGGGAAGTTGGGATGCAGGCCAACAGATGAATTAGAATCCTCAATAATACATCATCTACTCTTGACATTTGTCTGAGATTGAAGGTATCCACAAGTCCCCAAAGCCAATTTATTTTTATATGTTACTTGAGATATTCCTGAGTCTGTGAAACCAGGACTAGGTCCCAGATCTTCTAAATTCAGTTAGAAGGACAGAGAGAAGAAGAGATAAAGTCAGAGAGAATCAGACAGTCATATGTGAGCACTGGTGACAGAAAGGACTGAGGAATGTCAAAGATTGAGGGAGCAAGAGAGAGCAAGAGAAACAGAGAAAGAGATAGAAAGAAAGAAACAGAATAGCCCAATTCTTTAACCAATTATTGTGTGCCAGGCACTGTAATATGTGCTTTACACATATTATTTTGTTGAAATGTGCAAATGTACTCCACAGAGCCATTTCTAACTGACCAGAAGGAGAAACATGGATCACCCTTTTTGCAAAACAGCTTAGATATTTGTGGCTAGCATCTTCGTTGCCAGTTCATTTCACAATGATATGTTTTGCATAATCTAAAATCAGGATCTATATGTAACTTACATAAATGCACCTCATTTTTGTCAGAAATAATACTGCAAAAACTTATATAATTGGCTAATGCATTTTTTCTAATATTTCTACTCTTATACTCTCCAAACCTCATGATAAAACATGCCTAAATATATAACTAATAACTGCCTTTGGAAAAAATGCATTGTGGAAAGAGAATTCACATCCATTGGTAACAAAAATACTTGATAATTTCTCACATCATCTATTCAGTGATAAAAATCATCCAATCAAAACTATCTAAACTGTGAACAGTGTTAAAATTCATTCATTTAATTTGGACTGTCCACCATATCATGATCTTTACCCGTTGGTCTGTGGGTTTTTAATCAGGAGTCCATGGAACTGTAGGGTATTTCAGTTGTTTCTGCCTCTGCCCTACTTCTTTTGCCAACAGTACCCTAATTTTCCACTCAGAAATCATCCGTTTATCAACCCTCCTGTGCTCCAGAGGTGGGCCTGGGGCTCACACCTGACCAGCAGAACAGTCCATCCTAGTGGCCACAGTGATTTGATAATGGCTTAGCATGTGATTTGAGCCGGGTCAGTGAGACTCAAATCCTCGGATTTTGCTGGAAAAAGCTCTTTCCAGGATATGTTTTGCTAAAACTGGGAGTCTAGAACTACACATGGCCAACTTACCTCTCCTAGGGAATAAAAAATACAAAGAGAAAAGCCGAGACAGCAGATTCCGGAAGACACCATTTAAACACCCAATTCCAACTTTGCCTGAAACAAGCGTTACCACTGAACTCAGCTTCTCCTTATTAAAATCAGCTTGAATTGGGTTTATACAACTGGAGTATTTTAACTTATATTTGGTTGCCATGGAAACATATCAGGGATTTATAAAAACTCTAAAATTATTTGCCAACTGTTGTGTGTGCATGCATATACGTGTGTAGCAGTGAAAGTATTTTTTTATGGGGTGAGATCTGCTTTGATGAATGATATATCAGATCACTGATTTTGCTAATATAACATATTTAAAGCTTCAAAGAAGCTAAGCCAAAAAATAATTAAAAATTATTTAACCATTAACATTTTTCAACTATTTGTTGGATGTAAATTAATTTATGAGTGTTTGTTAGAAGACAAAGTTCAGGAAAGTTGGTTCTTTACCAGCCAATATTCATGGTTGAATGACAATATTTATTACCAAAATTTTATCTTAGCTAAGGGTGTCCATCATAACAATGCACAGAAATAATTATTATATGAACTTAATTTATGATGTATAAATACGTCTTTCTTTAATTCAATATATTTAAGGCATAAAATGAATTTATAGAACTTAAACATTTGAAAATGGACAGAGGTAGCAATAGCACATTATTGTGAGAATAATTAACAGTTCTCAATGGTGTTTTAACGTGGTGGAAAGACAAGGTTTAAGTCATGTATGTCACCAGAAGGGAAGTTGGAGGTTAAAACATGGGAATGTATAAAACAGCTGATCTTGTGGTGGACAACATCCATGTTTAACTGCACAAATATAAAAAGTTTTTTCATGTAGAACAAATGTACAACACTATTACAAGGAATTATTAATAGAGGGGTATATGGGAGAAAATGTACCTATTGCAGACTATGGACTATAGTGAACAGTAATATTTAATACTCTTTCGTCAGCAGTAATAAATGTACTACACCAATACTATGGGTCAATATTAGGAGTGGTATGGGGTATGGGAGGATTTTGGCTTTCTTTTTTATCTTTATTTCTTCTCTGGAGTAATGAAAATGTTCTAAAACTGATCATGGCATTGTATGCACAACTATGAGATGATACTGTGAGCCAGTGAGTGTATACTTCAGATGATTTGTATGTGTGTGACTATATCTCAATAAAACTGCATTAAAAAAAAAAGAGACAATTGGTGTAAACCAAAAAATGAAAATAGGACAGTTATATGAGGACAGGAATGGGGACAGCATCAAATTGGGCATCAAGTCCTGTGTCATCATTAGAGGTAGGCTCCAAATTTTGTCAGAAGCTTTGGCAACCAAAGCAAAGCAGAGAATATAATTTGTTCGACAATTCCCCATGAACTTGTATAAAAAAATAAATCATTTTCCCAGGAAAAAAATGAATTCAGATTAAATGTTACATACAAAGCACACATTTTGGTTCATAAAAGACTGTTAAATAATTTGTAGATGAGGCACAATTTTTAACATTGCCATCTGGAGATAAGAAATAAACCTCTTGAAGGTGGGTAAATTGTTCTAATCACTTAAAAAGAGATTAGCACACAAAGGATATTCACCACAAGTTTTGCAGTAGCATTTTCATGAAATGTGGACTGTTATACGTGCAGGAATTAGATATCTGAAAGAGCAATAACATTTAGAACAATTATTGGAAATTGAAAGTGAACAATACTTACCATATCCTTTGAAAAGTTTATGAAACTGTTTCTTTATATAAATATAAAAATGTCTTTACACCTGGACTTATAAATAAAATAATATTCATTTATATGCATTAAGAACTAGATTTGTTGTTTGTTTCCATTCTGAAGGATAGTTACTAAAACACTAAGCTCAAAGTAACTAAAATAATCCATTTTATGGTCTTCAGAATTAGCTATATGTTCTGGTTTGCTAATGCTGCTATTATGCAAAATACCAGAAATGGATTGGCTTTTATAAAATGGATTTATTAGGTTACAAATTTACAGTTCTGTGGCCATAAAAATGCCCAAACTAAAGCGTCAACAAGAGGATACCTTCACTGAAGAATGGCTGATGGCATCTAGAACACCTCTGTCAGCTGGGAAGGCTTGTGGCTCGCATATGCTGGTCCTTTGCTCCTGGGTGGCATTGCTTTCAGCTTTTAATTCCAGTGGCTTTCTCTCTAAGAGTCTGGGAGTCCTCTCTTAACTTCTCTGGGGCAAACTCTGGGCTTTCATCTTTTAGCTTAGCATCTCCAAACATCCACATCTCTACATCTCCAAGTATCTCCAAGCATCTCTAAGCGTCAGCAAGCATCTGAGTCTGTCGGCTCTTAGTTTCTCTCTTAAATACTTCAGTGAAATAATCAAGACCTACCCTGAATGGGTGGGGCAGCACCTCCATGGAAATAATCTAATCAAATTATCACCCACAGTTGGATGAGTCACATCTCCATGGAAGCACTCAATCAAGCGGTTCCATCCTAATCAAAAGACTAATAAATCTGGCCCCACAAGGCTGCATTAAAGAGTATGGGTTTTTGTACACTATAACTCTTATGACCATATACTGGGGCAAAAACTGAGGCTGTCCCAGGCAAACTGGAACATATGATCACCCAAGCTGCAAAAAGTTTTAAGTGCCCAAATTTTACTTCTTTTCTCCAGAAAACCAGTTTTGGCAGTCATGCTTTAGGACATTCTCTATAGAACAGGTTCAAGATGGCAAATTAATTTCACTCCAAGTGTCACCTCCCATTGATTGATGCTTAGAGCACTATACTAGTGGAAAGACCATGTTGGGGCTTAGCCAGAAGGCATGCCACAATCAATTTTCAGTGGAAGAAGTAGTGATGCAGGTGTGGAGTATTTTATCATTGTGATGGAGGGTGTGTTGTTTTACTCATATTTACTAGTTACTTTAATGTATTCATATTCCTGCTTTATTGGTTTCTTGACAGAAGTAATAATAAAAATGTACCTGTCAGTCCTCTACATAATCTACATGTATCATTTAATTTTCAAAACAACCCTATATAGTATGTTATTACTACCCTCCTGTTTTACTAATAAGAAAACTGAGACACTGAGAGTTGTAGAAACTTCCCAAGGTTACACAGCTCAAAACTGGCAGAGCTGGGATCCAGAGCCAGTCTGACTCCAGATGCTGTGGATTTAACCAGTGGGTTAAAATACGTCTGGATACCTGGGATTCTTGGTTATAATGCCCACAATAAGTGAAAAAACTACTGTATGACTACTGTATATAAATGAACTCCTTGAAAATTAATAGACTCCTATGACCAGAAAAAATTGAAAGGAAATACAGAATTATGGACAAGACCAGGCCCTAAAATTGTCCAAAATGTTTTATGCATTTTGTTTAAAAGATCACTTTGTTGACTTCTGTACCCACAACAACTAGAATGACATGTTAGGCATACTCATGGTAGATGACAAATAATTGTAAAATGAATGAATAGATATTGTAGATAAATCAGTGGGCTTCTTTCTTTTCCTTTATTTCATGCACTGTCCATAAAAGGTAAGGGGAATTAAGAGTAATGGAAGAGTGACGCTGTTCAACAGGCCAATTATATATTCAGTTGGGGATGGCAGAAAGAAAAAGCCATGGAAGGTGCCTAGAAAAAGGCCTGCCCTGACTTAGGAAGTCAGTTCATAACTAGACTCTGCCTCTAACCAGCAGTCTAACCTTAAAATTGGACCAGAAAATAGGTCAAATACCTCAGTTTTTTTTTTTTTTCTTATCTATAAAATAAGAATAATAAACTAAACTTTTCTAATGTCCCTTGAGGTCTTATAATGTTAAGTAACTTCTTTCATTCTTAAACAAGTGGCCTATTGTTGCTGCATAATGACAGGTAGCCTATTGGGATAATTAAGGTCTCAAAGTTTTTTAGGCTATTCTGTCTGCTTCAAATTCTTTCTTCAATTCGATTTCAGAACTTTTCATCAATTGTTTTCTCAATGGCTGTGTTGTTCCTTAATTACTTAGGATTGAGAAAATCTGAGAATATTTTTCTAATCTTTATGATAAAATATATCTGAGCATTTGGCAGTCAAATAAAGAGGTTATTACCTGAGAGAATTGGAGTTGGGTAAGTGACATCAGTGGCTATATATCCATGTTTGTAATTTAGAGGGTGTTTCAATTTCCTTGTTGTTAAAACCAGCACCATGCAATGGGTTGGCTTAGACAATGTGAATTTATTGGCTCATGGACCTGAGGCTGGGAGAAATACAAATCAAGGCATCATTTAGGCGGTGCTTCCTTCCCAAAGACTGGAATTCTGGAGATGGCTGCAGGCAATTCTTGGTCTTTGACTCCTATGTCATGCAGCAATGCACACAATAGCCTTTCCTGGCCTCTCCCTTCTCTTCTGAGTTCCACTTACTTTCAGCTTATTGCTTCCCATGGCTTTCTCTTTCTGTCTGAATTTCATTCTGCTTATAAAGACCCTGGTAATAGGATTAAGATTCATCCTGATTGAGGTGGGACACAACTTAACTGAAGTAACCTTATCTAAAGATCCTATTTATAATGAGTTCACACTTACAAGAATGGATGAAGTTTAAGAACATGTTTTTCCTGGGGTACATGACTCCAAACCACCACAGAGGGATTGATCTGGAAAGCTGAATACTATTACTTAGGTTAAGCTTATGTCAATTAACAAATGTTAATCCAAGTCTGATATACTAAATGGACTCAGTAGATTTCCTCAACTCATAATAACAGTTACTGAGAATTAGCTGTAAACCCTGGGAAATCATTTCCAATTCTCACAGGCACTCCCATAAAAAATACCCTATATGCTCAGTTGTCAAATCAAATGTTGCTTACCTGGAGTCAGGTGGAAATTTATATATCCCTGTGCAGTTTCACTCATTATAGTAAATATATATTACTTTAAATTTTTAACATAAAATAAGGTAAATAAAAAGAAATAAAACTTTTGCTTTTAAGGATTATTACTAAGTTAGAACTGCTGGATGCAAGTTAACTGCTTAATACATTACTTCACAAAACACTCAGTAAGGTAGATACTCTTTGTATCTCCAATTTACAGGGGAGTAATTTAGAACTAAGGTTTTGTAAGTTTAACCATCAAAATCATACAGTCTGGGGAAGTGGGACAAGATGGAGGAATGGTGAGGTGTGTGTTTTAGTTACTCCACTGGGCAGCTTCTAGATAGCCAGGAACTGTGTGGAATGGATGCTGCAGAGGAATAGGAGATTGGACACATGGCACACAACAGTCTCCAGTGCATGGACCAGCTGAGATCAGTGAAATCTGTAAGTTCTCATAGTCAGGAGGCCCACGCCACTCCCTGCCAGGCACAACAGACCGTTCTGTGGCTCGGCTCAAACAGAACCTGGCACATTTGCAAACTAGGGAAACATTCTCTGAAAAGCTAGTTTTTTTGGTTTCATGCTTCCTACTCAATTGCCTTGTCTTTTTACATTTCCATAGCCCATCAGAACTGCAAGGACAGAATTAAGGGCTTGTCTTTATTTTTAATTTTATTTATTTACTTATTTATTTTTAATTTTAATTTTTTTATTTTTAAATCTTCATTTTATTGAGATATATTCACATACCACGCAGTCATACAAAACAGATCGTACATTCGATTGTTCACAGTACCATTACATAGTTGTACATTCATCACCTAAATCAATCCCTGACACCTTCATTACCACACACACAAAAATAACAAGAATAATAATTAAAGTGAAATGGTGCCTTTTGTCTGTCTGTTTGTTTGTTGTTTCCTACCCCTATTTTTCTACTCATCCATTCATAAACTAGACAAAGGGGAGTGTGGTCCCTATGGCTGTCCCAATCCCATTGTCACCCCTCATAAGCTACATTTTTATACAATCGTCTTCAAGATTCATGGGTTCTGGGTTGCAGTTTAATAGTTTCAGGTATCCACCACCAGCTACCCCAATTCATTAGAACCTAAAAAGGGTTGTCTATATTGTGCGTAAGAGTGCGCACCAGAGTGACCTCTCGGCTCCTTTTGGAATCTCTCTGCCACTGAAGCTTATTTCATTTCCTTTCACATCCCCCTTTTGGTCAAGAAGATGTTCTCCGTCCCACGATGCCAGGTCTACATTCCTCCCCGGGAGTCATATTCCACGTTGCCAGGGAGATTCACTCTCCTGGGTGTCTGATCCCACGTGGGGGGAGGGCAGTGATTTCACCTTTCAAGTTGGCTTAGCTAGAGAGAGAGGGCCACATCTGAGCAACAAAGAGGCATTTGGAAGGAGGCTCTTAGGCACAATTATAGGGATGCCTAGCCTCTCCTTTGCAGCAACAGTCTTCCCAAGGGTAAATCCTGTGGTAGAGGGTGCAACCCATCAAACCACCAGTCCCATATGTCTGTGGTCATGTTAACAACCATTGAGGTGGGGTAGGCCAATATCCCTGCATTCTCCAAGGCTCCTCAAGGGGGCTCTACATATTTTTTTCCTTGTTTTTTTTAACTTTTTTTTACCATTGAGTTGGCTGCCTCTTTACCTTTTTGAGAAATTCCTTTGAGGTACAGAAACTTCTAAGCTTGAGGAGTTCCCATTTACCTGTTTTTTCTTTTGTTGCATGTGCTTTGGGTGTAAAGTCTAGGAAGTGTCTGCCTAATGCAAGGTCTTGAGGATGTTTTCCTACATTATCTTCTAGGAGTTTTATGGTACTTTCTTTTATATTGAGATCTTTGGTCTTTTTTGAGTTAATTTTTGTGTAGGGTGTGAGGTAGGGATCCTCTTTCATTCTTTTGGATATGGGTATCTAACTCTCCCAGTCCCATTTGTTGAAAAGACCTTTAACCCAGTTCAGTGACTTTGGGGGCCTTATCAAAGATCAGTTGGCCATAGATCTGGGGGTCTATCTCCGAATTCTCAACTTGATTCCATTGATCTATATGTCTATCTTTGTGCCAGTACCATGCTGTTTTGGCAACTGTAGCTTTATAATAAGCTTCAAAGTCAGGGAGAGTGAGTCCTCCCACTTTGTTTTTCTTTTTTAGAGTGTCTTTAGCAATTTGAGGCAGCTTCCCTTTCCAAATAAATTTGATAAATAGCTTTCCAAGTCTGCAAAGCAGGTTGTTGGAATTTTGATTGGGATTGCATTGAATCTGTAGATGAGTTTGGGTAGAATTGACATCTTAATGACATTTAGTCTTCCTATCCATGAACATGGAATATTTTTTCATCTTTTAAGGTCCCCTTCTATTTCTTTTAGTAGAGTTATGTACTTTTCTTTGTATAGGTCTTTAACATCTTTGGTTAAGTTTATTCCTAGGTACTTGATTTTTTTAGTTGCTATTGAAAATGGTATCTTTTTCTTGAGTGTCTCTTCAGTTTGTTCATTTCTAGCATATAGAAATGTTACTGACTTATGTGCGTTAATCTTGTATCCCGCTACTTTGCTAAATTTGTTTATTAGCTCTAGCAGCTATAGCGTCAATTTCTCATGAGTTTCCAGATATAAGATCATATCATCTGCAAACAATGACAGTTTTACTTCTTCTTTTCCAATTTGGATGCCTTTTATTTCTTTGTCTTGCCGGATTGCCCTGGCTAGCACTTCCAGCACAATGTTGAATAACAGTGGTGACAGTGGGCATCCTTGTCTTGTTCCTCATCTTAGAGGGAAGGCTTTCAGTCTCTCACCATTGACTACTATGCTGGCTGTGGGTTTTTCATATATGCTCTTTATCATATTGAGGAAGTTTCCTTCAATTCCTACCTTTTGAAGAGTTTTTATCAAAAAGGGATGTTGGATTTTGTCAAATGCTTTTTCAGCATCTATTGAGATGATCATTTGATTTTTCCCTTTCAAATTTTTAATGTGTTGTAATACATTGATTGATTTTCTTATGTTGAACCATCCTTGCATGCCTGGAATGAATCCCACTTGGTCATGGTGTATGATTTTTTTAATGTGTCTTTGGATTCAATTTGCAAGTATTTTGTTGAGAATTTTTGCATCTATATTCATTAGGGAGATTAGGCGGTAGTTCTTTTTTGTAGCATCTTTGCCTGGTTTTGGTATTAGATTGATGTTAGCTTCATAAAATGAGTTAGGCAGTGTTCCATTTTCTTTGATGTTTTGAAAGAGTTTAAGTAAGATTGGTGTCAGTTCTTTCTGGAAAGTTTGGTAGAATTCCCCTGTGAAGCCATCTGGCCCTGGGCATTTATTTGTGGGAAGATTTTTGATGACTGATTGCATCTCTTTGCTTGTGATTGTTTGGTTGAGGTCTTCTATTTCTTCTCTGGTCAGTCTAGTTGTTCATATGTTTCCAGGAAATTGTCCATTTCCTCTACATTATCCAGTTTGTTGCCATACAGTTGTTCATAGTACCCTCATAATTTTTTTAATTTCTTTGGGATCTGCAGTTATGTCACCCTTTTCATTCATTATTTTGTTTATATGGGTCTTCTCTATTTTTGATTTTGTCAGTCTAGCTAGGGGCTTGTCAATCTTGTTGATCTTCTCAAAGAACCAACTTTTGGTGATATTTATCCTCTCTATTGTTTTTTTGTTCTCTCTGTCATTTATTTCTGCTTTCATCCTTGTTATTTCTTTTCTTCTACTTGGTTTAGGATTGGTTTCCTGTTCATTTTCTAGCTTCTTCAGTTGATCCATTAGTTCTTTGATTTTGGCTCTTTCTTCCTTTGTAATATATGTGTTTAGTGTTATAAATTTCCCCCTCAGTAGCACTTTTGCTGCATCCCATAAGTTTTCATATGTTATGTTTTCATTTTCATTCGTCTCTATATATTTAGCAATTTCTCTTTCTATTTCTTCTTTAACCCATTGATTGTTTAGGAGTGTGTTGTTTAGCTTCCAGGTATTTGTGTATTTTCTAAGTCTCTGATGGTTATTGACTTCTAATTGTATTCCCTTGTGGTCAGAGAATGTGCTTTGAATGATTTCAATCTTTTTAAATTTATTGAGGCTTGTTTTATGTCCCAGCATATGAGCTATTCTGGAGAAAGTCCTGTGAGCACTAGAGAAGTATGCGTATCCTGGTGATTTGGGATGTAATGTTCTGTATATGTCTGTTAAATCTAATTCATTTATCAGATTCTTTAGGTTTTCAATTTCCTTATTGGTCTTCTGTCTGGTTGATCTATCTTAGGAGAGAGTGATGTGTTGAAGTCTCCCACAATTATTGTGGAAACGTCAATTGTTTCCTTTAGTTTTGCCAGTGTTTCTCCTCATGTATTTTGTGGCACCTTGATTGGGTGCATAAACATTTATGATTGTTATTTTTTCTTGTTGAATTGCCCCTTTTATTAGTATGTAGTGGCCTTCTTTGTCTCTCAAAACATCCCTGAATTTAAAGTCTATTTTATCTGAGATTAATATTGCTACACCTGCTTTCTTTTGGCTGTAGCTTGCATGAAATATTTTTTTCCATCCTTTCACATTCAATTTCTTTGTGTCCCTGTGTCTAAGATGAGTCTCTTGTATGCAACATCTTGATGGTTCATTTTTTTAATCCATTCTGTGAATCTATATCTTTTAATTGGGGAGTTTAATCTATTTATATTCAACATTATAACCATGAAGGCATTTCTTGACTCAGCCATCTTATCCTTTGGTTTATGTTTGTCATATATATTTTTCCCCTCTTTCTATTGATATCCTTTAATATACCCATACTGAGTCTCTTTAGTACTGAACCTTTCTCCAAGTTTGTCTCTCCTTTCTTTGTTTCTCTGTCTGTAGGGCTCCCTTTAGTATCTCCAGTAGGGCAGGTCTCTTGTTAGCAAATTCTCTCAGCATTTGTTTGTCTGTGAAAAATTTAAGCTCCCCCTCAAATTTGAAGGAGAGCTTTGCTGGATAAAGTATTCTTGGTTGGAAATTTTTCTCACTCATGTTTTTAAATATATCGTGCCACTGCCTGCTTGCCTCCATGGTGGCTTTGGAGTAGTCACTACTTAGTCTTATGCTGCTTCCTTTGTATGTGGTGAATTCCTTTTTTCTTGCTGCTTTCAGGACTTGTTCCTTCTCTTCCGTGTTGACAGTGTGATCAGAATACATCTCGGAGTGGGTTTATTTGTATTTATTCTATTTGGAGTTCACTGGGCATTTATGATTTGTGTATTTATGGTGTTTAGAAGATTTGAGAAGTTTTCCCCAACAATTTCTTTGAATACTCCTCCTAGACCTTTACCCTTTTCTTCCCCTTCTGGAACACCAATGAGTCTTATATTCAGATGTTTTATATTATCTATCATATCCCTGAGGTCCATTTTGATTTTTTCTATTTTTTCCCCATTCTTTCTTCTGTGCTTTCATTTTCCATTCTGTCATCTTCCAGGTCACTGATTCATTGTTCATCTTCCTCTAGTCTTGTACGATGAGTATCCAGAATCTTTTTAATTTGGTCAACAGTTTCTTTAATTTCCATAAGATCATCTATTTTTTTATTTAGTCTTGCAATGTCTTCTTTAAGCTCTTCTAGGGTCTTCTTGATAGCCTTTGTATCCCGTACTATGGTCTCATTGTTCATTCTTAGTTCTTTGATTAGTTGCTCTAGGTACTGTGTCTCTTCTGATCTTTTGATTTGGGTGCTTGGGCTTGGGTTATCCATATCGTCTGGTTTTTTCATATGCTTTATAATTTTCTGTTGTTTTTGGCCTCTTGGCATTTGTTTAACTTGATAAGGTTCTTTTAGGATTTTTAGACCAACTGAAGTCCTTATCTCTAATTTATCAGATTTACAGCTTCATGGAGTACACTTTCTCTAACTAACCAGCAGGTGGCATCCACAAGCCACCTGTTCTCCATAAGCCAGTACTCCCCTGCTTTGCCTTTGTGGTGAGTGGGGGAGTGAGTCTTGTTGGGTCCAATTGGTGTACCAAGCTTGTGTATGTAGTTGGTGTTGCCTGCCCTGTTTATGGGGCATGTGTCTGGGTGGTCAGGGAGGGGGGGTGGCTCTAACAATCAAATCTCCCTGGTGTTCCTGGAGTTTTAAAGCTGCTGCAATAGTCTAATCCTTCAGTTCAGTCCTGCCACAGTTTGTCTCTGCCACTGACCCACAAGTCTTTAGTATTGTTCTATGGCTCCTGAGACTTGCTAGTGGGTCCCTCTTCCAGGTCGTGCACCCCCAGGACCTCTATTGAGGGATCACTGTGCTATGTCACAGGCGAGTGCCATCCCCTCAGGGAGGTTCTGGGCTGCTGGGCTGTATAGGGAGTCTCCCAGTCTGTGAAATGATGGCTGAATGGGGCTTTGTTAATTCACACCACTCCACCTTCCCAACTCTGGGACAACCAGCTGAGGGTGCAGGGAAGGCTAATGTCCACACCCAGTTTTGTGGTGTGTGTGTGTTATTTGAAGCACTTCCATCACACTGGGTTGTCTTGGGCAGCTCTGGGCTATGGGGCTGGCAAAGGGCATGAGTGTTTCCTGTCCACCAGGATGATGGCTGTGAGTGGACACCCCCCCCCTTCTTGGGAAGTTGTGGTATTTAGTGAATTTTCTCAGCCACTGGATTATTGCCTTTTGTCTCAGAGCTCTCTTAGTTCTGCTCTTGTCTTGACCTGCCCAAATTGCAAGTTTTTGAGGCTTTCTGTATTTGGCTTCTTAGAGTAATTGTTTTAGAAACAGAAAAAAAAAAAAAGATTAAAAAAAAAAGCACTCCTCACAGATCTAATGTGTTATTGAAATGCTTAGAGACAAAGCAATTAGGGCCATTAAGGAAAGATCCAGGAGGCAGAGAGATCAGTATTTCTTTGGGATTTGCATATAAGCCTCGGGGCCTGAGCTCTGCCCTTCCCCTTTCTATGTTCACCAGAACTCCAAAAATCCTCCGCTTTTATTTTGGAGTTTTTCTTGCTGTTTTCTGCTATGCCTGTCTCCTCTCTGCTGGGCTGGCTGCTCTCAGATTCTCTGGTGTCTGGTCTCAGTCTATCTATGGTTGGAGTTTGGATCAGTAGAATGAGTTTCCGATAAGAGCTGCCACTGCAGTTCTACCTTCTCCTTCCGAGTGCTGACGGCCCCTCCTCCCACGGGACTGAGCCTGGCAGGGAGGGGCACGGGTCCCCTGGCCACAAAAACTTACAGATTTCACTGATCTCAGCACTTCAGCGTGTTCATGAGTGTTGTATGAAGTATGCCCAAAGTCAGATTGCTCTGTGGTGTCCAGTCCATGCAGTTCCTGGCTTTCTACCTACTTTCCTGGAGGATTAACTAAAACATACAGCTCATCAATCCATCATCTTGCCAGGGCTTGTCTTTAAATAGTCTATACTGAACCTTCCTTTTTCTATTTTTTTTCCCATATTTTTCTCTCTTTTTTTAAAATAACTATTCTAAGTAGCCCATTACAGAAAGCCTCAAAGACTTGCAATTTGGGCCCAGGCAAGAGCAGAAATAAGATAGCTCTGAGAGACAAAGCAATAAGTCTAGTGGGGAAGAAAATTCACTGGGGGAGAAAATTCACTAAGAACCATAAATTCCCAAGAAAAGGGGGGGCATAGCCCAGATCCAGTGGCAGCCTCCTTTGGGGAACTCAGAACCCATGGGCTGGAATTCAAAAACTAGCTTCAGTCCAGCCACACCCCCTAAAGGGTCAAGGTCACCAGGAGAACTAAAGGCACTGTACTTCCTCACACTGGTGCAAGAGCTGTGGGTTGGCAAGCGCCACCTGCTGGACAGCATACGAGAAACACAGAGTCTAAAGGCCTCACAGGAGGGCCAAAATCTCTAGGAAACTTCATACCCTCCTCCTGAGACCTGAGCTTCTCTGGACTGGTAAAACCTGACTGGGATTGACCATATCTGAGGAGATGCTCATACAAAAAGGCTACATACAGCCATAGCAAGAAACAGAAAAGCAAAAAAGTGAAAAACTGATCAACTAAACAGAATCTAAGTTAGAGGTCTAGATAAGTTGAACTGAACACCAAAGTTTAGAGAACAAAACAAACCAATAAGAAAACTCTAGGTAAAAGAGTGAAATGAGCTCCAGAATAAACTAAACAAGAAAGTCTGATGCCTAGACAGATTAAAATAAGGAGCCATACTAGGGAACACAAAAATATGTACCGGCCAAAGGAACAAACTAATAGCTCAACCAAGAAACAGGAGTTGAAGCAATTATTGCTAAATCAGTTCAATGAACTGAAGAAAGAGTTAATAGGAGAGGTTCAAGGAAATCTAAATCAATTCAAAAATCAAGTCAATGAACTGAGGGAAGACATAGCAAAAGAGATGAAGGATATGAGAAGGACACTGGGTGACAATAATGAAGAATTCATAAACTTGAAAAACAAATGGCAGAACTTACAGGAATGAAGGGCATAATGGAGGAGACAAAAAAGACAATGGATGGATTCAACAGTAGATTTGAACAGGCAGAAGAAAGGATCAGTGAATTGGAAGATCAAACATCTGAATTCAAACACACAAAAGAACAGATGCTGAAAAGAATAGAAAAATACTAGCAGGGTCTTAGGAACCTGAATGAAAACATGAAGTGCACAAATATATGTGTTATGGGTGTCCCAGAGGGAGAAGAGAGGGGAAAAAGAGCAGAAAGAATAATAGGAGAAATAATCACTGAAAATTTCCCAACTCTTATGAAAGACAGAAAATTAAAGATTCAAGAAGTACAGCATACCCCAAACAGAATAGATCCCAATAGACCTACTCCAAGACACTTACTGATCAGATTGCCCAATGTCAAAGGCAAAGAGAGAATTCTGAAAGCAGCAAGAGAAAAGCAATCCATCATATATAAGGGAAGCTCAATAACATTATGCTCAAATTTCTCAGCAGAACCCAGGGTGGCAAGAAGACAATGGTATGATATATTTAAGATACTGAAAGAGAAGAACTGCCAACCAAGAATTCTATATCCAGCAAAACTATTCTTCAGAAATGAGGGAGAGATTAAAATATTTTCAGACAAACAGACACTGAAAGAGTTTGTGAATAAGACACTGGTGCTACAAGAAATACTAAAGGGAGTGCTATAGGCTGATTGGAAAAGACAGGAGAGAGAAGCTTGGTGAAGAGTGTAGAAATGAAGATTATCAGGAAGGGTAAAAGGAGAGAGAGGAAAAAATAAGACATGACATATAAAATCCAAAAGACAAAATGGTAGAAGAAAGTACTGCCCTTGGAGTAATAAAAACGGATTAAACTCCCCAATAAAAAGATATAGACTAGCAGAATGGATTAAAAAACAGGACCTATCTAAATGCTGTCTACAAGAAACTCACTTTAGACATAAGGACAAAAATGGCTGGAAGTGAAAGGTTGGAAAAAGATATTTCATGCAGTCAGCAACCAGAAAAAAGTGAGAGTAGCTATATTAATATGAAACAAAGTAGACTTCAAAAGTAAAACAATTAAAAGAGGCAAAGAAGGACACTATGTATTAATAAAAGGGTCAATTCATAAAGAAAACATAACAATCATAAATATTTATGCACCAAGCCAGAGTGCCCAAAAATTCATGAGGCAAACACTGAGAACACTGAAAGAAGTGGATAACTCTACGATAATAGTTGGAGACTTCAATACACCACTCTCATCAATGGGCAGAACATCTAGACAGAGGATCAATAAGGAAAAGGAGATGTTGAATTGGACAGTAAATGAACTAGACTTGACAGACATTTATAGAACACTAAAGCCAACAGCAGCAGGATACACTTTTTTCTCAAGTGCTCATGGAATATTCTCGGGGATAGACCACATGTTGGGTCACAAAGCAAGCCTCAAAAAATTTAAAAATATTGAAATTATAAAAAACACTTTATTGGATCATAATGGAATGAAGTTGCAAATAAATAATAGGCAGAAGACTGTAAAATTCACAAATATATGGAGACTAGAAAACATACTCTTAGAAAACCAGTGGGTAAAGGAAAAAATTGCAAGAGAAATTACTGAATACCTTGAGGCAAATGACAATGAAAACACAACATATCAAAACTTATGGGCTGCAGCAAAGGCGGTGTTGAGGGGGTAATTAATTGCCCTATATGCATATATTAAAAGAGAAGAGAGAGCAAAAATTGAGGAATTAACTTGTCACCTGGCAAAACTAGAGAAAGAACAGCAAACTAACCCCAAAGCAAACAGTAGAAAAGAAATAACAAAGATTAGAGCAGAAATAAATGAAATTGAGAATAGGAAAACAATAGAGAGTATCAACAAAACCAGAAATTGTTCTTTGAGAAAATCAACAAAATTGATGGATCCCTAGCTAGGCTGACAAAAAAAAAAAAAAAAAAAAAAAAAAAAAAAAGAGCAGATGCAAATAAATGCAATCAGAAACAGGAAAGGATATATAACAACTAACCCCACAGAAATAAAGGAGATAATGAGAAGAGATTATTAGCAACTATATGATAATAAAATGGACAACTTAGATTAAATGGAAACTTCCTAGAAAAGCACACACAGCTAACATTGACCTGAGAAGAAATAGATGACCTCAACAAACCAATCGCAAATAAAGTGATTGAGTTAGTCATCAAAAAGCTCCCAAAAAAGAAAAACCCAGGACCAGATGGCTTCACATGTGAATACTACCAAGCATTCAAGAAAGTAGTACCAATGCTGCTCAAACCCTGCAAAAAAATTGAAGAGGAGGGAAAGCTACCCAATTCATTCTATGAAGCCAACATCACCCTAATACCAAAATCAGGCAAAGAGACTACAAAGACAGAAAATTATAGACCAATCTCTTTAATGAATATAGATGCAAAAATCCTCAACAAAATACTTGCAAATTGCATCCAGCAGCACATTAAAAGAATTATACACCATGACCAAGTGGGGTTTATTCCAGGTATGCAAGGCTGGTTCAACATAAGAAAATCAATTAATGTAATAGAGCACATCAATATATCAAAGCAGAAGAACCACATGATCATCTCAATCGATGGAGAAGAGGCAGAAAATTCAACATCCTTTCTTGATGAAAACACTTCAAAAGATAGGAATAGAAGGCATTTTCCCAATATGATAGAGGCAATATACAAAAAACCTACAGCTAACATTGTACTCAATGGGGAGAGACTGAAAGCTTTCCCTCTAAGAAGAGGAACAAGACAGGGATGCCCACTGTCACCGTTGTTATTCAACAGTGTGCTGGAAGTTCTAGCCAGAACAATTAGGCAAGAAAATGAAATAAAGGGTGTCCAAATTGGATATGAAGAAGTAAAACTTTCACTCTTTGAAGATAACATGATTCTGTATGTAGAAAATCCAGAAAAATCTACAGCAAAGCTAGTAGAACTAATCAATGAATACAGCAAAGTTGGCAGGCTACAAGATCAACATGCAAACATCTGTAGTGTTCTTATACAGAAGTAATGTGCAACAAGAGGAGGAAATCAAGAAAAAAAATCCTCGTACAATAGAAACCGAAAAAATAGAAAAAAAAAAAACAAGTATTTAGGAATTTAACAAAGGCCGCAAAAGACCTATACAAAGAAAACTACAAGAAACTGCTAAAAGAATTCAAACAGGAGCTTAGAAAATGGAAGATCATACCTTGTTCATGGATTGGAAGACAAAATATAATTAGGAAGTCAATTCTACCTAGACTGATTGATAGATTCAATGCAATACCAATTCAAATCACTTTAAAAACTTACTTTGCAGAAACAGAAAAACTAATAACCAAATTGACTTGGAAAGGCAAGGTGCCCTGAATAGCCAAAAGTATCTTGAGAAAGGGGAATGAAGTGGGAGGTCTCACATTACCTGACTTTGAAGCATATACAAAGCTACAGTGCTCAAAACAGGATGGTACTGGCATAATGATAGATATACCAACCAATGGAATTGAATTGAGTGTTCAGAGATAGACCTTTACATCTATGGACAACTGATCTTTGATAAGGCAGTCAAGCCAAAGCAACTGGGACAGAGCAGCCTCTTCAATAAATGGTGTTTGGAAAATTGCATATCCATTTCTAAAAGAATGAAAGAGGACACCTATCTCACATCTTATACAAAAATTAACATGAAATGGATCAAAGACCTAAACATTAGTGCTAAGACCGTAAGACTCTTAGAAAAAAATGTAGGGCAATTTCTTAAAGATCTTGTGACAGGAGGTGGTTTCCTAGACCTTACACCCAAAGTGAGATCAACCAAAGAAGAATAGACAAATGGGATCTCCTCAACGTTTAACACTTTTGTACATCAAGGGACTTTGTCAGAAAGGTAAAAAGGCAGCCTACACAAAGGGGGACAATGTTTGGAAACCACATGTCATATAAGAGTTTAATATCCAGAATATGCAAAGCGATCCCACAACTCAACAACAGAAAGACAAACAACCCAATTTAAAAATTGGGTTTTAAAGACATGGACAGACCCTATTCTGATGAGTGGCTCAAAAACATATGAAAAAATGCTCAACTTCACTGGCTATTAGGGAAATGCAAATCAAAACCACCATGACATACCATCTCACACCTACCAGATTGGCCATTATCCAAAAGAACAGAAAATTACAAGTGCTGGAGAGGATGTGGAAAAAGAGGCACACTTATTCACTGTTGGTGGGAATGTAGAATGGTGCAACCACTCTTAAAGACAGTATGGCAGTTCCTCAGGAAGCTAAATATAGATTTGCCATATGACCCAGCTATCCTATTACTAGGTATATACTCAGAGGAAATGAAAATTGAGATATGAATGGACATTTGTAAGCTGAAGTTTATTGTGGCGTTATTCACAATAGCCAGGAGATGGAAAGAGCACAAATGTCCATCAACAGATGAGTGGATACACTGTGTACTTACACATGATGGAATATTAAGCAGCTATAAGACAGAACTAAGATATGGATCATATAATAATGTGGTTGAACCTTGTGGACATCATGTTGAGCGAAGTTAGCCAGAAACAAAAAGACAAATACTGTATGGTCTCACTAATATAAATTAATATTAATAAGAAAATTTTGAGAGTTAAAAGCTGATAACACAGGCTACCAGGAGATAGATAGGGGGTAGCGATCCAGTATTTGATGCTGAAGGACTACAGAACATTCAGCAGGATTGATTTTATAGATCCAGAAATAGATAGCATAATACTGTGTGATAGTAGCATGATATTGTAAGTACACCGAAAAAAGATGTCTATGAGTAAAGTTGAAAGGAATGGGCTAGGAGCATGAATGATACCTTAGGTAAAGATAGAAGATAAAGACTGGGACTTTTTAACTTAGCAAAAACTGGAGTGGTTAAGGATTGTGACTAAATGTAGAAATGTAAAACTATTCTTGCATGTGGGAGAACAAATAAATGTCAACCATGCAGAGTGTTGGAAAGGGGATGATATTGGGGAAAAATGTAATCAAAGCAAACTGGAATCTATGGTCAACAGTAACACTGTAATATACTTCCATTAAATGTAACATAGGCAATATACCAAAGCTAAATTCATATGAGAGGGGGATTTAAGAGAGGGATATGGGATTCTTGCTGGTAGTGTTGTCTGACCCTACTATTACATTGTACTGTATGACATTTTATTTTCTTTTTATTACATTTTTTTCTTACTCATTAAAAAAACTTTTTTTCATAGTAATCAATATGTTAAAGTGTTGACTGTAGTGATAAATACACAACTGTTATGATACCATGAACAACGGATGGTATATTGTTGATAATTATATGGCTTCTGAATATAGCTCTATAAAATTGTATGGAAAAATATAAATAGGGATAAAAGTGCTGGAGAAAAAATGGAGAGAAAGATATACATATTTACTGTTAGGAAGTAGAATGGTACAGCCTTGCTGGAGGACAGTGGTTCCACACAAAGCTAAGTAGATGGGTACCATAAGGTCCAGCAACACCATTAGTGGGCATTTACTGGGAGGATCTGAGAGCAGGGACATGAATGGACATTTGCACAGTGGTGTTATGGAGAGAGGACACATGATCTGCAATGTTTGGAGGTGGCCTAAGAGTACATCGAATGAGGAAAAGAATGGCTACCTGTCGTGTGTGCATGCAAGGGAATATTGAGCAACTGCGAGAAGCAGTGAAGCTGTGAGACACACAATGAGGTGAATGGAACCTGTAGACAGCATTTTGAGTGAAGTACGCCAGAAACAAAGGCAAACACTATAATGCCTCACCAATATGGACTAACTGCAATGAATAAACTCAGAATTGAACCTTAGAGCACAGCTTCTGAGGGGAATGCTTATTGTAATGGTCCCTAGATTGTAAGCTTTTACAGCAGTCACATCTATTCCTGAATTGTAATGGCTGTCTCCGGACTCTGAGATGCTGATCCCTTTGTGTACAACCTGATTGGTCTCTAGAACATTGGGTATCTGTGTAACACCTGAAAGTCAGAGCTAGAACTCGGCAGATATGAATGTCAGTATTGAAACACATAACAACTGTTTAAAAAGTTGAAAAAGAGTCCAGACTTCAACTAGAGATATGAATGGAGCAGATGTGGTTAAGACTAGGACAAATCGAGATAAAGGGTAAAGGACAACACTGACTGCATTTTAAAACCTCAAATTCCATGTGAGACCAAGGGAAGAGATGGTTAGTTGATGCAAAGCTATATTTCCTAAAAAAATTAACTCATACAGTTTGTTCAAATACCATAATTACATGGAACTTTTAATAGGAAGTGAGACCTGGCAGGTTTGCACAGATTAGTGTGAAATAGTGACACATCCCAAAGCAATTAGGAAAGAGAATAAAAATATATATGCAGGGCCCCCCTGAGGAGCTGGGGGAAAATGCAGAGGTGTTGGGCTTTCTCACCTGGATTGCTGCTGATGTTCTCACAAACACTGAGGACTGTGAGCCCTCTATCATGGGACTTGCCCTTATGAGGCTCATTACTGCAAAGGAGAGACTAAATCTGTTTATAATTGTGCCTAAGAGTCTCCCCTGAGTATCTCTTTGTTGGTCAGATGTGGCCCTCTCTCTCTAGCTAAGCCAACTTGTTGGTTAAACTCATTGCCCTCCCCACTACATGGGATCTGACTCCCAGGGGTGTAAATATCCCTGGCAACATGGGGTATGACTCCTGGGGATGAATCTGCACCCAACACCATGGGATTGAGAACATCTTCTTGACCAAAAGGGGGACGCAACATAGAACAAAACAAATTTTCAGTGGCTGAAAGATTTCAAATGGAGTTGAGAGGTCACTCAAGTAGGCATTCTTATGCACTATATAGATAGCCCTTTTTAGGTTTTAGTCCAGTGAAATAGCTAGAAATAAATATCTGAAACTATCAAACTGCAACCCAGTAACCTTGGCTCTTGAAGACAATTGTATAGCAATACAGCTTACAAGGGGTGACATTGTGATTGTGAAAGCCTTGTGGATCACAGTCCTTTTATCCAGTGTATCGATGGATGAGCAGAAAAATGGCAACAAAAAAACGAAATGAAAAATAGGGTGGAAGGGGGAGATGATTTGGGTGTTCTTTTTTACTTTTATTTTTTATTCTGTTTCATTTTTTCTGGTACAAGGAAAATGTTCAAAAAATACATTGGGGTGAGGAATGCACAACTATGTGATGGTACTGTGAACAGCTGATTGTACACTTTGGATGATTGTATGGTATGTGAATATATCCAAATAAAATGAATTTTTAAAAAAAATCACACAGTCTGTATGTGGCTTCAGTGAATACCCTTTTTCTATGTGCATTTGACAATTTGACAATTAGGAAAATTTCCTAGAAGAAGAATAGCTATGCCCAAATTTTCACATTTTAATTATGAGAGCTTCTGACAAATTGTCCTCCAAAAGTATTACTCACATTTACACACAAACCATCAAGAACTGCTTCCTTATTTTCTTGTAAATAAGGATTATCAACCTTGTTAATTTGCTAAACTAAAATGTGAAAATGAAACCTCATTCATCAAAGTTTCATTTCATTTATTTTATTTATGATGAGATTGAACATTCTTTCAGGTGTCTGTTGGCAATTTATAATTTATTGCTGAGAATGAATTTCAAGGGAGGAAACAAAATGCGTCAAAGGTACTTAGTAGAGAGAAAAAGAAACTCTGACCTCCAGAATGTTTTGACAGAATCCTCAATGATCCCTGGCTTTTCCAATCTTTTTTGGCTCTGTGTTTTCACTGGCTTTGAGTGAAAACCCAGAGAACAACAAGTAGTGGTTGAGTTCTTAAGAATGCAACCCCAGAAATCAGTGACATTTGAGGATGTGGCTGTATACTTCATCCAGGACGAGTGGGTCCTGCTAGACACAACTTAGAGAAAGATTTTTTGAGATGTAGTGATGGACACTATCAGTCATATGGTCTCCGTGGGTGAGTCTGCCAACATTTATGTGTTTATTTATTCAACAGGCATCCAGAACAGCTTTCACTTACGTCACACCATTTTCTGCCCTGACTTATATTTTTTTCCTAGTGCTTACAACTATCTTGAGGAAACTTGTGTCTTCATCTATTTAACTGCATCTACTTTGTCACTACATAAACACTGGAATATAAATTCCTTGACCACAATTTCTTGTTACACTATTTCCAAAATGGAGAATAATGGTGAAAATTCAATATCTATGAAAGAATAAATAAATTAATTAAATATTTTCTAAGTATTCTGCTTTAAGTATTATGTTGATACTTGAGACCACATCAGAGAACATAATATCTATCACCCCTTTCCACATGGAACTTAGATTGTTCTGCTGTAGCTTGTTTATTGGATTCTTCTTTAAAATAAACACCTAAGTGTGGAAACATTTTTTCCTTCTCTGGAGGAAAACACTGAATATTCTGCATTCTTTTGCTGAGCCTGGCATGGGCACCAACAAGCAGAGGTCCTCATTGTCTTTGGGCATAATGTCAGAGTGAAGAACCTTCTATGTTTTCAAGTGTTCCAGGTGCTTTTCATTGGACCTTCAATGTTCATATTGTTTTTCCTCATTAGCCTTTTGGGGTCTTGAATATCCGGCACTGTTCTCAGCACAGAATTTTAAATCCATGTACCTTTTTTTCCATATCTATGGTAACAACTCTACAAATAATATGAGATTTCCCAGTTAGGTCAAGGAGAGGAATGTGGAGGAAGGAAGAAAACTTCCACAAGGCACAAGTTCAGGCAGAGTAAATGACCATAAAAAAACAAGAAATGATATTCCTGCAAGATATCTGCAATAAGGACCCATCTAATCACATGTCAATGCAGAGATATCACACTGGAGGGGACCCCTTTGAACATATTTATTATAGGAAATTTTCACTCACAACCATAGTTTTGATTCAATAAGTGTAATAAATGTAGGAAACACTTCAATCAGTGAGTGACATTTTATAGAACCAGAATATTCATGCTGGAAGGATATCCTAGAAATGTAATGAATGTGGGGAATGAGTCAGAGGGGACTCGACCAACCTGAGAACTCAACAGGAGAGAAACCCTATGAATGCAGTGAATGTGGAAAACACCGCAGCTGGAGCTTTCACCTTTATTTCCACAATGTAATTCACACAGGAGAAAACCATATGTCTATAATCAATGTGGAAGGACTTTCATTCATCCTTCATCCTTCTGTCAACATAAATGAATTCATACTAGAGAGGAGCCATATAAATGTCATCTATGTGGGAAAACCTTTAGTCAAAACTCTCACCTTAGATAGCATGAGAGAATTCACTTTAGAGAGAAACCTAATAAAAATCATGAACATGAGGACAAATTCCACTGGAACAGTCAGCTTTCTATATACCAAAGAATTCAGAAGGGGGGAAAGCCCAATGTTTGTGATCAGTGAGCACCTTCAGCAATCTTTCACCTTTCAGTCAACACAAACAAATTTATTCTAGAGAGAAACCATATGAATGTCATCCATGTGGGAAAGCCTTTGGTCAAAAGTTTGTGCCTTGAACAATACGAGAGAATTCACATTGGAGAGAAACTATATGACTGTCATCTACATGGGAAAGCCTTTATCCATTGTTTTAGCCTTAGACAACATGAGGGAATTCACACTGGAGAGGACATTTTAATGTCATCTATGTGGGAAGGCTTTTAGTCAAAGCTTTGGCCATAGTAGAAATAAAAAAAAATCATTCTGGAGAGATACCGTGTGAACATCATCTATGTGCAAAGACCTTAGTCAATGGTCTGAAGTTGGCATGAGAGCAATCACACTATACATGTAATTAATATAGGGGAATCTTCAGCCACAGCTGTAACCTTTAAACAAACAAGAACATTCACATGGGGAGAAAATCCATGTCTCAAATCAATATAGAAATGTCTTAATTTATAATATGTCCTTAAACCAGATGTGTAAACTCCACTAGGAAGAACTTTATGTTTGTGATCACTATGAAGAATACTTTCATAGAGCTCTAGCCTTGGTGTGCACAAGAAAACTAAGAGTAGGGGCAATTACTGAAGTAGGACATCAAAGAAAAAGTCTCTATTGGGAAGAGAAGAGTCTAGTGAAGTAACAGATAATTAACTCTGGAAAAACCATTCGATGAAATAAATGTGAAAAACCCTTACTTATAGATTAGCTCTATTGAACATATGAGGTGTCACACTGTATAAATCACTTTTGGTATAAGTAATAAGAGAAAAATGCCAATGATTTCTGATTCTTTAGGTCACAAATTTCTCACACTGTGGGTACACCAATACTAAAATCAAAGTGAAACAGCTGGAGTTCACATCAGAAATCTCAAACAGGGAACATCCTCTTTCAAGAATGCTTTACCACAGAATTCAGCCATGAATTCATAATTTTGCCCAGTGACCTATTATTGAAATAAGAAATGTAGGAAAAAAGATATAGGATAGTTAAATGATCTGTAAGTGCCAAACACAAATTTCATATCAAGAAATAATGAGATTAATTTTTCAATAGACTCACGCTTGAAAATACATATGGAGTAACAGTTGTTGCTGAAAATCTATTTTTTAATATATCTCTAAATATACTTATGATAAAGGGGTATAATCATAAAATAACTTTGAATGTTAACTGAAAATGTAGAAAGCAAGTGACGTGCTATAACTATTATATACCATTAACATATTATGTATTCATCGTATCATAGAAATGATGAATGAACATGGATAAATAGACAGTTTGTAAAACAAAAGACACAGGCAGACTTTAATCTTGGCAGCATAATTTTATCTGTAGGACTGTATCTTTGCTAACTGAATAACTGACTTCATAAATTGTACTACTAAAACCCAGAACCTAAATATTTCAGTGGTAACTATCGACTAGGTAGTCAATTGAGACTTGAAGAAAAAATAACTTCAATTTACTATGAACATTCTAGTCCATATGTATAGATTTTATTTCTGAAAAGAAACCAATAAAGAAAATATCCTGTATCTCCTCTTTATTTTTCTCTAAATATTGTAAAATATGAGTTAAGTTTCTGACTCCATCTCTGAGAAGGAATATCATTGTGAGCAAGTTACTTAATGTCTGTGAGCCTTGATTTTCTAATTTAAAAATGGAAATAATGATAGTTCTTATCTCAGAGGATTGAGATGATAGGAAATAATGATAGTTCTTATCTCAGAGGACTGAGATGATAGGAAATAATGCCTGTAAAATGTTCATCCCATTGAATATTCTCAATGAAAGTTGCTATGATTAAAGAAGAGAGACAATTGATATCTCTAGAAGGATTATAATGAATCACCTATACCCAAGACAAAATTTGTCATGAAAGCTAGAACATGCTGAAATTGAAATAAAATCATTTGAATTTAAATAAAGATGGAAGCTTAATGCTTCTCTTTTAAATCATCATTATTCATTCCAGGTCTTTCAAAACATCTGATTAAAAGTGTTAGATAGTGACCAAGAAATTCAGTAGTATGTGGATCACAAAGACGGTTTAACAATCCAATTTTCAAAAGACACTATTTCCTATGAATTTGAGCAACATGATATTTATAAAGTAATATTTTACTACCTCTACTTTAACATACGTTGGGCACTTCTAAACATTAACATATTATATATTCATCATATCATAGAAATGATGAATGAACATGGATAAATAAACAGTTTGTGAAACAAAAGACATCTAGACAGTCTAGGTATTTCAAAACTAGTTTGTCCACTATATACAGAGCGGTCTTGAATAAACTGCACACATGTAACAACAGCTAATTTGAAAGTATCTTCTAAATATGAACATTCTGGTCTAGAACGCTTCCCTTTTATCCCTCCTCTACCAATCCTGGGGACAATAATCCTCAAAATTTTAGAAGACAGTCTTTCCTAGGAATTGTAACACAAAATGTACAAAATGAATTAGTTTACTAACTCTATTAGTTTACTAATTCAAGAAGTGGTGTCGTACACTGGCAACCTCTTTAACATCTAGAAGACTAGACGTAAATTAAGATGCATTCATCCATTATATACACCATGGACACAACAAAGTAAAACCACATACACAAACATAGGGACAATGGTTAATCTTGCCTCATTATAAACACACTAGCATAGAGCCCTTTGCACTTTCTTTTTCCTCCTCCTCCCAAACAGTGCACAAAATGTGTGTTACTCAAAGAGGTGGTTTGGCCATTCTGAAAAACCCCACAATATTTCTTATGAATTTGAACAAAAATATAATTACAAAATGTGTTCTTTTACTACTTCATCTTTTAACCTATCAGACGCTTCTAGGAAGAGGAGATGTTTCAAAAAAGTACTCAGCATTGTCAACTGTATACAGAGTAGTGAGGAATAAAATGCACACAAACAACAATGTTTTATAATATGAAAATATTTTCTAAATATGACCAGTCCTGCATAGAACCTTCTCTTCCTCTTTTTAGTCTTCTAATCCATGTCCTCTAACCCACAGAACAAGCATGAATGTGTGTCTCTGCTGATGTCCGTTCCAGAGGCAATCTAAATTCCATTTCAAAGTCATTTCCAGAAGATATATCTATGATTTATTTTTCTAGAAAATGGGTATTACAGGATGTGTGATTTTCTACCTGTACTTTATCATACATCAGCAACCTCCTTACATCTAGAGACCCTGGATGTGGCAAGTTTTCTTTTAAGAGGTTGGGGGAGGGACAAGATGTCAGGTTCATGGTGACGATCTGTGGAGGCATGAAAATAGATGTGCCTAGAAGCAGATTTTTAAAGGAGTTTCTTTTCAAAACATCTTTTTATACCACCTGAAAAGCATCTTGATTCACCATGGCAGGAGTAGCAGTAAAATGGATGATATCAAGCAGAATTATCTTGAAACATTTATTTCCAATCCAAAATGGAGCTTTATATCATGTTTGTCATAAATCTACATATTCTTCTCTTCCAGATGACTATAATTGCAAAGCAGAACTTGCTTTGACATCCAATGGCAGGTGATAGAATGCCACCCCTCTGTGGATATTTCTTGTGAACACACAAAACCTATCCCTCACCCAGATCCTGTGCATAACAATGAAGAAACACATGACCAAGTGCTAAAAACCAGATTAGAAGTAAAAGATGAACATCTTGAGCAAGGACCCATGATAGAACAACTTAGCAAAATGTTCTTTACTACTAAACACCATTGGTATCTTCATGGACAGTATCTCAGACATCGTAGGAACCTGAATCCCCCAAGACAGATGATTTTCAGGTTCTTATTAGGATTCAAAGGGAAATGTTATCTTTTGCCTCATTTGCCATTTGAGAAAATGTAATCTGGTATATTTACTAATATGTCATATAGTAAAGTAGCAATAAAATATCTTTTCATATATTATAATGTATATTTCTTTGTATAAAGAAATTCTGTATTTGACATTCTTATTTAGAGGAGCCTATTTCATTTTTTTTCTTTTGAGATATTGAAATCTATATTTTTATGTGTCTATATTGTTTTGTAAGGATAAGTGACACCAGAGATATATGAAGGAAAAGTTTACTGGTACTCACAGGTCCTGAAACAGAGAAGTGACATGCCTCTTAGCATCACATGGGGAACACTTCAGGAGTGAAGGCTCAATCAAGCAGGCAGGGAGCAAAAGGTTCTAGTGGATCTGGGGGTTATGCCTTTATAGTGTTGAATGGGTAGAGCTGTAGCAGGTCAAGCAAGAGCTGGGATTGGGAATTTGTACTTGACTTTCCTGTGGGTACAAACCCAGGTAGGAATGGGAAGGAGAGGGAGAAGTTGTTTATCTTGTATAAGCAAGTGCCAGGGTTGGTCACTGAGGGACCAAATGATAGGTCTTATAAGATGCTGAGGCAGCAAGACAGTGCAAAAAGCCCCTATTTTATTTTAATTCACTACAAGTATGATTACGTATTTTTACATTATCAGCCAAACGTTATTAGTTTAGGTTGGAGTCATTCAGGAATCCATACAATGCAGTGAGTCAAAGTTTAAGTATAGAGTTTGAGATTTATTAGAGGAAGAAAGCAGGTGGGAGCCAGTAAAAAGAAAGAAAGAAAGATAACGGCTCCATCTCTCTATCTGAGAGCAGCATTTTTTAATGAAAAAAGGAACCCACGTTGGGAAGGGTGCTTGCTGTGGTGTTCTGTGCCTCGATTGGGTAAGTGCTAATCTAGTTTTGGGCTGATTGGTTGGTAGAGTTCTGAGAAAATATTCTTTTTAGGAAAGCAGCTGCATTATCTAATTAGGGAGAGCAGGCTTTTTTGATTGTTCATCTTATGGACATATCCAACCTTGCCTTACCCGCCTTTGAGGTGTCACTGTGGCTGGAACAGCCTTGAACAGCCACGAACAGCCTTCATTCTTTAGTTTATGGGGCATCTGTTTTCTGTGAGATAAGCCTTGGGGTCCCTGGGTTAGAAACTCCTTCTACATGTTAATTTCTTCTTCTGGGATCCAACAATTAGTAATCTAAATATGGCTAATAAAAATCTGAAACATTTTTTTAATGCATTTGAGAACAAACTTATGAGGGCTGCCCAGAAAGTAGATGTTGTAGTGTTGTTTTTTCATTGGCTTCTAGGAAATAAATTAGTTAATTATTAAATTTTTATCATTTTCTACTTTTGATGCACGTTATTATTAAACGCTCAATAATCTTTTGATGAAGGTAGCAGCAACCCCATTTTATAGATTAGGCTACGTGACCTGTGCTCCAGTAAGTAGGAGAGCCAGGATTCAAACTGCCAGGCTTCAAAGCTTTTTTCAGTGCATTACAATGACAAAGGAGTTGTTTTCTTTCACCCAAGAATGTCCTTTCTAGAGATTTTTCTGGAAGGAATATAATATATTAAATAATCCATTCTAAGGTTTTTCTTTTTCTGGTTGTTAAAAATTATGTTAGTTTCAGAACACATGCAAACAGCTGCAACTCTCTGATTAAAATATTAATAATGCTAAATAAGCCAGACACAAAAGAACAAAATTGTATCATCTCATTGATATGAAATAATAAGCAAATTCATAGAGTTGGAAGTAAGATATAGGTTACCAGGGGCTGGGATGGGGATAGGATATGAGGAGTAATGTTTAATTGGTACAGTGTATCTATTTGAGGTGATGGAAAAGTTTTGGTAGTGGATGATGGTGATGGTAGTATAACATTGTGAGTATAATTAATACCACTGAATCATATATTTGAATGTAGTAAAGGGGGGGAAATTTTAGGTTGTATATATGTATACTAGAATAAAAATTTTTTAAAAACCAACTGCAGCACTGTACAACACAGTGAGCCCTAATGTAAACCATGGACTATACTTAATAATACAATAATATTATTTCATTTCATCAATTGTAGCAAAGGCACCACACTAATGCAAAGTGTTAATAATGGGGGGTGGGCAGTATATGGAACTCTGTATTTTCTGCATGATTTTTCTGTAAACCTACAACCTCTCTAATGAAAAAAACTTTTTAAATGTTACTATTACTAAGCTAGTGTTAGATGAATGTTAATTGGGCATTCTGCTATTGATAGTTACCATCAGCTTATTTGTGATCCATAATGGCATTGCTTTCCTCTGTGATTCCTGTTTAGGTATGAGAAATCTTTTAAGAATGTGGAAAGATACTTTATTTAAGGTTGGATTGTAAAATATGTGTGATATTTGTGAAATCAACATAAAGAATAATTTCTCATTCAAATTCTATCATTTAACTTAGTTCTTTTAAATAAAGAAACTTTAGGTGAAGAAGAAAAAAAAGCTTGGGGGAAAGTTGAGAGCAGCTTTCTCCTACTTATTATACACAGGCCTTCTATAAATGGCCAGTAAATCTTCCCAAAGGGTGGTGGGCACTTCTTATTGGACAAATGTGGCATGTTATTCTACTATTTCTCTCTTCCAATATCAAACCAGTTCTGGTAGAATGAAGACTAACCTCCCCATGGCCCGCTAACAGTTCCACCTTTGTTCAGGGCTCTGCTTACCTTCCAGGCCAGTTAAGGCCTTTGTCCATCATTGTTGGGAGGTGGCATCTTGTCTAATTGTTGGTCACCCCAGGTTGAGATCTGCATGGCTCCAAGACCTGAAGAGATGGCCAAGCTTGAGTCCATGCAGAACAGCCTTCTGGGCCTTCAAATTCCGTAATGGCATTCTGCGATGTTTGGGATGCCACCATACTTCTTTCCCTACCACGCCCACTACCCGGCAGGTTTGAGCAGGAAAACCTGGGGGTCAGCAGGTCCAGGCTCTGAAATGCTGCTGCTGTCATAAGGACATCATGGGCAGGGAGAGGAGGGCAGGTTCTGCTGCTGCCTCAGGGTCTGGATCAGGCCAGTGGGCAGTCACAGCCAGGACTCTGGGTCTCCACAAGGCAGGGAACACAGGTCACCCCTGGGCCCAGCTCACCCACTGATCTGGAGGTAGAGGGGCCAAAGAACACAGGCAGTGCTCTGCTTTTCACCATGCTCTCTGCTGGAATTGAAAAACTGATTTTTGACCAGGCTGCCAAGTCCACTCAACTGGATAAGAATAGTCTCTTCAAGAAGTGGTGTTGGGAGAACTGGATGTCCATATGAAAAAGAATGAAAGAGAACCCCTATCTCGCACCATATACAAAAATTAACTCAAAATGGATCAAAGACCTAAATCTAAGAACTAGGACTATAAAATTCCTAGAAGAAAATGAAGGAAAGCATCTTCAAGATCCTATGTAGGCAATGGTTTCTTAGACTTTACACCTAAAGCACAAACAATGAAGGAAAAAATAGGCAAATGGGCCCTCCTCAAAATTAAAAACTATTGTGCATCAAAGGAATTTCTTATGAAGTGAAAAGACAGCCCACTCAATGAGAGAAAATATTTGGAAACTACATATCCATTAAGGGTTTAATATCAAAAATGTATAAGGAAATGCTAAAACTCTACAATAAGAAGACAAACAACTCAATTTAAATATGGACAAAAGACTTGAAGAGACATTTCTCCAAAGAGTATGTACAGATAGCTAAAAGGCACATGAAAAGATATTCAACATTACTGGTGATTAGGGAAATGCAAATCAAAACCATGATGAGATATTTCATACCCACTGGAATGGCCACTATTAAAAACACAGAAAACTACAAGTGTTGGAGAGGATGGAGAGAAACAGGAACACTGATTGATTGCTGGTGGGAATGTAAAATTGTGCAGCCTCTGTGGAAGACAGTTTGGCAGTTCCTCAGAAAGTGAAGGATAGAATTGTCATATGATTTGGCAATCCCACTACTAGGTATATACCTAGAAGCATTGAAAGTAAAGACTCAAACAGATATTTGCACACCAATGTTCATAGCAGCAGTATTCACAACTGCCAAAAGATGGAAGCAACCCAAGCAACCATTAACTGATGAATGGGTGACAAAATGTGGTATATACGTGTAAATAGAATATTATTCAGCTGTGAAAAGGAATGAAGTACTGATGCATGTGACAACATGGATGAACCTTGTGGACATTATGTTTAGTGAAATAAGCCAGACATAAAAGGACAAATATTTTATGATCTCACTGTTATGAACTAATTAAAACAAGTAAACTCAAAGCACTAGAATTTAGAATGTGGGTTACCAGGAGATAGCTTGGTGTTAGAGAGTGGGGAGTTATTTCTTAACTTGTACATTTAGGTTGATTGTAAAGGTGTGGAAATGGATGGTGGTGATGGTAGCACATTATCGTGAATATAATCAACAGCACTAACCTATAGAGGTGAATGTGGTTAAAGGGGAAAACTTAGGATGTATGTATTATTAGAATTAAAAACTAAAAGATAAAACAAAGCACTGTACAACACCGTGAACCCTATTGTAGATGATTGGCTATAGTTAATAGTATGTGTTTGAGAGTGTTCTTTCACAAATTATAACCAATATATTATACCAATACAAGGTGTTTATTAGGGTAGTATATGGAAAAATACACCTAATGTAAAGTATTGATGATAGATTATAGTATGATTTTAATAATGTTTCATCAATTGTAACAAAGGTAACTACTGTTAAGAAAATAGCACAATTAAAGAAAATGCTATCATCAATTGTAACAAATGTTCCACACCAACACCATGTGTTGGAGGTTGTGCGGTATATGGGAATCCTGTATTATATGCATAATTGTTTTGTAAACCCACAATTTCTCTAATAAAAAATGTATTTAGTCTGAACTGTATTGTGTGTATCATGTCAGGTGTTTTGCATGTGCTTACTTATGTTTTTCTCCTCACAACTTTCTAATAAGGGGTTTGCTAGTCCCCATTGTATAGTTGAGGAAACTAAAGCCCAAAGAGTCTGAATATCTTTGGTAGGAATCAAGTGGCAGAGCATAGGACACACTTCACTTTACCCTCCACAGTAGTTCATAGAAGAAATGTGCCTAGACAGGAAGTGTGGCTCACACTCCAAGAAAGTGGGAAGACAATAACTGTTACCTAATGGAAAGCACAGACGTAGATACAACTAATATCTCAAGATTTCAGCTGGCTAAAAAATGAGTCCCCAAAGCAAAAAAGTCATCAAACTCCTTAACTTCACATTAAGGGTATATATTTAATCATTAAACTTTTCTCTTTTAGGATCCAAAGTTTTCCTTCATCCTTATTCCCACGTTATTGATATTGCTGGCATTTAAAACCATCAGATTCCAAGTGTTGCCAAATTTAATGACTTGTGATCATGTCCCCCACAAAGACATGCTCCAGTCCTAACTCCTGGACCTGTGGTTGTGAGCTCATTTATGAATAGCATCTTCAAAGATCCTATTTAGATGAGGCCACTTTGAATCAGCAGGCCTTAATCCATACAACTGGAATCCTAATAAGCAGAGGAAATTCAGACAGTCAGTCCCTAGAAGCCAGAAGTGGAAGCCACACAAGGAGACAATATCTCCATGTGATAGAGGCTGAGATCAAGCCAGCACCGGAATGCAACAAACTCTGGGAAAAAGCATGGCAATTCATTGATTTTGGATTTTTAGCCTTCAAAACTGTAAGACAATAAATTCTTTTCCTTTAAGCCAGCCAATTTGAGGTATTTGGCAAACTAAGACAGATG
Source organism: Choloepus didactylus (assembly GCF_015220235.1). Lineage (NCBI taxonomy): Eukaryota > Metazoa > Chordata > Mammalia > Pilosa > Megalonychidae > Choloepus > Choloepus didactylus. Next base: position 61,942,262 of record NC_051319.1, on the reverse strand, counting down.
GATTTCCTCAATCAAGAGACAGGGGACACTAGTGCAAAGTGATTAGATCCCACTTATCCTATAAATAGATAAGAATCCTCTATTTATCCCTTTCTTTTTGATTTTCTTTTTAAACCAAGGATCTTTGGTAATTAAGGATACGACCAGCATCTTGGGCAAAGGCCTGCAAACAGAATCTTCTTTAGACACATTCTCTCTGAGCATAAAATGTCCTGAGTTTGGAAGATAGTATCAAAGACTTTTAGAGAATGTTACACTCTGAAATGTTTCTGGCATATTTTGGAGAGTTAATATTATTTCCAAGCTTTACTGATGAAAGAGTGTGCATTATGAAGGAAGACAGCCTCATTATAACAATTCTGCATTGGCATGCCTGGAGCATTTCCTTTCTGGAAAACACTTTAAAGCAGAATAAAACAATAAACCTGGCTCCCACTTGCATTTGTTGCATACCCAAGATGTTTTTTCTTGATCTTTTTAAAGCAAATCTTCTTTTTATAAACCAAAATATTAGGACAGTGCTTTCAACCTCCATTTGACTTTAATTTAAAGTTTTCAATATTATTCATTTTCCCTCAGCGTTACTGTAGACTGGTAGATTGGGCCACATGTTGACTGAGTGAATGAGTGACCTTGGGTTCTTTCATTCAAGGTCTTAAGGTAAGAGATGCCATCTGAGAATAGCAAGAATGCCAGGGCCATCATGGTGAACACAGATTCAGGATTTATAGACAAAAGAACCTGGACAGGGCCTAATTCACAAAGACCAGAGAATATAAGTCCAACATCACAGAAGCAATAATTGGGAGTTTGGGAGAATAAGTTAGAGTAAAATAAGTCAAGTATTAACTAAGAATGGTTCTAAGCAATTTCCCGGATCACTGACTAGAATCATCAGCTCTCTTAAAGAGTCCTGTTCTAATGGAGTACCAGCTTACAGGGCACTTTCTTGTATTTACCTGGAGAGAAATTTAGCTATACTTAGAGCTTAGAGTTATCATGACTGCCTTCTAGACCTTTATCTTTCCAGATATTGAGGCTAGTTTTGGTGCACATGGGGTGCTATGTGCTCTGTGCTGGGTATTCTGGTTCCCTATCATGGGCCATTGGAGGTGGACCCAGTGGCTTGGAAACAAGAGTAATTAGTATTTGGACAGAAATATAAACAATAGGAAAGAAGAAGCAAGAAGTAGTAGAGGATACCAGCAACTTGATCTGGTCTTGATGAAATGTTCATGTTTTTTTTTGTTTGTTTGTTTTCTGGAGGGAGTAGGGAATGTCCCAGATAGTAGTATCTAATGTCCAGGACCCAGACCCTCTGAAGTGAAGTTTACATTTTCCAAAGCATCCTTGGGCTCTCAAGTCTACCACAGGATGAAAACCAACAAACAAATGCCAACTCCACAGAATTTCCAAAGTACACATCTCCACTCTCCCCACCCTGCCACTGCTACCTTTTATAAACACTTTATTTAGAGACCAGGGCTTGATAAATGAATGACAGCTCTGAGCTAAGCTTAGCTCCATTTACTCACTAGTTGAACACAATATGGATCCCATTGCTGGTGACATTTGGGGTGGTGACAGCCTCTTTTTTTTAATCTTTCAAAGCATGATTTAACAAGTAGATATATAGGAAATTTCCAAAGTTGTTATGAGTTATAGTACTGAAGTTATTTCATTATTGTGAAATATAACATGAATATTGTGACTATAACATGAATAACATGAAAGGCATAGCTTTCAAATCACAATTTAACAAGTAGCTAGAGAACAAATTTCAAAGGATGCTATGTGTTACAGTTCCACTATTTCAATTCTTTCCTTCTGGCTATTCTAATACCCTAGCAACTAAGAAAAATAAAATTATATAAAGATTCAGTATTCTAATCCTTTGTTAAATTCCATCTTGTCTGTTGCTACCCCTTCCTCTAGTTTATTCACTTTCCCGATCTTCAGGAATGGCTAGGCAGTGACCACCCTAACATGTTCATGTTGAAAAGGGATGTCGACATTATGGGAAAAGGGGATGCATCTGGTTGATGTTCTTGAAGAGGCTATTGCCTCTGGGTTTGGGGACTTAGCTGGCATAAAATCACTCTAACGGATTTAAGTTTCTGAAAACTAAACTTAGTAAGTGAAACTTTTATAGAATCTTAGATAGGGATCTGGGTATTCTTTGAAGGTTTTTGGAACTACTGTTGACTTGGGCTTATTATATTGTGGTCATTTGGCATATGTAGGTGAAGCGTGCATAAGAGTAACCTCCAGGACAGCCTCTTGACTCTCGTTAATTCTCTTAGCCACTAAAACCTTATTTTGTTGCCTTTCTTTTCCCACTTTTGGTCAAAAAGGAATTCTTAATCCCTTGATGCCAGGGTCAGGCTCATTCCTAGAATCCATGTCCGACATTGCCAGGAAGGCTCATTCACCTTGGGGGTCCTGTCCTACATCGGACAGAGGGTGATGAGGTGCGAGCCTCTTAAAGGCAGCTGCTTCACAATTAGCATGATTATCAACAATTTTAAGGATCATGGAGTAGGATGATTTTTATTAATGGAAGTAGAAATAAAATCTTGGCCAATAGAAAAAATAGGCTTAGGGAAGTCACCTGTCAACCTAAGGTATAATCTGAAAGCCAGAAGGCCTTCCCTTCAGCTTTTTAAGGTGACTACCATCTTTTAGAGAGCAGACAGTACTGAAAATCAACCCAAGTTACTGCAATTCTGATAGAACTGCAAAGAATACTGAATGCATAATTTCAACAGATCTCCTGTGTCAAATTCAGAACCTTGATATGAAAAAAAGTAGAACTAAGAGGTCTGAGTGGTGTATTTCTTATATGAGGTAAGTACTCCTGCATCCTCCAACTTGGCAGAAGCATCTGCCCTTCATCTAGAGAAGATCAACAACTTCTTGGCTGGAAATTGTTCAATGACCTCAACTGAAGAAGTTGCCTCTAAAGATGACACTTGTCCTCTTCTAGACTTTTTCCAGCACCTCTCATTACCTCCAGGCAAGTGTGTCACATCTTAGCATAGCTGAAGTAATGAAAAAAAAGTCCCTTTTCCAGGAAGAAATAGCTGACATGACAAACAAATTGCAGTACTTGGTAAATTGTATTAGCAGGAACTAGGGGAACACATGTTTGAGTAGCTCTTCAGATGCTGAACTGGAGGTTGAAACAGAATAACAGCATGGACAGAAAAGAATTTATTGTCATCAGTCTCCTCACCCGTGAATTGATACTCAATATTTTGACAACACCCGGAGCCAGTCCTAATCATCTGCTCACATGGCTCCTTAAAGTTTATCACAACGATGACCTACTTTAATATGCAGTGATACTAAGCTACCTTTGCATAGACATGAAAAAAGGAGTCAGAGATCCTGGAAGGTAGCACTATAAAGCTAAAACACTGTGTGAATTGGGAGGAGAAACCTCTCTGATCTGAAATTTCCATATTTGTAAAAGAGATGTAACTATACCCTGGATTAAGCTATAAACTCCTTAGCAGCAGGGACTATGGTTTAATTCACTATTGTATCTCCTGCACCTTACAAAACATCACAGGACCGTATGCTAGAATTATCTTTTTAAATCTCAGAACTAATCATGCTAATACTTGCTTTCCATTTACTTTAGGACAAATCCAAAATCCTTATCCTGGAAATCAATGTCATTTATCCATATGGTAGAAATAGTTTGGACTAAGAGTTAGCAAACACGTGGGGCATGGTCATTACTCAAACAGTTAATTTTCATCTGGGTTTAATTCCTAGGTTTACCACTTTCTATAAATGTGACTGTGAGTAATCTCTCTTAAAATATCCTCTTATGTGCAGATGTTGGATACTAATACCTGACATAGAGAGGATGTCATTATAATGCAGAATAAAAGACATAAAATGTGTGAACCCTCAAGGAGATGATAGGCACCTGATTAGCTCTGAACATACATGTGGTCATCTCTCCTGCTCTAGCTCCTGTCACTTCCCTTTCAACCCAAGTTGAGAATTACTCAAGGTTTCCAGTTCCAAGATGGAGTTGATGGTGAGACCATCCACAACAATCTGGTTAGCATCTGCAAAATACTATCTCTGAGCATTGTTCCAGCCATCCCCACTATCTGGAATGCCCTAAATCCCTTTCTCACCCAGAAAACCCTTATATTTCATCCGGAATCACCCAGCTGCTCCATGCAAAAATAGGATTGCCTATCCCTAAATCCATAAAACTTACCACTTAAGTTTGTTATAATACTGAGCACATTGCAAAGTAACTGCATATGCCATCGCCACCCATCACTGGACTGCATACTCTTGGAGGGAGATGCCAGTTTTTTAATTTCTGTGTCTCCCAAAACCTAAGCAGACTCTGGCTCAAATGCATAGTTTCAATAAATGAATTAAAAATCCAAATTTCATCAATACGGAAAAAAATCTTTTACATTTTCATTACAAAGATCAAGTCAGCTCAAAACTGCAGGTAAAACAACAAATGTTCTCTATAAAACGACAAATGGATATTAATCTCATGAAACAGGAGACCATCATATCAGAGGATATAGTAAATAGATTGTTTACTGGTTTTTATCTATACAATAATGGAAGTTTTCTCCAAAACCTTACGAAAAATTTAGCATTATATAAAAGTGAAGAAAACCACAAAAGTGAAAAGTGAAGAAAACTATAGTAGCTATGAAGCTTCAAAATAGTATATTTTATAACATTTATATTTAACGTTTTCTAAAAAGTGAGAATTACTTTCTTTTGCCATTTCAGTGCCTCATGTCCATTTGTTCCTATTTGGTTAACAGGTCCTCTGTGAGAGGAGATAAGGGTGGAAGCATGGGTTTAAGATTGGGAATTACCGTCTGTACTGAGTCACAGTCCAGAAGGAAAAAGGAGGAAAAATAAGAATATTAGAAATAGAAAATATCAACTGAACAGATATACATCATTATCCCTTAAAGTTTTGCAGCCACTTGCTCAGCAAACTTTCTTAGAATGACAATTGTGAAAATAATTCTTTAAAAAAAAATTCTTCATTTGGCATTGGAATGAATTCAGTGCTTGAATTATTATGTGGGCTATCAATATGAAGAAAGTAGATGGTACAAAAGGCACTTCAGGGATTCAGTCAAATGTGTGCTTATTAAATTTATACAAAGGATCCTGACACAGAGAAACTCAGTGGGCTTCTTTAGATCAATGCATGATAAAGAAGTTTCCAGATGTAAAGAAAAATTTAGTTCAAAGTAAAGGAAGGAGATTGCAAGCATCCAAAGCTCTTATCCATTTAGCAAAATATACAAATAGAGGTGTCCAGTTTTTTAGACCATTAACTCCTAGAAGTCTGGGCAGTTTATGTGACACACCATACCAGGCTTGTACATACCTCAAGCAAATAGACATGATGCAGTATTTTAAATGTTGAAAATAAAGAACAGTAGAATAAAAAAGATGAAATATTTTAAACTTGCCTTTCCATCATCACATGAAGAAAATTCATGAAAATAAAAAAAGGACACATACCAATTGCAAGTTTTCCCTTCTGATCCTCCCAGTCCCAGAAGTCATAAGTGGGCTGGTTCCATGATTAAAATATAAGGCAAAAGAAGACAATTGTATCATCTTGTACTTTCAAATGAACATATGATTGTGATTTTAATCATAATTCTCTGTAACTTTTATACAGGCTGTACTTTTTTCTTTATTATTATTTTAGGAAGTGTTTACTGTATTAGGCAGATGCTGACCTCTATAATCCTAATGATCTCAGCTGTCAAATCTACCAAATCTTACTTATATATAGTGTCTTGTATTAAATTTCATCCCCTATTACTGATGAAGGGAACTTTATTGTTTTGTTTTGTTTTCAGTGAAGTCTATATTAAAAGCAAAGATAGAAAGGTCTCTCTAAGACAGAAGATCCTTTCTTGGTTGACATTCAACATTAAATTTTTGTGTAAATCTATCTGCTCAGTAAATCCATCAGCCACAGACATTAACGTTTCCTATTTCTTGTGTGAATTAATCTTAATCATGTTCATCTGACCTTAAGCCTTTGAGGAAAGTACATAATTTCTTTACCTCTTAACAGCTATTTAAAGTCCATGTGCATCTGCAGCTTCACGTGGAACAAATGATTCAGATCATCATTTGAATTATGTTCATAAAAGTAATAACCTGGGAGGCCTTATACTGAAATACAAGTTAATCTGAAGCAGGTGAGTTCAGCTATAGCCTGTGTACTCTGTACCTGCCCCTGTTGCTGGGGAAGTCAGGGACACACCTACAGGCCGTTTCCTAGCCCGTGCTTACCCCCATTGCCACCTTTTCTATTCTGTGCAGATGTTTCAGTAAGTTTCCATTCCTCAGCCTGGGGGAGATGTTAGTTCTAATGAAAAGGCCTGACCATACCGTAAACCCAGACACCGTGAACAAGCAGTTCCAGCTTATCAGGGTGGAAACTCCCAGTGGCAAGCTCCACTCCCCCACTCCCCACCTCCCTCAGGGTTGTATAAATGCTCAACACTTAAATAGCACAAGGTCTCTCCTATTCAATGCAAAGTGGAGCAGCGTCCACTGACCCTGACCAGAGCAGGTGGCTTACCTGGTAGACTGGGCTCTCTTCCCCTGCCCTTTTGGACTCTTTGTGCTGTGAAAATAAATGACTGGTCATTTGCTAAAAGTTATTGTACCTGAGCCTGTGTTCCCGTGATGACCCTCATAGCAACTTGCTCCACACTTGTTGAAGGCACAGAATGAATTACTTCTGATTTATTTAATTTAATTTAAACACTTGTAGTAAAATATTAAGTATTATTTGTAAAAATTATAAGCACTCCATTTAAAAGTAAGATGACCTTTTACCATCCTTTGTTAGTCTCATCTATTTAGAGCCATCTGAGGAGAGTGATGTTCTACGTATCAGTGATATGTCAGAAAATGCACCATTTCACTGCAGACTTTATGACAGTTGATATCTACTGATGCCCACTGAACTATGTAATGGAACCCCAAGAGGTTCTTGGCTCCTTTGAATAACGGTAGGAATGAAACATACAGAGGCAAGCCTAGTATGTCATAGATCTTTTTCCAAATCCATATTTAAACCATAATCCTGGATGGTTGAGAGAATTGGGCCCCCAAAGTCTGTGCCTAGGACCACTGAACCTCTCAGTTTTTTGTCTCCACCCCTACCCAGGCACAGGATTACCTGAAAGTCTTCTGGATCTTCCTTGCTCTAATCGTGATGTTTAAGAAGAATTATTCCTTATGAGTTCCTTAAGGGGATAGAGAGGTGTTTTGTCCAACCATAAAGAATTTGATGGAGATATGACCACCTTTACAGATATAGAATTGAAGGGCACATGTAATTCAGTATTGTCTCACAAAACATCTTTATTTCTCTGGAAACAGCCAAACTGAAGAACTTACAGATATTAGGGAACCCAGTTTGAATCAGTTGATACATTTCTAAGCAAAGCACTTCATGTGTACAAACATAAGTAGGAAGGGAAGAAAATCCAGAGTGTGGGATCTTTTGGCAGTTTCTCTATTAAATTACTGAGCCATGTTTATGATGGTATACAGTACATTGTAATTTCCTCACTCTCTAAGCTGAGAACAATAAAAATTTCCAAACCTACCATCTTCAGAATACAGAGATTATCCCATTTACCAAGAGCCTGAACTCCGCACAAACATAAAATGGATAATATTTCCACTGTCTGCTTTCAACCATGCTTTTGAAATCCATTCCCTCTCCTTCCATGTAATACTAATCGAGCCCAATTCTTTCTAGTCATGTTTGGTTAACAGAATTTAGTGTAATCTGTTTAAAACATCTAATCTCATATCTAAGGAAAAGGTCTAAAACACTCATGCTCTCTTCTCTAGTTGCTTTCTTTTCCAGGTGTTTGAGGATAGAGAGGTAAAAAAAAAAGTGCCAAAGTATTTTGTTTCAGACAGGCTGGCTGGTGGTTATATATATGAATATCTTATATATCCTATTGGTTCTGTTTCTCTGGAGAGCCCTAATTAATATTTGTGGCATCCTAAATCCCCCTTCTCTCAGACCATCAACCCCAATGATCATTAACTAATTTTCCTAGTGTTCTATTTCCCCATTTCACTTCCAGGAGGGGAAAGGACCATGTCCCCTGCTCCTGAGTAGAGGAAAAACCTCTCAGCAAGAATCCAACCCCAAACACATAACTCAAGAATCTTCTTCCAAGCCCTTTCCCTACAAATCAAGTACTCTCCTCATATGACTAGTAGAATTGGTCAAATAGGGCTTAACTCTAGTAGGGCCTTTCTGCTGTTCCTTAAGACAAAAATCTTTAACCCTAGCTGCTGACTGCCATGACCTCTTTAGATTGAAGAGGTGCTTATTTTCACATGTGGATCCTGGTACTCAATCCTAGGTATGTGGAAGAGCCTCCAAAACCTGCTACCTATGTCTCAGGGAGAGAGCCATTTGTACCTGCTGTATGCCACACACCATAAGAAACCTCACCAGTGAAAGTATCATCTGCTCCCCCACCCACCCATTAGTAGAGTGGAGGACCAGTACAGAACAATTCCCTAGTCTAATTTTAAATTAGAATCTGTATCAATGAAGGTAATAGCATACACCATTTTGTTCCACTTAATTAAAACCCCATTAACAATGTTTCCAGTTTATTAAAAATCTCTGTGCCTTGTCTCCCAGGAGCAATAACCATAAGGGTCATTATGACGTAGAACATCGAGGTTGGGTCTAGAGATCACGCGGTGAATCTTGACGCCAAACCTCTGCTCTTGGAGCTGGTTATTTTGCTCTATTTTATTTTTATACCTATGGGTTACAAAGAACTGCTTGTAATGGTTTGGACTGACCCCTCCTTCCTGTTAAACATAGGAAATTTAGGATCAGAGAGAATCTGATTTTAGGTAGCAACATTCACTTCAAATGACTTAAACACAGCTACTCAAAGCCTGTGTCATGGTGTTTCATAATAAAAGTAATCTTAGGAGCAAATTAAAATGCTCCTTGGGACAATAATGTGAGTTTTTTCCCAATAAGTAGAATAAGAGCTATGAAAATAGAAAGTATTTGCATTCCTTCAAGTGATACTAAATTGTGTTGCCTTAAAAAAATAGGTATTGCAAAAAGGAGACATCCTAAGAAGAGACTGGATACAACTCACTCTGGTGGAAGGAATGGAGTATAATTAGTACTTCCATCAGGTATGCACACATCTCTTACTCCTGGGAACATAACCCATCCCTCTCTACTGTTTCCCTGCAAAGCTGACACACAGTCCTTCGGCTTATGTATTGTATAAGGAGGCCAAGGCTAAAAGCATCATTTATAGTACAGTCATATGCCTTTACTGACTTACATATCAGTGCGTAGACATGTACAGAGATTACGGGTCTTTGCTGTATCTAGAGCTGGGACGGAGGAGACCCTTCCTACAAAACCTTCACCTGCACAGGCAGACACACACACTCCAGACAGAGTATGTGCACATAGACGCACCTATGTGTGTGTGTGTTTGTGAATCCTGCTCCATCATGCTTTTTGTGAACTTTGAAGTGGCATTTTGCTCCCAAACCTGAAATGATCACCCCACTTTGGTGGTGGTGGTGACGGGTTACATGCACAGTTAGCTAGGGAGAAGAATGCTTTGCAGAAGCTTTGCCTGATTCCTAAAGGTCTAATGTTTATGCTCAACCATGGATTTAAAAGGATTTTCATATTCAGTAACACTTTTCATATAAATATAAGCCAAACATTATCAACTAAACCCCTAAATCCATGCTTCCTCAACCCCACACACCCCTGCCCCACAAGAGCCATAGTGGTGGTGTTCAAATTTTGTAACAGAGTACTTTTTTTTGAACTTTGAGTAAGAGATACCTTTATCTAATTGTCACAAAGGCACCTTATGAACCACCTTAGCAAAATCTGTGCTAAAAGAAGCCTGAGTGTCAGGACATAGAAAGGAAAGGGCCTCAGATTACTTTGAGAAACAGGAATGAGTGGAGTTTTCTGAGGAAGGGGATTTTGATGCCAAAATGGAGGGTGAGAAGAATTTGAGAACTGGTAGAAATTGCTGGCAAGAAACTGAAATGTTACCACATGGTTGGGAGAGAGGGAATGTTTACACTCCTTTAGAACCACACCCAACTTTTATGAAATGCATGGGAATGAGTTAGATCCCAACTCATGATTCTCCCCTGTTACATAGCTTTGTGATGCTGACATAACTGTTTGCTTTAAACAACCACAACAATAATAGCAAATATTTGAAGCATCTTTTTGATGGAGCATGTTTTCTCTGTGAGGCTGTGGATGAGGCAGCACCTGTGTCCAGCTACCCAGCTGAGATCCATCGCCCCTAGGCTGAGGGACAGTGTCAGCTTCCTCATGTACACTCCCAGGTGCAGAAAACAAAACAACAGACCACTGCCTAAGCATGGGCCACAGACCAGTTATTCTGGTCTTCCTTCCATGCCTAGCCAGAGACATTCCACTCTGGTCCAAAAGGGTAGGTTCTGACATGCCTGTCCCCAACAGAATTAACAAATAGCTCACCAAGGAAATGTTTGAAAAAGACATCTTCTCTTTAAGTCACAAAGCATAGTAAATAAGCCAACTGGAAGGCACCATTCATCATGGAACATGTCTGAGAAGGAACAGCAAAACTTCCCATGCCTTCTAAACCCTTTCCCTCTCCACTGGATCTTTTCTCAGCACACACAAAGTTCCAGCCTCTCTTAGTTTGGGATTTCTAGTTATGAGTCTCTTCCTAGCTCTGTTTCTCTTGTGTTCCCATGTCTTCCATGTTTCTAGATATGATAGTCCATACTCCCAATCTTTGCTTCTTTCAAACTTGCATCATTTAATCAAAACTGCATTACAATCTGGTATCGTTACCTTTTCCTGATCACTCTTTTGGCCTAAGTCACCACTGACATCTATATTTTCAAATCTGATAAATATTTTCTGGATTTTTTTTTCTTTTTTTGTAATTCACCCACTTCCAAAATTCTCTAAGGCCTGCTTATGGTAAAGTTTCCTGGACTGTAGGCTCTTACAGCAATTACATCTATCCCTGAGTTCTAAATTCTGAGATGCTGAGCTCTTTGTGTATGACCTAGTTGGTCCCAGGAACTTCTTGTATCTGTGTGACACCTGAGACTCAGAGACAGAGTTCAGCAGCCATGAATGTCAGCATTAACCCATACCGCAAATGTTAAAGAAGCTGAAAAAGAGATCAGATTGCAATTAGAGATATGAATGAAGCTGATCTCATTAGGACTAAGGCACATCAAACTAAAGCGTAAAGGTTGATGTTGATGGTGTTTTAAAATTTCAACTTCTGTATGAGACCAAAGGAAGAGATGTTGAGTTGGTGCAAAATCTGTATTTTCTATAGCACACTATATATTTTAACTTGTGTGGTCAGATTATTCAAACACCATAATTACATAGAACTTTGAATAGGGAGTGAGATCTTGTTGGTTTGTACAGATTGTTAAGAAGCCCTAAAACATCCCAGAGTAATTTGGGCAGAGAATAAACATATATTTGCAAGGCTCCCTTGAGGGATGGGGTGAAAATGTGGAAATATTAAACAATCCCACCTGCAGAATTACTGATATTCTCACAGATATTGGGGACTACCAATTTGAAAGGCTGAGCCCTCAGTCTTGGGTCTTCCATTATGACACTTGTTACTGCAAAGGAGAGGCTAAGCCTACTTAAAATTATGCCTAAAAGTCACCCCCAGAGAATCTTTGTTGCTCAGATGTGGACTCTCTATAAGCCCACTCAGCAGGTAAACTTTTTGTCCCCATTTTTCTACTCATGGACAGATGAGTAGAAAAATGGGGACAAAAAGTAAATGAATAATAGGGGTATAGGGGCTGCGGGATATTTTGGGTGTTCTTTTATACTGTTATTTTTATTCTTATTTTTTTTTTCTTTGGAGTAAGGAAACTGTTCAAAAAATTGATTGTGGTGCTTAAGCACAACTGTACGATGGTACTGTGGACAACTGTACACTGTAGATGACTGTATGGTGTATGAATATATTTCAATAAAACTGAATTTAAAGAAAACTGTAGTGATAAATGTACAACCATATGATGGTACTGTGAACAATTGATTGTACACTTTGGATGATTGTATGGTATTTGAACATATCTCAATAAAATTGAATAAAAAAACAAAAACAAAAAATGAACAAACAAAAAAAATTCTGTAAGTTCTGAATTTCCCAGATTTTTCCTTTCTTTCTTAATGTACCATGTCTGTATCCTTCATGCTTTCTATGTCCACACTGGAGCCTCCAGGGTTAGGCCCTTGGCCTGTGCTATTCCTGCCAGGATTTTATCCAGGCTGAGGATTTTCACTGTACCACTTATGTGTGCTGATGACTCTTTATACACCCCAATCTGCATATTCCACTACTCACTATGTTCACCCATCTAAGATGTCCTCAAATACCACAATCAGCTTGTCCAAGTTCAAATTTATCATTCATCCAAAATCATCCTTTCTTTTATATCCTTGTCCAAGCTCTGGTTTACTCACTAATCCTCAATACTTCCCATAAATATTTTAATGAATGAATTCGTAATGTTAATGAGAATCAGTAATGGCTGTGTAAATTACTCTTACAGACTAAAGTAATTTACATGTTTGCCCAAAACAATCAAGTTAATTGAGTATATAAGCATAAGCTAAAGATTCAAAACTTTAAATCACTGATTAATAGGGCTCCTTCGATGAAGCTTTTATTGGCTCTCTTGCCCCTCTTCCACCTTCCCACCTACAACCTATAGACAGCTAGAAAAATTAATCACTATCTTGCATGTCCTACTGTAATACGTCACATATACAAAAGTGTAGAACAAATCACACTGAATCATGGTTATTTGCAAGCTTGTCTTTCTTACTGTAATTTGAGTTTATAAAGGCAAAGACTGTAGGTTTTTAGTTTATCAGTGCCTGATATTGCTGCTACTTAATATTTTTTGGAAAAATAATGGAATCCATCAGACTTATTTTCAATGTAGGATTTTCTTTTCCCTTTAATTTTTTTATGTAAGCCTTTATTAGATGAAGAAATATGTGCTTTCAAATGCCTTCTTTTTATTTAATACTTACTAAACCATGTACTATGCACACAGTAGTGGACATACAGGTAGTAATAACATCTATTTGCAGAAGACAGCATGGTCATTGAATCATGTTATTAAATATGGAAGTAAATTTAGTGCTATATGACTTGGAAGAGAAGGAAGGAAATCTCGAACACTTGAGGAATTTTAAAATTACACACTGCAGGCTCTGATACTCTTCTATGCATTCGCCCTTTCACACCCCCCCAAGAATCATTGCCAGGAAGTAAAACTATTACTGATAAGACTATATACTATCTTTCAGTTAATTGTATCAGAAAAAACATCAGAGAAAAAAACGTTGGAAGTCAGCAGAAAGCACTCTTTTCTGCATTTGTAAAAAGAGAGAATTAAGCTAGTTAGCTATTTTATAGGAATATCCAAGAATGAATGGACACCCAAAATAAGTTCTTAAACCTACTATATTTATCAGAGTATTTTTAGTGAACAAGATTATGTCTATACATCAAAATTTAATTCCTAAGTAAGTGTTTTCAATATGGCCAGGATAATGATAATTTTCCATGAAATGTGACAGAATACCCTTTCTCAGTCAATCTAATTAGTCATTTCAAGATCAAATGTTAGGCTTTAAGAAGACCCCAGATGATTTCTATTTTTCAATCATCTAAAGAAAATCAATCATATAAGTTAATTATATGACTGTCTGAAAATTTAGCAATCCATAATTCCTGTAGCCTAAAATATCAAATTGACAAATACTCTATTTAGTGATGATATAGTTTAAATGGTTTCATAGTCTGAAAAGTTTTATTTATATAAAATTATTGCTTCAGATGCTGTGGTCCATAACCTGAAAATTTTCTGAATGAACAAAGTAATTTCATAATCTCAAATATGATGTTTTGTTTTGTTTATTTTTTTTTTTTTAAAAAAAGGATGACAAAACACAGCCCAGGAGCAGCAATATATGAGAACAAATGAAAGATAAATTATCTTTTCTACAGACAAATTTAAAGAAAAGCCAGTATTTCAAAGATGAATAAAGCTAAAATTCTATTCTCATAAAAACATAAGCAATTATAAATGATAGGCTATAGTTAATAGTACACTTATAAAAATGTTCTTTCATGAATTTAGCAAGCACACCACACCAATGCAAAGTGTTAACAATAGGGTAGTATGTAGAGACTCTGAATTTTTTTAAATTAACTTTATTTATCAAATAAAAAAAATTTCCAAACAAAACAAAACAAAGCAGTAGGAAAAACAAATATTTTAAAATAACTTCATTCTTTCCAATATGCTCCTACCAGACTCTGTATTTTGTGTAAGATTTTCTGTAAACCTACAAGATCTCTAATTTTAAAAATGGGGGGAAAAATAGAAATGCTACACTAAAAAGAAAATTTACATCTTCAGAATCCACCAGCCAAGAGGGCAATTATTCACTGATAGATCTTATTTTTCAATATTTGCTTCCTAGAATAGAGCAAAGTCAAATTCCCTAGGATTATGGTTGTTTAAATACAATATTAAAAAGTCAGAGAAATTCCTCCATTGAAATAGCAACCCAAAAGAAAAGTGAAAGATATCAACATGGTTTCATAATTCCTCTGACATCCAATAAGAATTTGTTGAAATATCCATATATCTCCTCAACACTGAATAGCTGAATCACTGGCTCTTAGTGTGACTCACTCCACAAAACAAAGACAAAAAAAAATCTGTATTTGCTTTAATTCTAATAAATAATATGCTATATATATATATATATATATATTCCTTTTTCAGATAAAAAATCTCTATTCCATTTTGGAAAAGAAAAGAAAAAAAGTCTGTTATGGCTGAAATATTTTTAAACATATTTGATTACCCAAACTTCATGAGAGTAAACACTCTAAACAAAGCTATTCAATGCTATGTGAAATATGGGCACACAGCAATCTCTGAAGAGTTGATAAAGTCAGAATCTGTGGGGTCCTGGTTTCAGTAGCATGAGTCATATGGCATATGTGGTACAATCTAACTTTATCTTAGCTTTCCATGTAGACATTAAGCAGCTCATGTCTGCACTCTAACTCAATATGCATAAATAGCCTATTACACAGCTGCGGCTGCCAGATTTTCATTTCCTACTGTCTAGACAGCCAGTCTAAACACTGTACTCTGAACCTCCATGAAGTATAATTCCCCAAAGACTTAGAGTTCCAGGTAGTGTGAAACACACCAGACACTCCCATTTTATTGCCTTCCTGTGGTACCCTTTATGTCAAGAAAAAACAGAATATAGGTTTCTTTAGGAGGAAAGAAAAAAGACTCTGTCATTCTTTAACTTATAAAATCAATAAAACCTTAACAACCAGTCACCCACTCTTCAGTCCTCAATCCTCCTGATAGCTTTTAAACTGTGTTCAGCAGTCAGGCTGAGCAGTTTTTGAAAGAAAAAGCATTGCTTTGTCATGAAATACAATGTGCGTAATGTGTTTCCGGAAATAAAAATGCATAGAATTAAAATGAATGCTCCGATATTTATTATACCATTCAATTTATTGACATGCCTAAGCAGAAAGCATAAAAAACAGAACAGAATAAAATAAAATAACCTTGTCCTTAAGGCTTTGACATCTTAGGGAGCAGTGAATCAAAAATCAGTTGTTTAAACTAAAAACCTCAAGGAATGGATTAATCTGAGCCTAGCCAAAGGACAACTAAGGAAAGTCAGCCAAATGCTGGCAGGGCTTCCAAAGAGGTGCTTAAAATAAGAAAATAACTTGGCAATCAGGTGTGGAAACCAACATGAAATCAAAAGTCAGAGAAAGACAATGGGTCAGAAAGAATCAGAAAGAGTCTGGCAAAACTGTCAGAAAGCATTCAGAGTAGAGCAAGAAGATCCTGAAATATGTAGCCAATCATTTGACTCAAGGAGAGCTTCTAAAGCTCCATTAAAGCAGATTATATGGAAATTATTAGTGTCTTGTCCTCCTTACAAAATCGTGATCTTCTTGCTTGCAACAATGGTCTGTCTAGATTGTTATTATAAAACAAAGTTCCTAGAACATAAGGGTGTATTTAGAACAAGTTTTTAGATGATACTGATTGGAAGGAGGCAAGAATAGCAGACATGAGCACTAAAATGATGCTTGATAGACAGCTGAGACATTTCTTGTATAGGTCTAGAGCTTTCAAACAAACCTTAGCCTGGGCCTTGAAGAGGGAAGTAGGTATGTAGGAGTGCACAGCATAAGTGAAACAGGGAATCATTGGCTTATAGCAGGCACATCCTGACACTGTCTCTCCTCTCATTCAAATTCAAGCATAACATGAAGTGTCTTTATATGGGTTTTAAAATATTAACGTGAAATCAAATTAACTCAGCTTTAGAAAATCTGCATTGTGTATTGTCCCCACCTTCATCTCCACAGAATAAAAATTTTAAAATCTTGGAATTTCTTAATGCAGGAGGACTAGTGCTGAAAATCATTGTGTTTTATATAAAAAGCATTAAGTTTAAAGTGCCCCTTGTGTTATTTTATTTAAATTGACTTCATTGAGATATAGCTTACATAAATAAAATGCATCCATTTTAAGTATAGAATTTTATGAGTTTGTATACCCATACATAATCACCTCAACCATCAAGAAATGTTTTATAGTTTCAGGCTATAAAGTTTTGCTTATATTTTATTAAACTCATCACAAATTATTTCATGTTTTGGGATGCAATTGTAAATGGAATTGTTTTCTTAATTTCATTTTCGAGCTGTTTATTGCCAGTGAATAGAAATGCAACTGTTTCAATCTTTTAGATTTATTAAGGCTTGTTTCGTTGACCAGAATATGGTCTATCTTGGTGAATGTTCTACTGGAAAAGAAGCTATTCTGCTATCGTTTCATGGGGTGTTTCACATATATATGAAAGTCATGTTAGTTGATAGTATTCAAGTCTTCTTTTATTACTAAAAATTTTTTGGATTGCTTTTGTATCAATTTCTAAGGCAGGAGTGTTAAATCTACAACTGTAATTGTTCATTTGTCTATTTGTCTTTTCAGTTTTGTTCTGTCAATAGTTGTTTCATGTATCTTGAAGCTCTGTTATTAGGTACTGTTTTAGTTTGCTAAAGCTTCCGAAATGCAATATACTAGAAATGGGAATTTATTAGTTTACCATCTCACAGTTCTGAGCCCATGATAATATTCAAATCAAGCCATCATCAAGACGATACCTTCTTCCTGAAGACAGGCTGCATGCAATCCTGGACTCCTCCATCAGATGGCAAAGCACATGGTGGTGTCTGCTGGTCTCTCCCTTCTCTTCTGGTCGTGGCTTCCAGCTTCTGGCTTCAGTGGCCTCTTCTCTGTTTCTGTGGCTTTCCCTCTCAGTTTCTGTGTCATTCTTTTTCTGTGTTTGCCTGAATTTCATTCTCTTAAAAGGACTCCAGTAAGAGGATTAAGACCCACTCTGAATGAGGTGAGGCACATCTTATGTTAAGATCCTATTAACCAAAAGATCTTACCTACAATGGGTCCACACCCACAGGAATGGATTAACTTTAAGAACATATTTTTCTGAGGTCCACTCAGCTTCAAACTACCACAGGTACATATATATCTAGGACCTTTATATCTTGATAAATTGACTCTTTTCTCATTATAAAATGTCTCTCTTTAGATCTGGTAATATCCCCTTTCATAAAATAATTTGTCCAATTTTAACATAGCAACTCCAGTTTTCTTCAGGTAAGCATTTGAATGTCATATCTTTCTCTAGACTTTTATTTTAACATGTGTTTTTAAATTTAAATTGCATATTTTTGTTGCAAGAATATACCTATATCTAGTTTTTTATCCATTATTATATTTGCTGCCTTTTAGTTAGAGACTATACCATTTACATTTAAACTATATTAGTATGACTGGTTTAAATCTGCCATGTTGCTATTTGTTTTCTATATTTCATATTTTTTTCTCTGTTCAATATTTCCTATTTTTCTGTCTTTTCTTGCATTATTTAATTGTTATTTAGCAGTTTATCCAATGTCTGATTTTGGCTTATTAGCCATATACCTATTCCTTTAATTTTTTAGTAGTTGCTCTAGGGTTTATGATAGGCATTTGTCACTTATCATGGTTAGAGGTAAAGAATATGTCTATTATTCTAACTGTGGTGATGAGTTCATGGTACATACATATGTCAAAAGTTATCAGGCTGTATACTTCAAATATGTTCAGCTTATTGCATGTCAATTATACCTCAATAAATCAGGTTTTTTTTTTTAAAGAAGAGGAAGAAAAATGTGAGGGTGATCAGCACTAGTATTTCAATAGGGTAGTTAGTCTATTGGATTGTAAGAAGTATTGACTAGAGAAGATATCTTACTCAGTACAAAATTTTATATATATATATGTATCTGTGTGTGTGTGTGTAATACTGTTGAATTTTTCTTCTCTCTGGGAAATTGGAACATATTTGTTTAAGATCTAAGCTAAATGTCTGAAACATCACAAGTAATTTTTGAAGTGTTGGTGCCTCTAACATAAAAGAAAACTTAAAAGAAAAAATGACCAAAAGATCATAATCTAAAGGGCCCAAAAACTTAAACACTCAACTGTGAAGATCCCATTCCTAAATGTGTTCTCTTATCTACATTACTTTCATCTGTTCTATTTTTCTCTTATTTTTCCTCAATCATGCTTTAGAATATAGGTTGATGATTTTTTTTTTTTTCTGCAAAGGGCCAGAGTGTAAATATTTTAGGCTTTGCAGGCCACCTATAGCTTCTGCCTCATATTCTTCTTTGATTTTATAAAAAAATTTATTACTATTTTCTAAGATATATAACGCTTTAAAAATGTGAAAAAAAAATCTTACCTTGGGGGTTGAACAGAAACAGTCTTCAGGCTATAGTATGTCAAACCTTGCTTTAGAATAAATTGCTTTTTGACTTCATATAGGACCTCATTAATTCCTATAAGCCATAAGCATATCAAAGTCCAATTTATTGCCAAATAAATACCAATATAAATATTATACAATAATGCCTCTTTTATGGGAAGCTGTGTTTTTTTAAAATTTGCATTGAAGTGATATTTAGAAAGGCTAAGAAAGTATCTAAGAACATTTATATTGTAGTTATTTACATAGAAAACAAATATTTTGAAAACTATCTCACCCATCCTCATTTTAATTGGGTGACTGTGTCAGCATCATTATTCATTTATTTAGCAAATGTGTATTGAACATCTAAATTGTACACTTATTACGCAGTGGGGAACAAGATAGATATGATCTCTACCATGATAGCATTTATTTCCAATGAAACTGAGAGATGATGAAGAAATAGATAAGTGCAGACTATGAAAAGTGAAGGAAGTCAGCATAACAAATAACATTAGACAGAAAGAGTAGCTTCTATGAAGAAATTATGTTGAAGCTTAGAGCTAAAGGTGGAAGAAAATGCAAAATTTTGAGACATGGGGCAAAGAATCCCAAGCCAGAGATGATCAAGTGAAAAGATTTCAAATAGAAACTGGTTGGTGCTTTAGAAGAATTATCATGAGGCCCATTGTCTAAAGCAGTGAGCATAAGCAAGCAGCATGAAATAAGTCTAAGGAGGTAATTGGGAATAAAACCATTTAAGGGCTATGGACAATGAAAAAAATTTGGATTTTACTCTAAATGCAACCTGAAACAATTAAAGCATTTAAATCAGAGAAGTGACAAAATTGGCTTGTGTTATATAAAGACCACCCACACTGCTACTTGGAGAAGAGACTAGAGAGAAAGAGTGAGAGAGAAGGACCAGCTGATATAGTCCCAGGTGAGAGGTGACAATGGTTTGGAACAGGTCAGTGGCAGAGGATGAAAAGGGATGAACAAACATGGGAAGTGGAGCAAAGGGAAGATTGATGTCTCTGTCTATTTGCATATTGATGGGAATGTTCCAGGAGAGACAACTAATAACAGCAAGAAGAAATAACAAAAGATTCAAATCACTTCAGAACGAATTAATTTACATTATTTTATTAAACATACATTTTTAAAATTACAGCATGATGGGGGAATGTTTTTAGTTGTTTAAATTCATGCAAAATTTAGAAGAGGAGTCTAAAAACAAATCATAAACTCATCCCTGTCTTCAACTTTTTTTTTACATTTTTATTTTGAAATAAATTCAAAGTTATAGGAACAGTTGGAAAAAACAATACAAACACCATACACAGAACTCCAGCATTCCCTGACACCACCCCCCGATACCCTGATCCACTAACTTTAACACGTGTCAGACTGCTATTTCTTTCCCTCCCTCCCTTTCTCCCTATCATTCATCATCTATTGCTCTGTCTTCTGAACATATGAGAGCTA